>NC_067159.1:58668277-58976848 GCF_903995435.1 Acomys russatus | reverse complement strand
CTCAGTCACAGTCATAGGGGAGGGAAGTAAGGGGGAAAGTAGGAGGGAGGGAGAAATGGGAGGCTACAAGGGAGGGGATAACCATTGAGATGTAATATGAATAAATTAATTTAAAAAAATATGGGCACCTAACCAAAGATGAGACAATGACAACACATTTGCCTGTTTAGTAGCTTGAATGGAGACAGCTGAAGTGTGGTGTTTTGTATGCAAATGGCCCCCATAAGCCCATAGAGTGTAGCACTATTAGGAGGTATGGCCTTGGTGGAGTAGCTGTGGCTTTGTTGGTGAAAGCATATCACTTCAGGTGGGCTTTGAGGTCACAGATGTTCAAGACAGGACCACTCTCACTCTTTTCTTTTTCAATCCAGTGTCTCACTCTCTTCCTGCTACCTACTGATACCAATGAAGAACTGTCAGCTACCTCTCCAGCTTTATAATGCATCTGCCTGCATGAAGGCATGCTTCACACCGTAATAACAACGGACTAAACTTCTGAACCGTAAGCCAGCCCCAGTTAATTTTTCCTTGGCTGGTGCCATAGTTTGAGCGGGACCCCTGGGCCCAAATCTGCCTATCATAATTTTCTTCTTGTAGGTTTCTAGGATCCTCTGGATCCTTCAACTTTGCCATTCTCCCATGCTTCTCTCATCTAGAGCCCCAATAGGATGTCCTCCCCTCTGTCCCAGTTTCCTGGTTACTGAAGACTTTCATGGGACATGCCATAAACTTCAAACCCCTACCCAGATCTAGCCAATGGACAGGACATTCTCCACACTTGAGTGGAGAGTGGGGTCTGACTTTCACATGTACTCTGGTGCCTCATATTTGACCATGTCCCCTGCATGGGGAGGCCCGGTGTCACTCAGAGGAAGGATAGCAGGCTAACAAGAAGAGACTTGATACCCTATGAGCATATACAGGGGGAGGAAGTCCCCCTCAGTCACAGTCATAGGGGAGGGGAGTAAGGGGAAAATGGGAGGGAGGAAGGAATGGGAGGATACAAGGGATGGGATAACCATTGAGATGTAATATGAATAAATTAATAAAATAAAATAAAATAGAAGAATTTTTCCTTCTTAAGAATTGCTATGATCATAGTGTCTCAGTAGTAGAAACCCTAACTAGGACTGATGATATAGAACTAATAAATGATGGGGACATTGAACGGAGTGCTTCCTGGATTAGAAAAGAAGTTCAGTAAACACATGGATACCCAATGAAATACAGAACATACCATTATGATTCAGTTTTCAGTATATACAAATTGGAATCTTCAAGCTGACAACATTTTATTAAAACAAGAGATATTCTTGAACTAGTTTGTCCCAGTGTATTTAGGATTTGCAAGTTTTTCATGTACTTGCAACTCAGTAAGAACAAAGGCAATCATGGCTCAAGGTGGCCATGGCTGAGTCCTTTGTGCTCCCAGGAGTTCCTGTACTACATCTGAAAACAAAAAATCTTACCAAGGACCACCCTGCTCTTCACAGGGCTCCCTGTAGGCTTTCCATTCTTCACAGGCAGCAAGAGTGACAGTGGTGGGTGGGAACAGATGATATCCCAGTGTTTAATTTGGGCATTTGAATTCTTATATAATGAAGTTTTCCTATATTTATTTTGGATATAGTCTTGTGTTTTCCTATCAGGCACCATTATCTGCTTCTCACCGCCAGCACAGTGAGAGTTCATCCTGGTCATGGAGCAGATGACATATCATAGATTGTACTGTGTGCGGACATGCCAGTAGGCAAATGTTTGCAGAGTTTAGAATTGCACAGACAGTCTCCTATAATACTCAGAAGCAAAAGGAAATTTTGGTTATTGTATTAACACAAATCAGAATAGTGTAACTACTCTTTATTAAATGCCCATTGTGTCCTGGGTGCTTTATATAATGCTGCATTCACATGAGTGTCTTTCTTGTTCAGCTTTTGGTAGAATCCTAAAGCTAGGATGCTGGGGGAGGTTATAACAGGTTCCAATTACTGCTGAGCAAAAACATAGCACTAAACCTCAAAGCTTCAAGCAACATTTGTATTTGGTGTAGCAGTATATGCTCATAATTGTACTGCTCAGGAGGCTGAGCCAAGAGAATCACATGTTTGATGCTACACTGACTACATGGTGAGATGCTGTCTGACAATAATAAACCCAAACAAACTAAATTAGGTATCCTATCTGTGGCTTCAGCTGCCTCCCAGGCCAAGGGTAATGCGAAGGGTAGGCCCAAGTTGTTTGAAGACTAGTCCATTCATATTATTAGGCTCCGTGAGAAACAGAAGCTTGAAACTGGCATCTAGAGTTTTCTATGCAGCTTTTCCACTTGGTCTGGCTCCCCACAGTGTGGTCATCTTACATATCTCCTTCTGAGACACAGGTCCTAAAATCCCAGGGCAAATGTTTCAGGGCAAATAAAACAAAGCTGCACCACCCTCTGTGAGTCACCCAGGGTCACCTCCCTAATTTTGTGGAAGCCTACCGATTTTCAAGGCAATATAATCTCCCTTGTTAATGGATGTCCAAATGTTAACAGCGTGCATTTTTTTTTTTCAGTTAAAGCATCTGCACATGGAGAAAAAAAGCTGTCAGTTTAAGTTGCTCTGAGAGAATACCACAGAATGGCTGGTTTAAAGAGTACTTGTTTATCTCTTGAAATTCCGAAAGTACATAAATCTAAAGATCCAGTGCCTAGTAAGGACACTTTCAACACAACACTTTCAAAGTTGTGTTGTATTCGCTTTACAAGTATAACACATACCATAAGGGGCAGAGAGCTTGGTATAAACTATTTATAAGGGTACTAAGACCTTTAATGGGCTTTTAGCTTCATGATCTAATTAAACCCCAAAGTTTCCACCTCATAGGCATAATGCATTGACAGATAAGATTTCAACATACAGATTTTAGAGAGATACAGATATTTAGTCCATAGTGGAGTGTGCACTACAATCTAAAATCAGCAATGAAATGCATTACTTATCACTCTGGATAATAAGGCAAATGCATGGGTTAGCAATTGGAGGAAAGAGCTTTTTGAGACATGCCAACTGTAGCCATATTTGTTAATTCTGTTAAACAGTTATAGAGAGAGGTCTGAAGTCTTAAACTGAGCTGCAATTAACTAGCCAGTGTAATGTAGACAATCCAATGCTGTCTAAAGTAGATACCCTCCTGAGCCAGGCTGGGCAGGGACATTCATGTTGTCACAAAGGATCAACTGCGAGTTCTCTTGGAAATACTGCAATATTGTCCTCCATTCAGAACTAAAGAGTCCTTAGCAGAAAGAAGACAAAAGTGTTAGAGGAAAAGGCTTAAGGGAATTTGGTAAATCAGGTGTATACTGTCACTGTTGCCAAGGACTTGATATCAAAGATATCAAAGTTAAAAGCACCAGCTATCTACCATAGCCTGACAAGAGAGCAATTAAGTATTCCTATGTCTCTAGACTTCTCTCCCTCCCATTGTGTTACAAGACGACTTTCAAGAAGGAACATGCCTTATGACAACGGGAATCCCTTCCACTAGAGGATATGGAAAAACAGGCTTTAGTTGAATGAGAATTCAGGGTTTAGAATGCCTGTGGACTGATGTGTCATTAAGACTTGGGGGAAGAAAGTTTGGATGGAGACCCTGAGAATGACTAATATTAGACAGACAGACAGAATGGTTTCTGTCAGAGATTTTAATTGCTGGTTAAATATTTAAAAGCTCTAAAGAATAGCAGTCATTGGGAAAGCATCAAGCATGCTTGCTTTCTAACTTTTCCCAATATTTCAAATAAATGTAAACTCATGCACATTGAACTTGTTCTCATTGATTAGAGACATAGAAACTATTATTCCACGAACAAAAAAGAGTAAGTCTATATCTGTGGCACTTCTGCAATAAGCCCTAGTATCTCTGTGTCCTTGCATTGTGTACAGGTCATCTTTGTATTGGCTACAGTGAAAAGAATACAGAAGAAATAATGTCATGCCAGCTTCCAGGCCATAGCAGTGACATCTGAGAGAATTCTTTGTCTTAGGTAAGCTTCTCTAAGATCTGGATCTACAGTGAAGTCCAGTAACCTCGGACTGCCATGCCCATCTTTGGGTGCCAACTAAACCTAAATTCAATCCAGACAGGGGTCAGGCCAGGAAGTCATACAGAATGACTCCAACTACCTCCATCTCCAAGGAAATCTCACAAAGTAAACTCAGCTGACACTTCATAGAAGAGGGAAATACCCCAAGTCGACTCTGTCCAAATCAATAACTTACAAAAGGATGAGACACATTACACATTGATTGTTATTATCTAAAGCCATGAAGTTTAGAGAAAATTTCACATATTAATAAATACACCCAAGATCCCCAATTTGTAAATAAGGAAACAGATTCTTCAACATAAGATTGTCTGAATGCACAGAACAGAAGATAAGTAACAAACCAAATCTGATGTGTGTTGTCATGGTAGTCTTGGGATTGAAGACTGTTTGGTCTGTAGTCAGGTTAACAGTTCAGTAAAGAACTAAACAGAGATGAATAGGATTATGGGCATTAGAGAAGATGCTGACAGGAGCTGCAAACATTCTTAAGGTGAAAACAGATGGGTTTATTTACATATGAGATAAGTTCTGAGACAGTGAACTGGGAGTCAAGACTGATCTCAGCATTCTTACCTAAACTAGATGCCAGTGGGAGTGGCCAGTAACAGAGGCAGTAAGGATGGAGCTATGTCAGAGCTGCCCCATGGAGAGAATACAACCAGTGAGACCACAGATGGCTGTATATACAGAAAGATCTGTAGCTGATATAATATTAAACAAAACATAATTTATCACCAGGGGAACCCAACTGTCATTATTCATACACTGTTAAAATAGCTGATGTGTACCGCAGGCTTAGTGAGTGTCCCATTGGAAAAACAGAAACTATGTCAGCATTTGCATAGAAGGTGTTTTATGTAAATAATCAGTTTCATGTTTAATTACAGTTATAGGAAGAATGGGAAAAATACAGAAGGCCCAACACACTTCAAATTTATTTATGAGATATGTCTCAAAGAGCTGTGTTGCTCCTAGGAAGCATCTGCACAGCGTGATTTCCGTGACCCCATTGATATTTGGTCTAAGTCTAGCTGTGAGGTATTTCATGGGATGAATTAACATTCTTAATCACACAGGGAAGTTTTCTTAGCTATCCCAGTGGGTGTGATTCAATCAGATGTAAGTTTCTGAAAATAGTGGATCCCTTTCCTGAAGAAGAACTCGTCCTTAATTCAGTTCAGCCCAGAGTCCCAGTGCATCCTTTCTCGGGCATGTCTGTGAATGCTGGGCTTTCTAAGTCATCCAGCTCCAGCAACCAGTGTGAGAACTAGAACAGATCTTTTCCCTTTTCTGTTTGATCCCTGGCTGATTTAGTAGAGATGATAGAAAAACCTTATCTACAGCAGGTGTCAGGTGGGTGGAAAGTGAGCGGTGAGGAAGGAAGAGTAATGAGAGAGAGACAGCAATGGCAAGGTGAAGCCTTAACATGGGCTGTTCATAAAATATGTACATGCATATATTCTAAATGTAACCTTCTCTCTGCCTGAATAATGCTACCTAAATGTATGTTTTAGGGCTGTTTGGTATTTGACAACCAACTGACGAACTCTACTCTGGAGAGGAATATATATCCTGCTTTCAGCAATTCCTTGTTAGCTATAGTTTTGACCTCCTTGACAATGCATTGTTATTTCTTTTTCCATGCAGAGTGCAGAGTTTTTTTTAAATGTTCATATTCTTAAGCCATTTCTCCTTTCATTTTCTTCCCTTCAAGCTCTCCTTTGTACCACTCTTTGTTCTTTTGATTTTTAAGAGAATATTCTATCAGTGGTTCATTATTTCTTTTTTACAGCTGAGACAGCAAAAAAAGACGATTTATTATATTTATTATACACAAGTTATATTTGGCCACAAGTGAAAACAGAACTAGTTCAGAATGCTACAGGTTGAGGGTATAGGGCCAGAAGGACTATTTGGGTTGTAATTAAGGCAGGTGGTCTTAGCAGGAAGATGGTGACATCCCAGGTCCCCTGAGACTTATTACCGACAGTAGCATGCAGCCCAACAACTTGTACCAGTGTTCCAGCCTTCAGCATCCCTTTCTTCTGCTCCTGCAGCCTTCATGATGCACAGGCTAACTTTCTTGGCCCTCTGATTAAAATTTTTCTCTTGTGCTCCAGCCTACATGTTCATTTCCTCCTCCACTTCACTCTCACGGTGCAGGAGTTTCAAGGAAGATGACACTAAGGAAGAGCGCCATCTTTGGGATACATAATGGCTAGAATGTAAATGCTTTTAGTTTAATATTTGATAGAATGATAAGTGAATAAAAATATCATAGAAAAAGCAAGAATATAATCAATGCACACTTACTGAACTTCAGAATACTAAAAAGAATAGAGTTTCTGGTGTCTAACACATTATAAAGTTGCACTTCATCTTTGAATCAGCCACTGTGACATGAAGGTGTCACATTGTAACTAATCCTCTCTGAAGATATATGGCTCTGTCTGCTAATACAGGTGTGCAAACCTTCTGAGTGCATCATGGGATGTGGCAGCCATTGTTGTCTGGATCATGTTCACCCCATCTCTCTGCCCCTTAGCGCTTGTGGGTTAAATTCAGCTACTCAGTGTCCACTGTCCCTGTTTCTATTATCCTCAATAAAAGCATTCTTTTTTTCTTTTTTAACATATACATTTATGTTATTACACATGAATAAAATAAACTACATATGGCAGGAAGAACCATGAGACAACCAGAAATTATATAAATATTACATTCATAGTGATTTGGCTATTTGTATTTGGCAAAACTTGTAGTAAACATCTTTCCTATCTTGTTGGGTCTAAATTTCTGAATGAAGATCAATATCTATCATATCTCATCTCTATTAACTTAAAACATCCATCTTCAAACTCTGGTGCCTCATATTTGACCATGTCCTCTGGAGGGGGAGATCTGGTGGCACTCAGAGGAAGGACAGCAGGTTACCAAGAAGAGACTTGATACCCTATGAGCATATACAGGGGGAGGAAATCTCCCTCAGGAACAGTCATAAGGGAGGGGAATAAGGGGAAAATGGGAGGGAGGGAGGAATGGGAGGATACAAGGGATGGGATAACCATTGAGATGCAACAAGAATAAATTAATAAAAAAATTAAAAAAAAAAAAAACAACTTAACCCATAACCAACTAAGCTTAATTGTAAGACTAAACTATCTGGTCTTCAACCCCATCAGACATGTGAGAAGAAATAAAACTTAAATAACTGAGTGAATGAGAAATGCAGTTTAGCAGCTTCCAAAATGAAAAAAAACGACTGAGACGGTTAACTGTCTGAACAGTCACCCAACAGTCTCTATAATGTTGGAGCATCATTCTTGGCCTTCTACCCCATTATATCTGAAAGACATTTTTGGGAGGCAGAAACTATTGAGGACTTGTTTACTCTGTCTTGGCAAAGTTTGGCTGTCGACTCTGCCTACATCTAAGCTTGCCTATTTTCAGGCAAAATTCTGTCTGTGGCAGAAACAAGGACCTTTTTCCCAGTGGCTGGTTTGCCACATTTGAAACCAATTCCATAAGGAGTTGCTCATCATCTTCTTTGAGACAGGATAGGTGTTGCCAAGAGTTAACTTGTCTTGTTGTCAAAGAATCTTTATAGGAATAAAAACATCTTTAAGTGCCATATTCTGTAGGTCTCTCAAGCTTTTGAAGACCTTAACTATCTTACCTATATATAGAATCTATTAGACCTAGGATATATATATATATATATTCTTGTGATAAAATTAGACTAGTATTTGACATGACCATGATTTGCATCAATATTCAAATTGAACAAAATTCAATACCAATGAATTAAAAATTACCTTATTTGTGAGTAACAAACAAGGCCTTGAGATGAGGAGTAGATTCAATAGTCTACCTTTTGTTCTATCCTCCCTCTATTTCAATAACCCACCTTTCTTTTCAGCTCCTATTTCCTTACCTACAAAAGAAAAATAAAGAAAAGGAAAGACATCCTTGAGTCCAAACTAGTTTTCACTCTGTATAAGACCAATAATCACTTTTAATCAACTCCCGATGAAAATAAGCATCTGTAGACCAAAAGAGCAAACAGAAAACTACCCAACCCAACTTAGAAGAAATGGGATTTCAATCTCTTAAGGTTTCTTTGGACTGATTTAGAGAAAATAATACCTTTGAATGGCCCCTCAAAAAAATTTAGGAAAAATGGTTAAGTAAGCTAGGGATAGCATCTGTGGTCCATTTTCTAAATGTTGCAAACTTCTGGGCTTAATAGGAGTTCTGTGTGGGACAGTCTGAAATGCTGTACTAATTGGGATCAGAAGCTTTCTATAATGCTGTCCTGGAAGTGTCCTGTTCTGATGAGTAACAGCAACTGATGTACCTGGGGCTGGAACATGGAGGATGAAGGATGTCAGCATCTAGCATGCTAAGAGGAATGAATCCTGTCAGGTCTGATCCAGTGTCAGTGTCCAGTTCTTTTGTTCTGAAAACATAACATCTCACACGAATTATACAGTTCTACCATTATGATTACATGACATATGCAGAATGCACAGAGCAGCTAAGGCTGGTTCTCTTCAGCACACATTCTTAACTTGTACTTTCTCTTTAGGCGTCTAATGACCCTTGCCTTTTCTACTATATTAACAGTCTCAGCTGACCTAAGAGCTAAATGGCCTAAAGAATATGCTGACCACTTACTGGTCACCATGGCTCTTTAGTCTAACTTAAAATTAGGACTTTTAAAGATGCAATAGAATTATTATTTGAATTTTCCCTCCCACCCCAGTCTTTTGGGGGCTAAAGAGCACAGCATTATTTTGGTACTATAAAAGTCTCCCCCATGGCCTTTTTACTTATTTTAAATGATCACATAACCATCTTTTATAAAATAGGGTCACATTGTATTAAGGAAATCATAATAAAATGATTAAGTTACTCTAGATTCAAATGGACAAGTGTTTTTTAGCTTCCAGGATAATAATGGGTAAGTTTTCATGTTTGTTTGTTTGTTTATTTTGTTTTGTTTGATTGTTGTTGGGAATAAAATGGTGAGTATCTTATAAGTAAAATCAAGCTTGTAATATATAGTAGGAAATAAGTGACTGTGGTTGTTTTCACATGTTTGCTCAAAGGTACCAATACCACGAGCAAGGATAAGCCAAATTCCACAATGATCATTAAATCTCAGGTATGAAATGCGAAACTCTGGAGTGGATTTGATGAACTTCACCTCTGGTTGCTGTGTTCAAATCATCCATCAAAGGCTATTGCCAGGAAAAGCAGGGTTTTTTTGTTTTGTTGTTTTTTTTTTTAGTCTCCTGGTGACACACATGGCTATTCTACATAATGTCATCATGGCTAGCTTTTATACTAGAGTTTCTGAATAAGCTTTGCAGTGCTGCACAAAATGGGTCCTCTGAAAAATAAGAGTAAAAGTATGTGGTACACATCTCAGTGATGCCCCACAGAGCAAATGCCTAACTGTTTGATCTTTGTAACTTAAAGATAGATGTGAACAAAACAGATTTTCTAAGCACAGAGTCTGTTTAAAGAATCAGGCCGATGTACTGAGACAAACATTAACCTTGGCATCAGGACAGTCAGTTTTGCCTCAATAGTTCGTCCCTCTGTGCCTCAGTTTCCATATTGGGAAATTAGAGAACAAAATAAAGATTGTTTTTAAATGATGTCATTAAAGAAGGCCTAGGTGGGTCATGCTTGTCACCAGTTACTTTTGCTTGTCACCAGTCACGCTTGTCACCAGTCACACTTGCTTGTCATCAGTCATGCTTGTCACCAGTCACGCATGTCACCAGTCACACATGTCACCAGTCACGCATGTCACCAGTCACACATGTCACCAGTCACGCTTGTCACCAGTCACACATGTCACCAGTCATGCTTGTCACCAGTCACACATGTCACCAGTCATGCTTGTCACCAGTCACACATGTCACCAGTCATGCTTGTCACCAGTCACACATGTCACCAGTCACGCTTGTCACCAGTCACACTTGTCATCAGTCACGCTTGTCACCAGTCACGCATGTCGCCAGTCACGCATGTCACCAGTCACGCTTGTCACCAGTCACGCTTGTCACCAGTCATGCTTGTCACCAGTCACGCTTGTCACCAGTCATGCTTGTCACCAGTCATGCTTGTCACTAGTCATCCTACTTTAAGTATCAGTGTGTATGTGAACCCTAGTATCCCAGAGAACATTAAAATGCCCATGGGGGGCCTCCTCGGGGAGTATGCACTTACACCTATGACTCTAAATACTGATCATATGTGTAGAGACCTTCATGCAATGTGCAGACAGTACTTTTACAACTTTTATAAATTTTATTTGCTACATATGTCAAGTCAAACCAGTGGTCACAAAATAATAAATGCACTAAATTCTTTTCTCTAGTATTTGAAAATATCAGCAAAAAATTACATGGATTCATGATATCCCTTTCGTTCTTACTATTTTGGCACACCAACAAGTAAAGGCACACCCTCATCTCCCTAAGCTTAGTATTTCCCTATTACCTAAGCACAACTAAGTTTAGGTGTCAGGAAAAAGACAATTAGAGAGAAAAGAAGGGATAGGACCAAGTTGGTCTTTCTTTTGGCTTGAGGGAGCTGCAAAGCCCCTTTGACATGCGTTTTCTCCTCAGCTGCAGACACAAAGCCACAGGAATAGCCTACATGTCTCTCAACCAGCACTGAAGGCCTTGTGTAAAACAGTAAGTGGGGAAACGGTTTTCTATCTTATTGCCAGGAATTGAGACATAGGTGTTTTCACATAATTTGTGCACTAGAAGCAGATGTAGGATTCATTACCAGTAACCAAAATCACAAAAATAGCAGATCTCTCCCGTGCCATCATCAAAAGAAACAGCTGCATAGTTGATAGCTGAATTGTTGTTGAGGAAGTCCACAAGGACCACACTGCAGCCCAGAATGTACAGCTTTCTGTCCATTGCAATGTGATTCTATATAAGCCTATCAAATAGCTATGGAGGAGTCACTATATACTGCTGAAAAATTAGGTTCAACATGTTTTATTCTATATCAGTAGGAATCAGAAATGCAGGAATCAATGAGGGTTCTTATCGCCTTCATAAAGTATTATATTAAATTCTGAAAGTTTTGTTTCAAGTTACTCAGGCCAGATTCAAAGAACTCCTTTGCCTAGAATTGACAGAAATTTTTGGACAAAATACTAAAATGAGACTTGCATGTAAGCACCACTTCTAAGCAGATAAGAAATTTAAATTTATCACACTAATATCAGAACAATGCTTACACTTTGAACAACTTTCAGATCATTTTATAATTTGAAAGTCCTTGCTGAGAAGTTAAAATCAAGTGAGAACAAAAATTAGAGGCCAGAGCCCATGAAGAGTGAGGACCAAACTGGAATACCACAATAATTTGATGCTTCAAGAATAAGATTCAACCAAAACATACCATCTTTCTGGTGTTTCAGTTTATTACCGTCTGTTTCTATTAAGATAATCAGTGTCACAAAATACATATCAAAAGCAAGTCCACACTATGTGCAAAGATGACCACAATCTCTCCAACAAGTGGCACCAGGCTAATTAATATGTATACAGAAACGATGGATTGGAATGTACTTCATTCCCATATATGCAATACTCCAATCATGCAATAAAAATAAAATAAAAGGCAAATAAATGAAGCTTTTGAATATTGAACAGAAGCAAGAACTACCCAAAAGAACTACACTGACTGCATTGAAATTAACATTTTTCTAAGGAATGGGAAAAATTAAAAATGTTTAAATCCACTTACTTAAAAGCTAGAATGCTCCAAAAGTATTTGTGGCAGGTTATAGAATTTCTACAAATCAGTAAGCAAAACTCAAGCAAACCAATAGAGAAAATAAACAAAAGACTTGGACTGATGCCATCTTTTGAATATTTGTAAAAGGATATTTTAGTATATTACATGAAATATCTTGGTCATTCTAAGCAAATAATTCAAACTGATCTGCATCACCTGAAACAAAACTCTTAGAATGTAGGTTAGTATTTCTATTGCCTACCAAACTTCCTAAGAGAAATTTAAAAAACCAACAACAACAAACCAGTCAATTCATGGTTTTCTAACTCCTGTTTATATGGAATAAAGCATATATTTAAATGAATTCATCAACAGACTTTGCTTCAGAGCTATGATAGCTAAGAAACTGGGAAACCTAAACAAGGCACTTTTCTGCACAAATCCTCCCTGCTTCTGGGTGTAACATTTTCCCTCCAGGATATGGGGCTGGATCCCCCTGAAGAAGAGCACTCAGTGACCTAAAACGAGATGATAGCAAATCAGGGATTTTCTTTAACAGCAGCTGAAGACAGGAAAAACAGGTAAAGATCAGATCTTTCCTGATACACCTTGGGGAAGAAAATTCTAGCTTCAGTGGTTTGCCCTGGGTATGAAGTTATAACTCAAGAGCTGAGGACAGTGTGTGTGTGTGTGTGTGTGTGTGTGTGTGTGTGTGTGTGTGTGTGTGTGAGAGAGAGAGAGAGAGAGAGAGAGAGAGAGAGAGAGAGAGAGAGAGAGAGAGAGAGAGAGAGAGATGATATCTGATTATATTAGGACAGCAGAATGAAACAAAAAGGAATATGCTACAAGCCATCATCAGACCTCTGGATAGCTAAAATGAAAAAGAATTTGAAAAGAAAAACTTTACAGTTGGATTGGTAAGAGTTGAGAAAAACTGGTAAATTATACACATCAACTATTAACTAAACATACTGCCTATATGGGACTCCACTCAAACCCACACATTGATATTCACCAAAGACAGACTTAGATGGGAACATAGCTGCAGTGCCATTATTCATGATTACCCATCATGGGAAATTTTTGAAATGTCCACCAACAGACAGGACGTGGTAATACTTAAACACACAGGGAAATAAACAGCATGTAAAGCAACAAACCTCTGCTACAAGCTGTGTCTCAGGTAATCACACTGACAACGTGCAGAGTAGAAAACACTCCCAACTTTGGGCTGAGGCGATATTTCAGTGGATAAAGCTCTTGTAACACAAGGGTAAACACTGGAATACAGATCTCTAAAACTCACATAAAAGTAGGTGAATATGCTGGATATCTGCAAACTCAGGAAAGAGAAACAGGGGATTCTCTGGACAAGCTGGTCAGCTAGACAGACTAGCCAGAATCAGTGAATCCAGGCACAGCAAAAGGTCCTGCCTCAACAAAATGGAAGACTTCAGGCCTCCCTACAGAAGTGGCTGCACACAAGCAAGTGTGCCCACACTCAAGAAAACATAGAACCACACAAAAAGAAGGAAAAAAAACTTCTTTTATGTTGCAGATGCATCCCGATGGTAGAGTGTTTGCCAAGCATACATCTAGCTTTGAGTTTGATTTCTGATGAAGAGGGGAGAGAAAGGAAGGGGCTATGATTTGAATAGCAATGGCCCATCTATTTCCCCTGGGAGGCCTTGCTGGCACACAGAGGAATGGGAAGCAGGCTATCCTGATGAGACCTGATAGGCTGTGTTCAGATGGTGGGGGAAGAGGGCCTCCACCTGTCAGGGGACTAGGGGAGGGAAGTAGAAGTGGGAAGGAGGGTGGGAACAAGAAGATAAAAGTGAGAGGGTAATAACTGGGATATAATGTGAATAAGTTTTTAAAAAAATTTTAAGTCCTATAATGGTATGATGACCATTTTTACTATGTTGATTCTCCTGATCCATAAGCATAGGAGATCTTTCCATCTTCTGAAATCTTCTTCAAATTCTTTCTTCAGAAATTTGAAGTTTTTCTTTTCATACATGTCTTTCACGTTCTTGGTTAGAGTTACACCAAGATACTTTATATTATTTGTGGCTATTATGAAGGGTGTAGTTTCCCTAACTTCTTTAGGTCACTGCTCCCTGAACATCCTGTCTCATGTCAGCTTCAAGATTAATTACAGTAGCCATGGTCTTCACTCAATGAGAAGCACTAGGATTGGTACCCAGAAGAATTTTGGATGCTATTTTGTTTTGTTTGTTTTGATATCCCTAGGTGCTTTATGGCAGCCCCTACTGAAAGAATTTCACTAGTCTACATGTCTTCCTCATCTGCAGTTATTACCACAGGCTGTTTTTACGACTAGTACATCTCATGTGTATTCATTAATGTAAAACATGTGTATAAGGTAAAAGTATGCATTCTTGGTCTCATTTCCATAAATATTTCTATAAGCTTATTTTAAAATAAAAGATGATCTCTGTATAAAACTGAATTTCTTGTGTTTAAAAGAAATTTTCTTCATAAATCATTACATATAAAAATTGAGTTTCTGTCATATTTGGGACACAGAATTTTGTTATCTCAATAAAGATTTCACTGGGATTCATGAAAAATTAGTTAAAATATTAAAACAAAGTACAAGAGTTGTGGAAACTTTCAGCTATTATTGCTTCTTTCCTCTTGTGGAAACTATAAGAATTTCACTCAGTTTACATAAGCTTCCAGAATTAGACACTGTGCATGGTATTGTCATGGTATGTGGAATTTTATGTTGTCCACTAAGATTTCTGACAATCTAATGAGTGTATACTGTCTAACTCTAGGCACAACAATGATGAGTGATTCATGCTGTCACTAGGTTCACAGTTAGTTGATCGTAAGAAAAAGATCATTCAGATGAGCCTTTAAACCCTCAGTATTTCTTTGGGTTGGTACCAAGTATCCAAGAGATAAGACTGTACAGACAGAGTGAGAATCAGCATTCATTTCATAAACTATCAATAAAATGAAGAGACTTGTATGAGTTCAGAATGGTGATAGCTACCAAGGAAAGGGGTCCATAGTTCCACAATCCCTAGGAACCAACTTCTTCCAACACCCAGTGTAAGTCAAGACCAGCAGACAGTTGGACATCAGCCTGTTACCCTTGAGTAGAGAACCTCACTGTGCCATTTCCAGACTTGTGACTTACAAAAATGAGTAGGTCTTGTTTCAAACTGCTGAACTCTGGCAATGTGTTATAGTGCAATAAAAAGCTAACAAATTTCAGTGCCTAGGAGTGGAACACGACTGTCACAGACAACTAAAAATGAGAACTGATCTGGGAACTGAGCAGGAGTGAGCTGGTTTTTGAAGAGTGGTGAGTACTGTACTAGGAAAAGCTTATGTTGCCTCAGACACTTTTAGTGGAAGTGTGAATACTGAAAAATGCCACTGACACTGCTGCAAAGCAAAGTGAGAGAGCTGGATACTGGCTGTTTAGTGTGGGGTCATGGAAACTGCCCATGTGTGCCTGTGTGTGTGTGTGTGTGTGTGTGTGTGTGTGTGTGTGTGTGTGTGTGTTAGAAAAAACAGAAGTTATGTAATTGATACATATTGATACATTGGATATAGACTTAAAGAGATATTCAAGCAAAATGTCAAGAGTCGGGACTAAATCTGGCTATTTTTGGTGCTTGTAATAAAAATGTGATGAGATGGGTGTAAATGAGGATGAGGAGAGCGAAATGGGAGGCTGTTTAAGAAGAGATTTGCTGGAGGCATGCTTCATACTCTGTGCTGACTCTACAATCCTGTGATGAGACCTGCAGAGATCACAAGGTCAGAATATTCATCCACAGTAGATTAAAGTTGTGTCAAGCAGATCCTTTCAACCAAATCTCATCATCTGGGGAACTTTCAGAGGCCTGTCTCTAGCTCACCGAGAACCAATTTGAAAAGTTACTATTTCAGAAATCTGTGCGTATGGTTTTGTTTAACTGAATGAATCCCGCATCACATCCACACAAGGCCCTTAAAATTATGTCAGTAGAAACACTTCCAGCATAGACAAGGCTTGAAAGACTACAAAAAATAAAGAAGTTCTGAAACCTCTAAAATTCTACTGGAAGCATGTAAAAAATTCTGAGCTACAAAATCTAAAAATTTTCATGACTTACAGGAAAACCCTGCAAATATGAGAGTATGGCAAGGTTGCAGGGGGCAGAGCAAAGAGCAACACAGGCTTATTCCCAGGCCTGGAGGACGAGTCAAAGAACTCTGGTTGGATTCTAGCCACCTGGACTCCAAAATGACTTTATACTACCAAGTCATTGTCCTTGGATCCCTTTTGTATAGCAAAGCCCAGGACTTCCCAATGCTCATCCCATGCTTGTAAGTTGGGATTGTTGGAAGCAGAAGACAATGTTTATCTTCTGGTTATCATCCAGTGAGACAGTCAGCTTGGAAGGTTGAGGGGAAGAAATAAAACAGAATGAGAGTAGAACTCCCTGTAGGTTAGCACACAAAGTAAGGCAGCTAGGGGTGCTCACAGAGAATTTAAAAATGGCTAAAGAGAAAATGTTCAAGAAATGCCTTTATGAAAAGTATCTGCCTCTGCAAAAGCAGGAGTTTTTGGAAACATATTTGAAAGAGGAATCCTTCAGAAAAATGAAAGTGTGCTTGGAGATCCCACAGGGCTCACCTGTCATGATTATACTGTGTACTTGAAGGTTCTACACCAGGGATACAAAGATCTTTCTTCAATGATAATTTGGAGGCTGGCATCTTGGTTGGCAATCTTTAACCAAGAGCTCTTTGATGTTGCAGCAATTATAGGCTCCCTCTGCTCTATGGAAAAGGATGTGCTAATGGCTTCATGTTTGTATTTTTCCCTGTCTTATAAATTTAAGCCAAGTGTTTAATCAGTACTGTGTGTACAACAACATTTTAAAGTGCAAATGACAGCATTTTATCTCTAACAGTCCTATAACTGCAATGGATGTCATTATCCCTAAGGTTTTTTTTTTTTTCTTTCTTTTTTTTTTTTGCTTTGGTCTATTCATCACTAGTAAGGCCATTTTTTCATTGTTTAACAAAATCTAAAGTATGCTTTTAAATCCCCCTATATGCGCCACCATTTCTCTGGTAGATGATCACTTATACTGTAGCTGATAATAGTGTCTTAGGAACCAATGAAGAAATCTCCCAGCCTTAGTCTTGATTATTATGATGTTTTCCTGAATTTCCTGGTTTCACTCCATTACCTTTGCTGTTCTTTCTGGTCACTCCATGATTAGCATCTCAAAAAATGTTGTGTCTCTTTCTGCAACTGGGCTGTGCTTTCACTAGCATCCTTTCCTGGGCTCTTCAAGGAGCCCAGCCACAACTTAGCATCATCCCTTTAATTCTGGGGCTTCAACTGCTACTGAGGCTGCACCTTCATAAACACAGTGCCAAGCCCCTGCTGGTTTTCATGATGCTTCTTGCCTTAAAAACCAGTACCACAGCTGGGCGTGGTGGTGCACGCCTTTAATCCCAGCACTCAGGAGGCAGAGGCAGGCGGATCGCTGTGAGTTCGAGGCCAGCCTGGTCTACAAAGTGAGTCCAGGATGGCCAAGGCTACACAGAGAAACCCTGTCTCGAAAAACAAAAACAACAACAACAACAAAAACCAGTACCACCTGGGCGACTCTTATACTACCAAGTTTGGCTGGCAGCATGAGGCACATCCTTGGCCACCTCTGGAACACAACTTCTGTGTGCTGATTCTCAGGAAACACCTCCCAGAAAGTTTTACCTCAGAGATTGCCTAGGTTTTTTTCTTAATCATTGCTAATTTCATAGCTCCAGCTAACCAGCATTAACCAGTAAAACAAAGATTTCACTTTAGTGTTTCTGGTCTCTTGTTAATTGGAGACCAATTTTCTTAGTTGAAAATATACAACAGGCCCAGTGGAGTCTTTAAGTGACTCTCCGACCTCCCTCTGGAAATTCACATGCTGGGTCGCTAGCCTCGGCATTTCTCTGAACACTGTTGTCTGTGAGCTACCACAGAACATCTCAGAAAGCTTTGAACACTTATTGTCTCTTCTGTCACAAAGTCCTTTGCAACTATCCTGAAAACAATACAGTCAGGTCTGTCACTCATGGTAACAATTTTTGTCTTAGAGTTAATATTGCTATGATGAAATGCCATGGCCAAAAGCAACTTTGGGAGGAAAGGGTTTATTTTTCTCATACTTCCATATAACAGTTGATCATAAAAAGCAGTGAGGGCAGAAACTCAGACAGGTTAGGGATCTGAAGCCAGAAGGCGAAACAGCAAATGGAGGGAGGAGAGTTACCTAATGGCATGCTTATCATGACTTGCTCAGCCTGCTGTGTTATAGAAACCAGGACCACCAGGCCAGGGATGGCACCACCTACAATAGATTGGGCCTCACACATCAGTCGCTAACTAAGAAAATGCACGACCGGCTTTCCTGCAGCCTGATATAATGAAGGCATTTCTCAATTGAGGTTCCCTTGTAGGAATAATGCTACTGTATAAAGCAAAGCTGATTTCTGTACCCCGTACCATGTCGAGGTGCAAGCCGTGTTATGGCAATCTCCTCTATCAATGTAAACACTGCTCCCCAACTGTCCCCTGGCATGCCAGTTTAATCCTGAAGGCTTTGATCTTCTTAAAACCTACTGTGTTTTGTGGATCTTTAATGCCTCTACCTCCCTTCCAACCCACCTACCCTAAATAAGAAAGAAAGGAGGTTAATAGGGAGAGTGGAAGTAGACCTTTCAGACGCAGTTTCTTGGGGCGATTCCATTCTTCATCATCGGCGTTCCAGCAACAAACACAGCAACAGGAGAAAGAAGTGGAAGCAACAGCAAACACAGCAGCAGGAGAAAGTGGGAGCAACAGCAAACACAGCAGCAGGAGAAAGTGGGAGCAACAGCAAGCACAGCAGCAGGAGAAAGAAGTGGGAGCAACAGCAAGCACAGCAGCAGGAGAAAGTGGGAGCAACAGCAAACACAGCAGCAGGAGAAAGTGGGAGCAACAGCAAGCACAGCAGCAGGAGAAAGTGGGAGCAACAGCAAGCACAGCAGCAGGAGAAAGTGGGAGCAACAGCAAGCACAGCAGCAGGAGAAAGTGGGAGCAACAGCAAGCACAGCAGCAGGAGAAAGTGGGAGCAACAGCAAACACACACAGCAGCAGGAGAAAGAAGTGGGAGCAACAGCAAACACAGCAGCAGGAGAAAGTGGGAGCAACAGCAAGCACAGCAGCAGGAGAAAGAAGTGGGAGCAACAGCAAACACAGCAGCAGGAGAAAGTGGGAGCAACAGCAAACACACACAGCAGCAGGAGAAGTGGGAGCAACAGCAAGCACACACAGCAGCAGGAGAAGTGGGAGCAACAGCAAGCACACACAGCAGCAGGAGAAGTGGGAGCAACAGCAAGCACACACAGCAGCAGGAGAAAGTGGGAGCAACAGCACACACAGCAGCAGGAGAAAGTGGGAGCAACAGCAAACACAGCAGCAGGAGAAGTGGGAGCAACAGCAAGCACAGCAGCAGGAGAAGTGGGAGCAACAGCAAACACAGCAGCAGGAGAAAGTGGGAGCAACAGCAAGCACAGCAGCAGGAGAAAGTGGGAGCAACAGCACACACAGCAGCAGGAGAAGTGGGAGCAACAGCACACACAGCAGCAGGAGAAGTGGGAGCAACAGCAAGCACAGCAGCAGGAGAAAGTGGGAGCAACAGCAAGCACACACAGCAGCAGGAGAAGTGGGAGCAACAGCAAGCACACACAGCAGCAGGAGAAGTGGGAGCAACAGCAAGCACACACAGCAGCAGGAGAAAGTGGGAGCAACAGCACACACAGCAGCAGGAGAAAGTGGGAGCAACAGCAAACACACACAGCAGCAGGAGAAGTGGGAGCAACAGCAAACACACACAGCAGCAGGAGAAGTGGGAGCAACAGCAAGCACACACAGCAGCAGGAGAAAGTGGGAGCAACAGCACACACAGCAGCAGGAGAAAGTGGGAGCAACAGCAAACACAGCAGCAGGAGAAGTGGGAGCAACAGCAAGCACAGCAGCAGGAGAAAGTGGGAGCAACAGCAAGCACACACAGCAGCCTCTCTGAAGACTTATCTGTAGAGTCTTTATCTAGGAGCATCTTAAATCAGGATTGATGAGCAGCCAACGTATTGAAGTGAAGCAAAAGCCAAAAGCCAAGCCTCTAGTTTGAGGCTCCTATTTATATCCTCTCAAAGTCCATACCAAGCTGTTTTTTTGACTGGCAGGGACTCTGCTTCCGCAAAGGGCAGTTCCCTTTCTAGCAGAAACACATGCGCCTTCTCACACATCTGTTTTACATCCCACATTTGGGACCAAAACAAAGCCATATTGACATCCACTACACTCCCTCATTTGTCATATATAACAAACTATAGTTTACGTCAAGTTGATATAATTTAGCCCGCACACTGAGTTTTAATAGAAACACTCAACAATGGATTCTATAATTAGTGAGAAATCAGCCTCAAGCAATATCAAACCATACTGAGCACTGCAGCCATCACACTAGGTACCCTAATAATTCCCCAAGATTTTTCTCTACTCAGAGTCTAGAGTTTCTCCCTTGCATGATTTCTTTTTAGAAAAAGCTAACTCAGCTGATTATAATTACGAAAATTCTACAAGAATGGAAAAATAATTAAAGATAACATGTATTATTCTTGAAATAGAAACTGTTTGGGAGAATTCAAAGTGAACATGTGAGCTTTGTGTTGGAAAAGATTTGACTGCAGCTCTACCATTAGCATTCACTGGTCCACATAACTCATTTTAATAACGAGGAAACTGGAACAGGGTCTATGTGACCTGCCTATGATCACAATGTCACACCCATAAAATGTGGTGAGTTGACTCCAGACTCCAGGCTCTTGTTGTGGACTGTTTATTTATCCCTATTTGTGCCATCACTGAAGAGCTATCTTTCTTCTATTCCCCTCTGCTATCCCACTCAGCAAATTAACTTTTTTTTTTTTTTTTTTTGCTTCTGCCAGCCCTCATCACATCAGCTCACCTGTAAATTCACACCAAGTGAATAGCTGTTTCCTCAATGAATCTGACTGAACATTTTTCTTAGGGCATGGAGAGTAACACTCAAATAGGAAAAACATTTCTGATAATTGTCAAAATGGATTAGAACCTGATCCAAAACCAAAATTCTTCCCAAAGAAGAGAAAACTGAGAGTGGCCTGTAAGAGGAAACATCAGAGGTGGTGTGTAGGGACCCAGGGGTAGGAGCTAGACAGGGGAAGGAATCACGGTGAGAGCCCTGCTCCCTCTTTTGATTCTCTCTCCTACTTTGAACGGCTCGTTATATAACCGTTTAAGTTACCCATCTTAGAACTGAGAAGGTGTCCACCAGGTCTGACACCAAACAATCTCTATAAATTTTTTGTCTCTCTTTGAAGTTGTGTGCTTACCCGAGAAACAATAACAATATATGTTAAGGTTCTGTTTTCCTTTAACTGGCCTCAACATCTTGAAAGATTTCTCCAGAGGTAGTTTTTCGGATCTGAATGTGAAACTTATTCAAAGTTGCTTACCTTTGTCTCAGGTAGGTGGCAACATGCCTATGTTAGCTGAACGGCGTGGTCACTCAATTCCAACACAAATATGGTCTTGGTTTAAATAAGTGGACCATGAACTGTGTAGCATATAATTTTCTTTTTTTTGTAATATCCTATTATTTGAAACATTTAAATATGTAATTTTTTTTCTTCTGGGTCTTTTTTTTTCTGGGTCTTTTCTCATTTGAAAATTTATTTCATTTCTATATGAAAGAGCGTGTTATCTAAATAACTATTTTCTTTCTCCTGTTCTTGGCTACATGCAACACTTTAGGCTTTCGTCTGGGGGTCTTATTTAGTAGCAAAATTGAGAAAAAAATATGGAAAGTTAATGGCATTCTTCAGCAGACTCTGCTTATACTAAAGACTCGGGGGAAATGAAAGCCACCCAAATACACCAAGTAGATGGGGAATATTATAAGATCCAACTCAAACTATTTGAGTACAAATCCTCCGAAATGGGTATAAGCTATTAAGCAGACACAGAGAAAACTATGTGTATTGCTAATTACATTTGTCCTTCAAGAACTCAAGATTAGCTACACAAGACAGAGAGATGGCACTTTGGGAACTTCGTATCTGTAACAATACTTGAAGGGTTTTTTGTTGTTGTTGTTGTTAATTTCAGATATGAAGATAAAAATACCTGTTTAGGAAAAGATGTGATGTGAAAATAGCAGCAAATTTATTCCTACACTTAATTATTATACATTTATTAATCCAAATAATATATTTTTATTGCAGTGAAAATCTTAAATTGGTAGTTTTTAAAAAAGTAACAAAAACAAGATTCTGAACACTTCAGGACAAGCCTCTACTACAGGACAAGCATAGCAGTGTACCATGAGTCTTCTGCCTGTACTGTCTATACTCTGCATCACGGGATATATTACACATGATTTCTATTTTACTATGATTTCTAAATATACAGTTCATATCTTAGTTTCTTAAATTTTTTGTTAAGGCTCAAGCTACTCTCCACATTATATTGTCTACACTGAACAAGCTATAAATCAGAATATATAAGTTGAGGGTCGTGTCTTATTTTAATTACCTTTATCTGTTTTAATGCACATTCTTTTAGAAATTGAAAAGAATGAATTGTATTAGAAGAATCAGGTGGCAGTTTTGTCTTACCATGCTAGTAAAGAATAGCATGAGAAAATCTACCACACTACTTGTCCACTCTATAATCACTGATACCTGTTTGTTCCCCTTAAACTATGGCCACAAATTGTCCAGGATGCTGTTTTTCCTCCATTCACAAACTCCACAAACTCCAGGGATAGACCTTTGTGTCCTAGCAACACCACTGATTACACATAGGACACATGTGGTGGACTCCGTCCTCACCAATCACGACACCTCTTGTGTCATTTCTTATGATCATCTGTGGCATATTACAGTGAGTTCTTAAGAGCTTAGATTTTTGAAACACAGGGGACTCCATTTTTACACCTGCAAATAGTTTGCTTTTTAAAATGGTTCTATGCTGTATTTCCCTGCCACAAAAAGTCAAAAGGTACAAGAAAACCAGAGGCAAACATCTTGGTATATATTCCCCTCCAGTATTTGTTTTCCTTTGGTGCACGCATGTCCTGCTGGGCCTTGCAGCGTGGTTTTGTATGTGCACAGATTTTCTACCTGCTCCAGTCTGCTATGCAAACATCGACAACAGGAGGCGACTTTACTTTCCCATGAAAGAGCTGATTTTTAATTTTCTGTTTATGACATTAGTGGCTCCCCTGTTGGGAAGAAATATGGATGCCATGCCACACACTGAGCCATGTCATTAAACGGGGCTATGCCACACCTCCAGCCTGCTGGCTCTGGTAGCACTGCAAAATAATCATGTAATAAAACTATGATCAATATTGTATGAGTTTCAGAAGCATATGATGAATTCTAAATTGCTACTGATAAACTCCATGTCACGTCACCAGTCAGAGCAGAGGATGAGCTGGCATGCAGGATGAGATCCAATTTGAGCTGCTGCTTTTGAGTAAGGTCATGTGTGGTGTTCAATAACAACGGTATTACAGTAATTGACTCTTCTATTGAGCACAGAGCAGATGTCAACGTTATGTTGCAGCAGAATAGCATGTTAATGAGTCATTGACACCTTCTCAACATTGTGCTAGAGGGCAGGGCCTAGAATTTCTACAAGAGTTCCATGAAACAGAAAGACTATGGATGCTGAGTCTATGAGACATAAATCTCATGTGAGACTGACCACTCGTTTTTAAGATGAAAAGGTTTCTCTTTTAGAAAAGATGCATTTCAAAACTTCAACAAAACATTCATCTGATATATTAAGTGAGTTAGCATGTATAGAATTAAAATGTACTTTAAACAATAATATGAGAGAATAAATTTTAAGTGTCATGAAAGGCAAGTTATCTGAGATGAGTTGGAGATATTGAAAGTCTTCACAGAAGTAATCATCTAAGATCAGTCTTAGTAACTGCCTGGGATTTTGAATACCAGATGTCAGAAATGAAAAAATGCATTAAAAATTAATAAATGGAGAATAACATTAGTAACAAACAAAACATGAGGTGCATCAGGGAATAAGCTTAGCAAAAGAGGCTGATGTCAGGCTGATTGGATGGCAAGAGTTCTTCGGATACAGGTGCTCCAAACAGTATAATTGAATCAATACTTTAATGTGAGGCAGGATCTGTGCTATGTGGATTTTCCACCTTCTATCAGTACCCTAACCTGTAGGAACAGCATCGTGCACAGACCTCAGGATGCAGATCTGAGTCTTCAGGACATCCCGTGGAGGAGGGGTCAGAACCTGGGCTAGAAGATGTCATCATTGCTGTATTTGTTATTCTCCTATGCATGTGGGCAGGAGGGATGGAGCTGGGATTTAAGAGTAGAGTAAAAGATGGCAGAAATGCATATCTGAGTATCTTTAATTATTGAAACAATATCTGCAGAATACTTTCCAGATACCTGGTGGTATAAGAAACATAATTGTCAAATTGGTGACTCCTGCTTATTTAATTTTTGCTCCCAAATCTCTTTTTTCCACCATAAGTGCTTCCTGATATTGTTGTTCTATACACTGACAGACTTTGTTTGAGTAAAGTTAAATATTTATTTGCTGAACTTCATACACCCTGTTCTATTGGTTTTTTTAACAATTACTTTAAAGAATTTTGAGAACTAAGAAAAATAAAATATCTAGTATGGGATAAAACTACCTATCATTATCAGTAGATGAATAATAACTCACAATGAAAAAGACGTCCTTATTTCAAGAATGTGGTGTAAACAGTGCTGTTTTTGTTGAGTTGGCTTCTTAGACATATCTTTGTACACTATGTTTGGTCTTTCCTACTACTCGAAATAAATGAATATTAGAGATCACTTTGGTCCCAATCCAAACAGTGATTTCAAACCCAGAGGATTAACATAAGGCAGGAATATGATGTCACTGTTAGGGTCTGAAATCCAGGTGGTGTCTACCTTGCTGCTATTCAGGGCTGTGGCTTCATACGCAGCTCCCCTGAAAAAGGAAAAGCCTTCACGCTATGTGCTTCCAGGCAGCTTTCAGTTACAATTTCAGGGAACATAGCTATGTTCACAACTAGCATTTATCCTGCTCCTTTTATCACTCTAGCAAATCTGAGTTTCTGTTCCGAATGGAGGGGATTATACAAAGATGTAAATGCAGGTTTAGAGGATTGTGGATGACACTAGAGGATGCCCACACCATAACTGGACAGATATGGAACCGGTTAGGGGTCCTAGATGCAGAGGTTAGCATGGCAAGTGTGAGCCAGGCTTGACTGGAAGCTGTAGAAGTGTGGTGCTCCGCTGAGACACCAGTTCATGGGTGGTGCCTGATGGGCTCTCCCCAAAGCAATGCTACAGCAAATGTTGGCTGAGCTTTTGTCTGATAATCTTCCATACTATTTCTCATTTAATTCACCCTTTGGTTCAGTTTGTTGACTCTTGAAGCTACCAGAAGTCTTTCCAGCAAATACATTTTAAACTATAATCAACTAGATGTGGATTTCTATTTACATAATCAATAAACCATGACTGATATACTTAGAAAAACAAAAGTTGTTTTCTAGGATCCTAATCTGTGAATGGCACCTCCCCTGACTTCCACTGTTATAGACAATAAAGGCAGAATTAAAAAATCTTTTTAACTTGGTGGCAACCAATAAAAAAAGATATATAAAATATTTCTTTTCCCACCAGAAATACTCCTAACTCCTCATCAGGCAAAGGACTCCAACTACAGGCTTCTACAGTGTCTCTCCCTCAGACAGTGATTGTGTTCTAAGACTCATTTATTAAATAAAATAAAATTCTTCCAACTATATATAATCTGGTCTCTGATGTCCATGGATAGCACCGGTGCTAGTTATCTACTTATGGATTTATCTGTCTATATTTATCTATCACCTATCTATCTACCTATCTATATGTATTTTATGTAGATAGATGATGGATAGATACATAGATGATAGATAGATAGATGATTGATAGATAGATAGATGATTGATAGATAGATAGATGATTGATAGATAGATAGATAGATAGATAGATGATAGATAGATAGATAGATAGATAGATGATTGATAGATAGATAGATAGATAGATAGATGATTGATAGATAGATAGACAGATAGATAGATGGATGATTGATAGATAGACAGATGATTGATAGATAGATAGATAGATAGATAGATAGATAGATAGATAGATGATTGATAGATAGATAGATGATTGATAGATAGATAGATGACAGGTAGATGATAGATCGATGATATAGATAAATGATAGACAGTTTCTTACATGCTTGCAAAATTAATGAGTGACTAAGGCATCAAAATAAGAAAAAATGTCTGTCTCTTTTTCTCCACCATCTTGGTCTATCAGTTACCCATGTCTATTTGTGCCAAAAGTGATAGAATTCATGTTCCTTTACATCTTTTGGAAGTTTTATCCTCAGAGTACTGGTTTCAAAATCCATTCACAGTTAAATGTTCTAGTTTTGCCAGTTATTCAGTTTCATAAAATGGAAATCCCCTAAATAATATTCACAATTTGACACAATATGAGATGAAATATGTGTGTTTGTGTGTGTGTGTGTGTGTGGTGTGTGTGAGAGAGAGAGAGAGAGAGAGAGTGTGTGTGTGTGTGTGTGTGTGAAAGAGAGAGTGTGTGTGTGAGTGTGTATGTGAGAGAGAGAGTGGAGTGTGTGTGTGTGTGAGAGAGAGAGAGTGTGTGTGTGTGTGGCTGTGGTGATGCACACAGGTACAGGTTCATATGCATGGGCACAGGCCCATGGAGGCCAGAGCATAACTTCCAGGCATATGCCTATATCACGCCTTCCTGACCCATTCGCTCGAAACAAGGTCTCTCAGTGCAAAAGAAGACTACAGTTAGCCAGAATCACTTCAACAAGCTCTCAGGATGTACCTACCAATATCTTCACTAGGACACAAGTATCCATGTTTGGTTTTCTTTTCTTTTCTTTTTATGTAGGTGCCAAGGATTTGAACTCAGGTCTTGTGCTTAAAGAGGAAGTTCTCTTGCCCACTGAGCCATCTCCCAAGTTCCTATAATGAAACTCTTTCTGAATGTTTATAATTAAATGCATGTGCTTTGTTGTTATATTTATATTTCATACCTGTATATTGTCTCTGCTTCGTTTGAGTGTTCTTTGTTGTTTTTAATTTAGACCACAAAGATATCCCATGCAGCACAGCTCATATTGTCTCAAATAACTATGTCTGTGTACAATTTCCAAATGCTACATATTCTTTACGACATGACCAAATATTATGTTTTCTGTACCTTTTACCTCTCCATCCCAAGATATGGTATTATAATTTATGTGATGGTATATATGTTACATATCTTTAAGTATGTAAGTTCCTAGAGTTGCTGATGACTGATATATGTTCATGCTTTTTGTGTCTCACACACACATGGATCTTACAATGAGGAAAATATACATAAAAATTTCACTGAAGATGACTTGACCTCAGGAAGACCTGATCTCCCGACAACAAAATTAGGTTCTCTTAATTTCTTCGTGATGGTAAGCATGCAGTCTCCATATATATGACCCTAAAAGATTGCATATTCTAAATAATGTTACTCATTAAAACAACAAAGAAATATTTAAATTAAAACCTTGTCAAACTGATAAGCTTTCTCAGTTTGCAGTGTTGCATGCCAACTGTTTCTTATTTTATTCTACTTATCTTCCAGGAAAATTGGAATTGAGAGGGACTATCAGCCCATTTTGCTCAATGATGTCAGTCAACCCAGAGCCACTGTGTTTAATTTCCTCTGCAAAGCTCCGAGGGTTCTTTCTTTAGGCTAGTGTAGTTGGTTCTCCATTGCTTTGCCCCAGGGGATCCAGAGACACAGTAAAGAAAAGAAGTCCTTGGTGGGGAAAAGGAATGCATATCATGAACAGTCTGTAAAACTACATGGGCAAGCCACTGAAATATAAACCTATCTATGGCAACTCAGTGTCCTCACTCTTCTTTTCATAGAGAAAACCTAGAGATATGCAGTAACCCAGAATTCCCATCATTTCTTTTTATTTCTCCCAGGTCTTACATGACGCTTGCTTTATCCACCATATTTTATGCACACATAGAAAGAACGTAGGATCATTGATTAGCATGGTTACCTATTATAAGTTGGATATAGGTTTACATAGTGAAAGTATAGGGATAGAATAGAGCAAATTTCTTTGATAAAGAAGCAAAGGATTTACCTCATTTTAAATGTATAGAGATGTGAACATACGCTTTAGTCTCAAAGCCCTATAAACACATGTTGCTGCTTCTAAGAACTATTCATAAAATAAAAACAAGATGATGAATGAAAATAATTTAAAGTTTGGGCTTTAGGGTATGATTATAAAGGTAAATGATCCTAGGTTGGAAATAAAAATTTAGATTTTTGTTAAAGAAAATGCTCATAAAGAACATTTATATTAATATATGAACATACCAGTATCTCTTTCTAAATAGTTATACTAAATGTATCTTATGTTAACTAAAATTTCAATGAATTATTTTTCTGTTTCAGAAGACCTAAATTTTAAAAGTAATAAATAAGCTGCTTTGGCACACAAATTCAAGCAATGAAAACTCACTTGATTTTGGAATGAGTTTCATATTAGCAATCTGTTTTCTGAGGGGACAAAAGCAATTCAATGTAATAAGCATTTTCTGTTGAAAGTCACAGTGGGAATTTTATTCTAGAATAAGTTGCATGCTGTGGCTTGGATTCTAAATGTTCCCAAAGGCCATGTCCTAACTCCGTGGTCACCAGCCAGTGGTGCCCTTGGGAGACTCTGCAACCTTGAAGAAATCGGAGTGAGTAGACGGAAGTGAGGACTGTAGTGTGCCCTGGGAGGCGACACTGCAACCTCAGCCCCTCCTTCTTTTTTTTGCTTCCAAGTTGTTATACACTTGGTCAGCAGATCCTTCTACCACCTGTTTGTCACAATGTCCACCTCATCACAGGTTCAAAGCAAGACAGCTGATAGCTGACCATAAAACTGAACAACACAGATTTTCCCCTCTTTTTAAGCTGGCTTCCCCTTTTTTCCATAACAGAGATAAAAATATCACACAATAACAAATTCTTAATTATAATTCCATTTTAACTCATTGTGGTGGTTTGAATAAGAATGGCCTCCTAGACTCATGTGTTTAAATGCTTGGCCTACAGGAAATATGTGGCACTAGTAGGAGGAGTGGCCTTGTTTTGGAGGAAGTGCGTCAATGTGGGCACAGCTATGCCCAGTGTGGCGGACAGACTTCTGCAGCCTGAGGATCAAGATGCAGAACTCTCAGCTCCTTCTCCAGCACCATGTCTGCCTGCATGCGGCCATGTTCCCTCACATGACAACAATGAACTAAGCCTTTAAGACGGTAATCCAGCCCCGGTTGAATGCTGTCCTTTATTAGACACTGCCATGGTCGCGGTATCTCTCCACAGCAACAAAAACAAAGAACCCTGGTTATTCCAGATGCTGTCCCACCCTGCCCAAATCCTTCAGAGATTTGGCTCTGTCTTTTAAGTATCTTGCACATCTTCCATATTTTCTCTCTTCTGGGTTCAGTCTGACTATCAACAACATCTCTTGCAACAGTGTGCCTTGTGTGCTCTCACTCTCTGTGCACTGTCTCCTACTTTGCTTTCTTCTCCACTCACCACCTCCACTACGTTGAAAATGGAGCCCGGCTGACTCCAAACTAAAAATCTTCATTCTTTCCCAAATATCCACAAGTAATGTTTTACCTCTGTATCTGATTTCTTTTGCATGTTTGTAAATATTTTAGAACCTTGCTCCACAGACAGTGCATCAAAGACAGGTTGAGTATCTACCAGTCAATGCAGAAAATTCTGAACCAGGATTCCTGTATCGTCCATTGAGAAAACTCTTGGGCCCTGAGCCAATCCTCCCTTCTTGGCACCCACCCTCTTTTTCTGCTCTGTGCTCTGTGTCCTGCGTTCTACCTTGTGCTCCTAGAAAACAGTAATAGTTAAAAACTCCCGTCACGCTTAGATTTTAGGAAATTTTTCTCTAGAAAACCCCTCCAACAGGAGTTAGAATTCCCAAATGGCATCTTTTCTTACCTGTGAGAAAGCCAGGCATGGTGTAGACCCACCACATTCTTTTCATGTCCTAAGCTGAACTTACTCCACTCAGAAACTGCACCAAAAAACATTGCTAATTCAAGATGAGCATCTTCCCTGTTTCTTCTGTGTCTGATTTGACCTGTACTTGATCTGAAGTAAGTTGGCCCTGTGACCTGCCAAAGCATCTAAGAGAACCAGCTTAAATGGGGGAAGGTTTATGCTAGATCAAGCCTTGGTCATTTCAAGCTGTTCCCATTACTGTAGGCTGCTGTTGAGGCAGAAATCAAGGTATATTTGGTAGAGCAAAGGTGTGTCTCTCATAATGACTGGGAGATGTAGAGACAGCAAAGATCTGAGAACAAAATATATCCTTCAAAGTCTCTCCCCCATGGAGGTACTTCCCGCAATGGAGGCCCGTTTTAACTGGTCCACGGGGAAGTTAGAATCCTCAAGATAGGAATAGCTCTGAAAAGTGCTACCACCCAAAGTTCATGGCTGCTGCATCTGAACTTTGGGGGGACACTGGATATCCAAGCCACTGCACGTAGAACTGGGCTTTACTCAGAGACTGCAATGCAAACAAAACCCACAGGAAAGTTTTTCCCAAGAACTTTTCTGGTTAAAGTGAAGACACAGTCTGGTCAGCTCTCCAGTTAGTCTGCCTATTAGCCCTGCTGCCTTCTGACAGCCAAGCTAGAGCTTCATAGTAGAAGGGTTAGGAAACCATGCTTTTCTTCTTCCTCCCAGACACTGGCTTACTACAACAGTTTTTTTTCAGAACCATCACAGAATTAGTCTTTAAGACATTATTTTTTAAGAACAGAGAGGTGGCAGGATTGAGAAATAAAGTCCCTATGATTAATTAGTAAGGTTTCTGTAATGAGCCCAAAATGTGCTAAAACCTTAAAATGCTGAAGAGAACTGAAGCTGCGGGTTCTGCTTCAGTGGTAGGGTAGCCTTCATTCACAAGGCCTTGGGTCCAGTTCCAGCAAAAGAAAGAAAGGCAGTGATTGAAGAGAAATGAAATTAGGGTTATCTAAGGATATTTTTTTGCCCCGAAAACGTAATTGTATTATGCTTGAGATTCAGTTATGGGAAGTGATATTGCAAATCACCAGCTGTCTGACCTTTCTTAACATGTGTTAGGTGCAACGTACTAGGCAGGTTGATTTCTGTGACCAGTCTCCTAGAAATTATAGGGGAAAATGACTATAAAGAAGAATTTTATTAGAAATTTCATTGTGTTTTTAAAGAATTATTGTATTCAACTTCTCTTGGCTATGATGTGCAGATATCAATGCTGAGCAGTTTGTGTATATGTCAAAGTCTCTGGTGCCTCCACATAGCATGGTTGACTTTATTTTTTAATGTACAGTAAAGAGTAATTCTTCTACAATATGTGTTAATTGTAACACACTGCAAGGCAGCATGCTATGCATTCCTTTTTAAAGCTTAGCTTTAAATTTTTTATTGCTCTTTGGCTTGTAATTATATTACATACAAGTAGAAAACAAAGATTCTTTAAGTTTACAAATTGAGTGTTTTATTATGTTCCAATTCTAGGTATATTAAGAAAGGATTATTTTTGGTTCACATACTGAAATCATATTCCTAAGATATATAGATGTGATTAGAAACACTTCACTATCCAAAGTAACACAAGGACTTTCTAAAGTGACATCTATGGCTGGTAATATATGTGCTCATCATTCTCTGAGCTGGCCTTGTCTTAAAAAGACGGAGCAAGCTACTCTTGTAGCAGCAAGGATAGAATATGCAATAAAACTAAAAATAAACTCAGGAAACAAACATTCACAAATTCTACCTTCTACCACTATAGCAATTGGTGTGACTCACAGAAATGATAATACAAGGAGAAAGAGACAAAAAATAATCAACACAATTTAACTATGAAGAGAATAGTAGAACCAGGTCTAGGAAAAGGCTGCTGAGAAGTTGTGCTTGGCACTTATAATTTCTAATGTGGGCTTTCCTACATAGTCAGCACTTAACCAATTCAGGGTAGCCTGTTACCTACACACCATTATTAGCATTTGAGTTAGATTTAAGTTCACATTAATTAATTTCTGGGTAGATAAGAGCTTCTCTTTCTCATTTGGCTAGTGTTCCTTTAAGAGAAAATTATTTAAATTTTCTTAACCATCCACCTATGGAAATAACATGAAACTTATTTTTCTTTTAAAGTTCAAAGCTCCTGAGAAATTTTCTAGTAGCAAATTCTGTGACATCCAGTTTGACCCATGGCTACAGACTAATTTTTGACTCCCACCCTCTTTCCTACCTCAACCCCATTTTTTGAAAAATCTATGTGTTAAAATATAACCATAGAGAAAAGCGGCATTTTCAAAGCATACTCCAGATTTTATGGGAGAATACCATGTTCACCAATATGTACAAGGCAGATTTGAGGCCTGACTTCCAAATAGGTACATATACACCTGGCTTCATCAAATACTAACTACAGGAAGTTGCTCTTGAGAACCCTGAGTAAGACTATGTTTTTCCCCTTGAGATGAGAGCAGCTCCTTAAGCTAAATTCTTCTTACATAAGAAACATAAATAAATCCAACTTGTTCATAATGCTTTTAGAAACTTTATTTTCCTTCCACCTTTCCCTTTGGTCATGTGTCTGGACAACAGCTCAGCCCACTCAGTCATGGCTCCAACCCACTCAGTGGCTTTTGCTGTGGGAGCTGCTGACCAGTCGGCAGTAGGAAACTGCTGGGTGGGCACAGAGGGCAGCTGCATACCCTCCAACCAGCCCACAACCCCCACCTCAGCAGCAGCAAACTCAGGTGCTGGATCAACCATGCACCCTGGTCTCTCTCCTTGTCATATCCTGCTCCTCCTTATCAGTCTCCTCTGGGCCTCTGTAGAAGTACAGATCAGGCGTAGCCCCCACTGATGCTAAGAGGAGACAGTGTCACACAGGCAGAGAACTTCCTGAGCCAGACCCACCAAGTGAGCTCCCTTGTTCTCTGGATGCCAGTGCTCACATAGCACAGAGGAGCATCTGTTTTACATGGAGCAATGATGGAACATAAAATGCTTCTGTGAGTGGCTGGTGCTCAGCCCTGGGACTCGTCACTACTAGAAGGTTGCATGGATCTGGTTAGTGAAGATACAAGGCGTGAATGGGCCAGCACTTGGATTTGGCTTCAGTAGCACCACTCAACATCCAGTGTTCCTGGAGGAGATGATGCTGACATCAGCAGGATTCCCCAGCAAACAACAGGTTGAGCTGGGAGCAATAGTTTCTACCTAGTCCTCTTCAAACTATAATATAGATACCTTTTCTCTTTGTATGTGTATCATTCCATCTGGAAGTCAAGATTGGTACCACCTACATGAGTTCCTGCAGAAAGGAATTGGAGGATACCTTCTTTCTTCATCTGCAGGCATCAAGGACTCTGGACATTATATGTTTCCCTTTAAGTTATTATGGCAATCAAGAAAAATGCCACATGGACCTGTCCCATTTTAAATAAAACTTAAATAACTAAGTTTAAGATGTTAATTTTAAAAATGTGAATTTTGTTTTTGTTTTTGTTTTTGTTTTTTTGAGACAGAGTTTCTCTGTGTAGCCTGGGTTGTCCTGGACTCACTTTGCAGACCAGGCTGTCCTCGAATTCATAGCGATCCACCTGCCTCTCCCTCTCGAGTGTTGGGGTTAAAGGCATTCGCCACCACTGCCCAGCTAAAATGTGAAATTTTTAAAATATAACATATATAATTATCAACTTGACACATCTGGTAAGAAGGAAGATCAACTGAAGTATTCTGTCTATCAGATTGGTTTGTAGGCTTGTTTGTAGGGCATATACTTAATGTAGGAGGACCGGGCCACTGTAGACAGAACCATGTGCCAGGGTGCAAGCCAATAAGTAGCATCCCTCAATAGTCTCTGCTTCAATCCCTGTTCCTCGCTTCCCTGAATGATAAACTGTAACTTGTAAGCCAAATAAGACATTTCTGCCTCCAGTTGCTTTTGTTCATTGTTTTATCACAACAACAAAAAAGGAAACTAAAACTGCATATGACAATTTTTATGTTTGATATCAGCCAACTCTCTCATTATCACTCAGTTAAGCACTTCCCAGTGTGTGTGTGTGTGTGTGTGTGTGTGTGTGTGTGTGTGTGTGTGTGTGTGTTGTGACTATTGGTTTACTGTACATAAACTTTGGCTATTATTTGCATCTTTTGATTTGGATGCAAGTCCCACATTGTAATTATTTCCTTTTACCTCCTCTCTATATTTTGCTGGGGTCCATGCCCGGGGTGAGGGCCAGGGTCTGAAAAAAGGGTGGATGCAGAGTGTCAAGGGAGGGAAGGAAGGAAAGAGAAGAAAGGGAGGAATAAATAAGGTATGGGCATCAGGAGGGGTTTGGCAGCCTGCCTCAGTCCACCCTTTCTTCATTTTCCTCCCTTGAAGCTCGACATCCGCCCTTCTTCAGGCCCTGACCCTCACCCTGGAGCTGGACCTGGCAATGGTGCTCAAACAGGGACCTGAAAATAGGGTAAGTTTCCCCCTCACTGTCTCAGTGCAAAGACGGACCTCACTAGCGTGCTACAGACCCATAGTATAAGATAAGTCTGGGTAAGAGAGTGAGAAGTAGAGAAAAGTACACAATGGAACAAACTAACTCCTCTGAGAGCTGTATGTTTATAGATACCTCCCCAAGAGTTCCCTTAAGAAGAATGAAATTCAAGTTCAGGACAGTAGCTTGTCAGAATTTTTATGCTTTGCACAAAAGATTAGCCCTTGGTTTCCAGACCAAGTGACTTTAAATTTAGAAACCTGGAACAGATTTTAAAAACATATTCAAGTTTGGTATCAAGTGCATGGACCTGAAACTAGGCCTACTGAGACTTTTCTTATTGGAATATGCCTCGACAGGCTGCTAATGTCCCTGAGATTGCTCAAATCCTAACAAGAGCAAAGGAGGAAGCTTCTTGGGAGGCACTGACGTATAAACCCCTCAAAAACTTAAACAGGCCTCTGCAGATCATGGTCCTCCCTCTCCACACACAATCACTCTAGCAGAAAGTTTCACTGCTAGATGCATGACCTCCTATGATATAGACAGAGGCTAAGGTTTGATTATTGTTTTTTCTTAGTGGCCACTGTTAATAGCTGTTGACCCATTACTTGGAAACCTGAGACTTTATATGAATGAAACAAATCCTCCTAACTACAGAAAAGGTACAAGCAGCCACAGACTAAGCTAATGTACAATTAAAATAGTCCTTCTAGTATCTTCTGTAGTGCTGGGTTTGAGTATAGGTATTGTTTAAATTTGGTTTTACCTTAGAATATCTTGCTTTCTCCATCTATAGTGATTAACAATTTTTCTGGGTATAGTAGTCTGGACTGGTATCTGTGGTCTCTTAGAATTTGCAGGGCATTCCACTAGACCCTTCTGGCTTTTATGGTCTCTGCTGAGAAGGTTGAGTATGATTCTGATAGGTTTGCTATTATATGTTTCTTGGCCTTTTTATCCTTGCAGCTTTTAATATTTTTCTTTTGTTATGTACATTTAGTGTTTTGATTATTATGCAGCAGGAATATTTTCTTTTTTTTCTTTTTCCCCTAATATATTTGGTGTTTTGTAGACCCCTTGCATGCTTATAGACATCTGTTTCTTGAGACTGGGGAAATTCTCTTCTATGATTTTGTTGAAAATATTTTTGGGTCATAGAGCTGGGAATCTTCTCTTTCTTTGATTCATATAATTCCTTAGTTTCATCTTGTCATGGTGTCCTTGGTTTCTTGTATGCTCTGTGTCAGGAAATTTTTTTTTAGCTTTCACATTTTCTTCGATGGATGAATTTCTTCCATCGTGTCTTCTACTCCTGAGATTGTTTCCTCCATCTCTTGTATTCTGTTCACAGTGCTTGCCTATGTATTCTTGTTTTCTTCCCTAAATTCTCCCTCTCCAGAATTACCTCCGTTTGTGCTTTCTTTATTGTTTCCATTTCTGTCTTCAGATCATGAACCATTTTATTGATTTTTCCTCCATCCATTTGTTTATATTTTCTTCTATTTCTTTATATGATTTATTCAATTCATTCATCTGTTTGTATGTTGCTAAAATTATAACAATGATTTATTTATTTCCTCACTAAAGGTATCAGTCTGTTTGTTAGTACCTTCTTGTATTTCTTTCAGGATTTTCTTCATTTCTTTCATTATCGTTTTCATAAGTATAGATTTAATGTCATTTTCTTGTGTTTCAGTTGTTTTAGGGGATCCAGGACTGCTTGCCATAGGATAACTAGGTTCTGAAGATGCTATATTGCTCTGGTTGTCTATGGTGTTGCCCATTAGAATTCTGTGGGGTGGGGAATGGTGTGCAGGAAGAGCCCTGGGCAAGAAGTTAGATGTTCCTGAAGGTGACCTTCTCAGATTGTTGGGAATGGTCTCAGATTAATGGGTGGTTCTCAGGGACTTTCTGGGTCTCTACAGCTGTATGATCCTAGGAGCCAAGGGGCCTCCTCAGGAGTCCGGGGACCCCCTTCTCATGAAGGGAAGTCCCAGAGTTGACTGCTTTGCTACTGACTTCCTTCCTTTCGTTCTTTCTTTTTCTTTTCTTTTCTTTTCTTTCCTTTTCTTTTCTTTTCTGTCTTTCTTCCTTTCTTTTTTTCTTTCTTTTTGAGACAGGGTTTCTCTGTGTAGCCCTGGTTGTAGATCAGGCTGGCTTCGAACTCATAATGATCCGCCTGCCTCTGCCTCCTGAGTGTTGGGATCAAAGGAGTGTACCACCACCCCTGGCTGCTACTGACTTTCTTGCTCCAAGGTTAATTAGGCCCCTCTGCCTAGCCACTGTGCTCAGTCAGTGTGTTCTGATACTGTGTTCATCGAGTTGGGGAGCGCACAGGTTGAATCTGCCTGTCTGGGTATCGAAAGGAATCCATTCCTCTATGGGAGGGGCTGAGGCTGCTGTGCCCTGAAAGTCTCTTCCGCCTGCTCGTGAGTGTGGGCACCTGAGGTGGTAGCTGCATGTCCCTGACCTGGAAGGTAATCATTTCACTGGAGGGACTGAGGTTGGAGCCTACAGACAATGTATGTGGAAAGTCTCTTCTCAGTGATGGTGGGCACTGAGGTCGGAACAAAGCCCAGGAGTTTTGCCCAGGGTTTAGCCGGTGACCTGGGGTTGGACTCACGAGTTTCCTACACTGTGGACTCTTGACTCACCCGGGAAAGATAGATATTGCCTGTCAGTTGCTCTGCTCTTACAGATGCCCTGCTGTTCAGTTATGACGCCTACTCAGCGCCGCCATCTTGGATCTCCTGGAGTAAAATTTTTATCTTGGTAAATCAACTTCCTTATGCTTTATTACCTGTAAGGCTAAACCAGTCTTGATTTGATATACCCGGGCATTTATGCGTTAGATATCATTATCAATGTTCTTAATCGACTCAAAAGATTTGTTACTGCTCTTATATTAAAAATTACTGCCTTAATTGAAATTTTAAGGTCCGTCATGGCCTCTGCCACAACACTAGTTTAACATGTTCATATTATAGAACATGTTAGTCAACTTTCAGAATAATGCCTTGTCACTAATCACTCAAGAAAAAATTTGACAAAAGTCTAGAGGGTAGAATAAATGCTTTTTTAAAAAAAAAAAACCCAGTCTTATTTAAGGATAATCAAATTCAAAATATGTAAATTTGGATTAATTATTTTTTGTCATTCACTGTTTAAGTAAAGTTGTACTGCTTTACTTCCACAAGCACTCTATGATTACCTGGACAAAGAGTAGGTCCCACCTCCAGAACCTAAGAAACGATTCCAAATTAGCCACAAATATACAATCTTTACATCAACAAATTACAACCATTGGAATCTACCTCAACTTTTGAGACTGCAAATAGATACAGTGTCTCACTTCTTCTGTCTCAGGACTTCTCACCTATTATCATCAGTTCCAGGGCAATTCTGAAAAGTGTGCTTTTGATTATTATCCTTCCAGTCATCATCTGAGGATTGAGAAAAGTGCTACATTCTGCACAGTGAGATCTACAGGCCCTTAAGTTTACAAATAAAAAGGGGGGAAATGGCACACTCATATCTAATGGGAACAGCAAAAGTCATAAAGCTAGCACAGCTGTTTGACAAAGCTCTATCAAAGCTGAGCTGAGTGATGCAATTGCTGTGGTGTGGTCCCCACTTTTTGGCCTTGAGCTCTACGTGTCACATGCTTCGTGGGCTTTTTATTATTTGTACAGCTTGGGGATACTAGATTAATAGAATTTTTCTTATGAATCATTTATGCCCTCTTCCCGGAATACTGCTTCTAAGGTTCACCAGGAAAGTTCTAAGCATACCACCCCTCCTGCTTTTAGGGAGATATCCTTATATGACCCTACCTGAAGGTCTTCCTTATGCCCTGGAGTTTGTGGCTCAAATAATTATGGCAGCGACCTCCTTATGAGCCTTTTACTCAAAAAGACTCCTTGGCATATCTGCCCCTGGTTGTTCCTTACTCGGGATCAAGATAATCAAAACAGAGTAAACTTTAAAAGGTAAACAATATTCAGTGGTAGGTTAAAGAAGTTGGCAGCAGATCAAATTAAAAGCCTTTTCCTACCAATGAATGGTGTGGATAAATGGTAAAAGAATAGAATATTAAGACCTCCTTTCACACATACTCTGGTGCCTCATATTTGACCACGTCCCCTGGATGGGAAGGCCTGGTGGCACTCAGAGGAAGGATAGCAGGCTACCAAGAAGAGACTTGATAGCCTATGAGCATATACAGGGGGAGGAAGTCCCCCTCAGTCACAGTCATAGGGGAGGGGAGTAAGGGGAAAGTGGGAGGGAAGGAGGAATGGGAGGATACAAGGGAGGGGATAACCATTGAGATGTAATATGAATAAATTAATAAAATAAAATTTAAAAAAATAATAAAAATAAATAAATAAAAAAGTAAAAAACAATTGAGTTGTAATCTGAATAAATTAATAATTTAAAAAAAGACCTCCTTTTCTTAGAAAAAGTTAACTCATACAGGGCCACTAAAGAACAAATACCAAGATTAGATATGTAAATAAACTCTACAAATATATAAAATGGAAACACTGTGCTGTGGCAGAAATTGAATAACTGCAACAATTTTGGCCTGAGGGTTTTTTTCTTTGGGTGGTGGGCTAATGACAATGTGCACTCTGACTATTAAAATTTGATACGACACTGCTTAGGATATGACAATCTCCCCAGGCTGGCTTGGAGATTTTCTTTTTTGTCTAGTGCCCTTGAAACTGCAAGAACTCTTAGCCTGAGAACAGGCTCTCATACTTTGGCAGAATATGCCCTTGAAACTTCAATATTGTTAAAAGTTGTCTTGTAGGGTGGATGAGGGAAAATGGTAATAAAAGATTATTCTGTCCTGTAATGTTTTATCAATAGTGACTTAACTTACAACCAAGCAGAAGTTAAAACCAAGTCCCGGCACAAAAATTATAGGACCTATGTTTTAAAAGAACATGCATCTATCCTTGTCTATTGTGTTCTGTATAAATAAAGAAGCACTCTGACTGACAATCAGCCAGGCTGAAAAACTCCCTATACCCATGCCTGACTCATCCCTTTCCTCTCTCTCCTCCCTTGGTTGCTCTGCATCTACCCTTTTTCAGGCCCTGACTTCACCCTGGGGCTGGACTCTGGCAATGTTTAATCTCCCTCCCTCCCACCTTCCCCTTACTCCCCTCCCCTATGACTGTGACTGAGGGGTACCTCCTCCCCCTGTATATACTCATAGGGTATCAAGTCTCTTCTTGGTAGCCTGCTATCCTTCCTCTGAGTGCCACCTATTTATTTATTTTTGCTAAAGTCCCAGGGTTTTTTCTTTCCCCTAATGAATTTTGAAATATGGTAAATTTCTGTTTAAGATTATTTGCCACAAAATTGTACTGCCTGACTCACCTGTTCATTTATGTTGCCAATGAAATCTGACCTTCACCACTGTGCCAGGCAATTATGTGTGCTCTTAAGGTTTGGAGCTTACCAAAGAGAACAAATTATCCCTCAAGGAGATCACATCTTTGTGTGGTAATGAAGACAGAAAAACTCACGATGACTCTACATGGTGATAACGTAGGAAGCCGTGGACTATGGTAGAGCCTGAAGATAGCAGATGCATGTCAGTGCATTTAAGCAAAGCCTTCCTTGAGGATGACAGAAGTGTGTTTAGTGCTTGGACCTTTAGCTGTCTGTTGGGACACTGAGCAGTGAAGTCTGGATTTTCTCCTTGTTTCCTCTGTGCTACTGTTCTGATGAACTATGAATGTTGGTTCCTAATAAAGTGACATTAATTGAGTTCAGTTTTATCTCAAGAGAATTGCCAAAGCTTCAAAACCAGGGCTTAACTGTAATATATTTCTGATTTCTGGTCAGTTTACTTCTAGTACTCTCTGGTTCTGATATTATATCCCAGTCTTTCATACTTAAGCTTGAAGCATCACTGCCTTTCATACCCACCCTCGACACTATTCTTATTTTTAGTTTCCATGGACCAGAATTAAGAGGAGTAGGTAGGACCTCCTCACCTTCTTCCCCCACTTCTGCCCCAGACTCTTGTACAACTTGGCAAGGAATGTTAATGGGCAATATCTCCAAAGCAAGTTGAAGTATTTTGTCTCAGTTGACTTTTCTCAAGTACAGAGTGAGCAGATAGACTTTCTGGATGAATTTTAAGTAGGATATATTTTTGGTTTTCTTTGAACATTTGTGTTGTTGTTGTTTTTTTCAATCTTTGGTTTTTGAAGGAAGATGTGCAATGTTCTTATTCTAAAAATTCCACCTAATTTGTTGAAGTTCTTCTTCTTAGTGTTCTTTATTATGTATTTGAGATAACTATTGATGGTTTTCACTTACTATATGAAGTTTTGTTTTAAACTCTTAAAAATTTCTATAGGATATTTATACATCTTCTCAGGAGATGTATAACAGGACAATATTGTTATATCTGTGTGAAAAGCATCAAGGATTTTTATGAGTTGTTTCTACAGACTTTGAAGGGAACAAGGGACATAAACTTTACACAGCAAATATTTGGTGCAATGTACTTTTGTTTGTCAGCAGCGCTGGATACAGAAACACATACATGCGTACACATTCTGAGAAGGTTAGAACTCTCAATTACAATTAGCTTTTCAGGTAACATGGAAAGTTAGGAGAAAAACCTTGAAGATTTACTTTTTTCCTGCAGTCTATATTACAAAACTTATTGTACAATGCATACATTTTACATACAATTAACAATCCCAAGATTCTTCACATTTCTGACGGCTCTAAAAAAACATCCCCACTGTTATAATACAAAGTTATTTTTAGAGTAGAGGGCAGCATGTAATTAATGCTGTGATAATACTTTCCATGTTATCTACTTTAGGACTATTTGGAGAAAATAATTTTAGGGCAAATGGAACCAAACGTGATACTAAACCCTAAGGAACAGTTTAATAGTTGTCTTCATTTATGTAAACCACCTGAAGGAGACTGCCCCTCATAAGGACCCACAGTTGTGAGAAATAAAATCAGAATCTGCAGAATTAGGTTTCTTATGTTTAAATCCTTACAGTTTTATAGAGGAGGGTGACAGGGATAAAAAGGAATTGGTAGATAGAGTAATCAGAATATTTTATGCATCTTTGAAATTGTCAAAGACAAATTTAATAAATAAGAATTCTTATATATTATACATTTCTCTCATGTTAGTGGAGCAGGTAGGCAGCTAACATACAAATTTTTAATTGAGCATATAAATCTCCAGGCTCAAGCACATATATTAATGGAATATGTAAGAAAGAAAAATATCGCAGATATTTTGTTATAGCACAGGTAAGATCCCTCTTTTGTCCTTCACTGAGTGATTTCATACCTCTGTCAAAATTCATTCTGCTTATTTGTTACAACTCTTCCTCACCAATGTTTTTCTTTTGTGACCAAAGAAACTGCAAGTCTTCATAGTAAACTGATATATTTTCTTCTATTTTGTTCTTTGTCAGAATAATGCTAGCTGATGAGGAGTGGGCCTTTACCTATTACATCATATTATGCATTAAATTTAGGACCAAGTCTTTAACATAACTTCTATATGAATCACTTTTAGGTTATTATTTTATGTTTTTCATCATAATTCAATAAATTACATAGTATAATTTTTGTATGTGATTATTTTTTATACAGAAGTAAGTACCCAATAGTTTCAATTTCTCAGAGTTGTTGTAAATGATATATATTCTATTCTTGTGTCTCTGCATTCTTTTTTAGGATATGAAAGTACTTTTGATTTGGCAGTGTTGAGATTATATGAACTTTTCTTTAATCTAGTTAAGAATATTTAAAAGGTTTTGTTTTGTTTTTCACATTCCTTAAGAATCCCAGCATCATAATTCTACCATCTGGAAATAGCTTTATTTATCACCTTCTAAACTCCATTTTTTTTTTACTTTTAAAATTTCTTTTAATTACAGTATTATTGTGTGTCTAGGCTTAAAAATAAAGCAAACATATTTATTATATGGTAGCCTGATTCTAGGCTGGCAGTATTTGCACTTTTAAAATGTTCCAGACAAATTTAAAACACCTGTACCGGTCTTTTTATTTTTTCAGTCCTTTTATGAATAGCAAATATTAATAACTAACTACTTATACTTACATTCTTTCATAATCTACACTATTAAGTAGGAAAAGTTATTTTAGTTTATCTATCTTATTATTTAGGTCTATTACTCCAGTGGCATACCCTGTATGATCTCATATCTTTAAACTACATTTTTAGAAAGCTCTAAGGATGTTGTAAAAAAAAAAAAAAAAAAAAGGCCTTTAATCTGTTACCAATTCTTCTGGCCAGTCAGAGTTTATCAACCATCCCTGAGTTTTCCCTGTTCCAGTCTATTGTATGAGTCTTTTTTAGGGGTGGATAACCCCCAAAGATCCTTGAAGTCATCCCCTCATAAAGAAATTTCTAGTGTTTTAGTGCTCATCACAATTTCCAGGGCATAAAGAAGACTTCCAAATAGAGCAAGATAAGTTATATTTATAACATATATATATAATTTAAAAGTTATTTCTCTAATAGGAGAGGGGATAGTAAGTTTAGAACTTTCCTAAAAAAGACTGGGGCACAATTTTCTAGGGAAAACACATTAAGATGACTCATAATGAAGAAATTCCCCAAGAATGCAACATGCAGAGACCCAAACCTAAAAGCGAGAGGCAGAATGACAACTATTGGCGCATTTGGTTCAGCTTTGCTGGAACTGTGTCAAACAGCTATGCTGGCTTCATGACTTTCACCATGATGGACTCACATAGGGCAAATATGGCAGAGAAAAGTTCCCTTTTTGCCTTACACATCAAGGGAGTTGATTTCCAATCCTATCATCCATAAAGATCTCGTGAGCAAGTCTCTTGGCAAAGGCTGATACAGATAGCCTCTGTGTATACATAATGCCCTGTATATATCTTGTGTGCTTTCAATAACTTTGCATTTATTTATTCTACTGTAGTAAGATGATTTTATGCTATTGTGTGAGATATTACTTTTTTGCTATATTTTTTAATATGTAGCAGCTAGCTATGTAGCAGCTCACGTTGGCCTAGAACTCACAATACTCCTATGTCAGCTTTCTGAGTACTGAAATTATGGGTGTTAACCCCATGCCTATCAGGAAAGTCTTAGAATAAAAATTTCAACCCTATTCCATCTCATACCCCTAATAACTAACACAAAGACAACGCCAGATGTTTGCTGAATACTCCTTGCAACTAATAGGGCTTTAAGTATTAGAAAAATGGTTCATATTTTCTACCTCAGTTGATAGTCTCACTATGGCATCATTTCTGTTAGAGCACTAGTTCTTAACCTTCCTAATGCTGTGACTGTTTAATACAATCTGAGCATATACAGGGGAAATAGGTTCCTCTAATTCACAGTCATAGGGGAGCAGAGTAAGGGGAAAATGGGAAGGAAGGAGGAATGGGAGGATTCAAGGGATGGGATAACAATTGAGATGTAATATGAATAAATTAATAAAATGTATTTTTTAAAAATACAATTTCTCATGTTATGGTAACCCTCAACCACAAAATTATTCTCTGGTACTTTAAGACTGCAATTTTCCTACAGTTATAAATTATAATATAGATATTTGATATGCAGGATATCTAGTATGCCACCCCTGTGAAAGGCTCATTCAAGCCCCAAAGTGGTCACAACTCACAGATAGAGAATTTTTTTATTATAGATAATCCTCAGAATTAGCTATTTCACTCTAATTTTGTGGGCAAGAAAACTGGGAATTGTGATTTCATGTTGTCCCAAATCAGGGAACAGTGTCCTGCTTTCTAAACCAGATGAAATAAGGTCTTGTGTTTGTATGTGCTTTGTAGAGTGGGAAGGTAGATATATGCACTTTTAAATTTTTTCACCGAGAAACTATGACAATCATGGCAGTCAGAAAACTCATAATATCCAGGCATGGTAGTGCACACCTTTAACCCTAACACTCAAGAGGCAAAGGCAAGAGAATCTCTGTGAGTTTGAGACCAGCCGAGTCTACAAAGCAAGTCCATAGAAACCCCGTCTTTAAAAAAGCAAAAACAAACAAAAAATAAGAAAAGCAAATAAAACGCATATTATTAGATTCTTCTCTTGAAATGTTGATCACAAACCTCAACATAGAGAGTGAACGATTGTGAGGAAAGGGTTATTGCTATTGTTTTCCAAACCAGTGGGGGCTAAATTGAAAATATTTCTGTGACAGAAATACAGAAATGAAATATTGCTCAACACTGTGCTGTTTTATCTCTAATTGTGCCACTAGAAAGAAGCAAAATGTGAGTTTTATTTACATTTGTAACTGAAATTGCTCATTTGAATCCTGGTTACAGTTATTCAAACAAGGATAGCTAAATAGTTCGTGTTCTGAAATATAAAAAAAATCAGAGTAAAATTTGCTTGCTGAGGCACGCTGAGGCATGCTGAACTAGAGATGTTGATTTGAGTTAGGTCTGCACCATCTCAACTCATCTAAATTAAATGCTTGTGTGACCTCTATCAGAATGCCTGCCACTGAGGCTTAGGAACGAATGCTGCTTGATTGAGATGGTAGCAAAGGAGAACACTGAGTTTCTGAAGACCCCCTGTTTGGACAACATCTTTACTAGGATAAATATACTCCATTATGTAATATATAAAATTTCCACTCTGTCTAGCAACAATCAGCTAAGTTCTATTTATATTGGGTCAGGAAATCTTGCACCAAAGCTAAACAATTTTGAGTGAACATAAGTTCAGGAAAATTCAATGTATTCTTGTTAACATTTTCTGTTTCTTCAAAATATTATACTTTATTCTAGGTTTTTTAAAAAGCCAAAATAGTGAATGGAGCCACAAGGACAACACTGGGAAACACCAGAAGAAGTGAGCCTGAACTAGGAGAGGATTTTAAATGCAGGAATAAACTTCGTTACTTTGTGCCCCCACTGCATATCCACCTTGCCAACTAGACAACTGATAAACGGCTCCCATTATTTCTCGATGCCTCTAAAATCATAATAAGATTCTCAATCATGGACTTAGTTTAACAACCCATGAACTTGAACTTATTCCTGTGTGAAAGGATCCCAGAAGCTTCTGTGCGGTTATAATAAAAATAATTAATTGGGCCACAATCCACATTGTTCACCATTCCAAGGAGGCCTATGGGGCACCCAAGCAGCTTCCTGCTTAGAGCTCTCAGCTTGGTTCTCACATGCCTGGCCCAACTGGAACACAGACAGCAAACCTAGCAGAGCAGAGCTGGGTGCAAGCTCCAACCTGATTGTCCTCCATCCTGAGGAGACCTGTGGGGGAGTCCTAGCTTAGAGCTCTCTTTGCCTGCTCCCACTCTGTTGTCCCATCTGGGACATAGACAGTGACCCCATCAGAAGTACCTTCAGGCCTGCTAACACCAGAGACAGCCAGATGGCTAGAGGCCAGCAAGAACACAAGCAAAAATACTCAGAGACATGTGACACAACTGGAAACCAGTGGTCCTATCACAGCGAACTCTGGAGATACCAACATCCCCAAAGCATAGGAAGATGTTTTTAAATCTAAGGTGATACAAATTATAGAAACCTTGAAGGAGGAAAAGAAATCTCTCAAAGAAATACAAGAAAACACATTTAAACAGATAAAGGTGTTGAATAAATCCTTTAAGGAATTACAGGGAAATTCAATAAAACAGGAGAAAGAAATTAAAGAAATGAATAAAACTATTCCAGACATAAAAACAAACAAACAAACAAACAAAAAAACCAAAAATCAGAAGCAGCAGCAGCAGTAAAACAAACAAACAAACAAACAAAAACAAACAAAAAAAAAACACACACACAATCTGAGGCAATTCTGCAGTTGAAAAACCTAGGGAAGAGAACAGGAACTGCAGACACAAGTAACACCAAGAGAATACACAAGGTAGAAGGAAGAATCTCATCTCACGTGTAGAAGATACGGTTCAAGTACTTGATACACCAGTCAAAGAAATTAGGGATACTATACACTTCACAATAGCCACAAATAATATAAATTATTTTGGTGTAACTCTAACCAAGGAAGTGAAAGACTTGTACAAAAAAAAAACCCCACTACCAACAACAAAAACAACAAAAAGCCTTTCAAGTCTCAAAAGAAAAATATTTTAAGAGATATCATAAAATGGAAAGATTGTCATGCTCGTGGATTTGGAGAATCAACATAGTAAAAATAGCCATCTTACCAAAAGCAATCTACAGATTCAAGGCAATCTCTATCAAAATACCTACACAATTATTTACAGACTGTGAAAAACCAATTCTCAACTTCATACAGAAAAACAAAAAATGGGAATAGCTAAAAAAATCCTCTACAATAAAAGATCTTCCAGAAGAATCTCCATCCCTGATCTCAAGTTGTACTATAGAGCAACAGTAATAAAAACAGCATTGTACAGGAATACAAATAGGCTAGTTGGTTAATGGAATTGAATCAAAGATCCAGAAATAAAACCACACACTTATGGACATTTGATTTTTGACAAAGAAGCCAAAACCATACAATGAAAAAAAGACAGAGTCTTCAACAAATGGTGCTGGTCTAACTGGATGGCTACACATAGAAAAATGCAACTAGATCCAGACTTATCACCATGTACAAAACTGAAGTCCAAGTGAATTAAGGACCTCAATGTAAAACCACAGACACTAAATCTGTTAGAAGAAAAAGTAGAGATGAGTCTTGAACTCATTGGCACAGGAGACAACTTCCTGAACAGAACACGAATAGCTCAGGCTCTAAGATCACCAATTAATAAATAGGACCGCATGAAACTGAAAACCTTCTGTAAGGCAAGGGACACTATAATCAGAACAAAAGGACAGCCTACCGACTTGGAAAAGGTCTTCACCAAGTCTACATCTGACAAAGGCTTACTATCCAAAAATACATAAATAAGTCAAGAAATTTAATACCACCAAATTATCCAATTAAAAATGGGGCACAGAGCTAAACAGAGACTTCTCAATAGAGGAATATCAAGTGGTCTGGAAACTTCCTTAGTGAACAGGGAATACAAATAAAAAACAACTGTGAGATTCTATCTTACACCTATCAGAATGGCTAAGACCAAAAATGCAGATGACAGCACATGCTGGAAAGGATGTGAAGAAAAAGAAACACTCCTCCATTACTGGTGAGAGTGAAAATTTGTACAACTACTTTAAAAAGCAATTTGGTGCTTTCCCAGAAAATTGGGAATTGTGCTACCTCAAGACTCAACTATACCACTTCTGGAAATATGCCCCAAAGTTGCTTTACCATAACAAAGACATTTGCTCATCTATGTTCATAGCATATTTCTTCATAATATCCAGAATCTGAAAACAGCCTAGATGTTCCTCAATAGAATAATGGATAAAGTAACTGTGGTACATTTACACAGTGCAATACTACTTAGATTTAAAAACAAGGAAATTGGCAGGCTAAGGGATGGAACTAAAAATAATCATCCTGATTGAAGTAACCCAGATCCAGAAAGACACACACGGTATATACTCATGTATAAGTGGATATTGGCCGTAGATAGATGTCCTCTGAGAGACTCTTCCCAGTGGGGACTGGCACAGATACTGGGGCTCACAACAGAACTCTGGGCAATATACTGGGATTTGCATGGAAGATTTGGGAGGACAGAAGTATCCAGAAGGTTCAGGAGCTCCACTGGGAGACCAACAAGCTAGTGGATGTGGACCCTGGGCGTCTTGCACAAACTGATGCACCAACCAAGGACTTTGCAAGCAGAGAAACAAGACCCCCTCTTCAGATGTAGGGGATGGACAGCTCATTTTCTATGTGGTAGTGGATAGAGCAGGGACTGCCTCTGTCATGAACTCTGGTGCCCACGATTTGATCACTGCCCCTTGTCCAAATGGCCTTGCACAGAGGAAGGGGATGCAGATTATTCTGATGACACATGATAGGCCAGATGGTGAGGGAGAAAGGCTCCCCTATCAGAGGGGGGGTGTGTGAAAGGGAAGATAAAAAGCAAAGGTATAACAATTGGGATGTAACGTGAATAAATTATAATAAATAAAGTAAAATAAATGTGAAAAAATAAGTAAAAGAAGGAAAAGTCTGAAATTAAAAGAACAAAACAACAACAACAAGACGAAGCTACGTTACAAGGAAGTCCAAAGAGAGCATGCTTCAATCTCACTCAGAAAGGGAAATAGAATAGGCATTGGAAGAGGATGGAGGAAGGGAACTGGGTATGGGAGGGGGCAAAGAAGGAATCAGGGATGGGGACTAGGGGTAAGGATATCTGTGTAGAGAGCAACAGGCATCTAGGGGATTTCCCAGAGGCCTGAGTTAAGGGACCCCCACGAAGTCTATGGGGGTCATCTGAGCTGAGACTTTCAGTGACAGAGGAGTGGCCACATGTTGTAGCATGGCAGGACTTCCAGTGAGGGGATAAGAACACCAACCTACTCACAAAACCTTTGAGTCAAAATTTACTCTGCCTATAAGTTGTGCAAGGACAATGATAGAGTAGATTGAGGGAATGACCGTCCATGACTGGCCCTAATTGAGACTCATCCCATGGAAGAGAACCAATCCCTGACACTATTAATGCTACTCTCCCATGCTTATAGACAGGAGCCAACATAACTCCTCTGAGAGGCTTCACCCAGCAGCTAATGCAAACAGATGCAGAGACACACAGCCAAAGATATTTTTTCTTAAACTCAGTCTGTACTTCTTAAAAGTATCTTATCTCTCATGGAAATAATAAATATAATAATACTATAAAACAATACAGGAAACATGGCTCTGTAGTCTGAGAGAAAGCATTCTAGACCTTGCAGAATCAGTGCAATTCACAATCACTGTTTCAACATGTATCTGCTGTTCTGAACCATCTCGAATCCTTCTCGGTTCCTCCCTGAACTACAAGGCACAAAAAGGAAGCAGTTGAATGTGCAGAACAAAGATTGTTAATAATGAAATCTGGGCTACTCTAGAAATGTTATCTGGAACACATCAGGTGCCAAAACATGAGAAAAATTATCTTTCTATTTCAACCTCTCGGTATGGAAAATACCTACCTGGCTTCTGCCTAGAAATGGGATTCTATCAATCAGAAAGCAAAGGGATTGACTTAGATAGTAAGATAAGAACACACACACACACACACACACACACACACACACACACACACACACACACACACCTTTTATTCTGCATGATTTCAAGTTATCCAGGATCCAACGAAGATGCTTACATCTCACTCAGAAGGAGAAATAGAACACAGAGGTAGTGGTTGAAGAGAGGTAGGAGAGGAAGCACAAAGAGACATGAGGGTCAAGATCAAACCTGTGGCAAGTGAGGGCTGTAGGACAGAAAGTCTGTAGAGAAAAGAGAAACCCTGGCTGGGGGCATCTCTGTGACAAGCTAAGTCAGGGTAGACTCCTGGAGGGATATGAGGGGAACTCAAGCAGAGATTCTTAGTAGCAGGAGCCATAGAGACTGAAGAGGACACCTTCTAACTAGACAAGTCTTCTAGAGGGAAGGGAACATCAACCCATGCACAAAAACTTCTACCCCAAATTAACCCTGCCTACAATATGTGCAGGGATAAAAATAGAGCAGATAGAGCAGAGATTGAGGGAATGTCCAACCAATGCCTGGCCCAAGCCAAGACCCACCTCGTTGGAAAGAGTCACCCTTGACACTATTAATGATACTCTGCAGACAGGAGCCTTGCAGAGTTGTCCTCTGAGAAGCTCTATCCTACAGCAGTTGAAACCGATGCTGAGACTCACAAGCAAACATTGGGTAAAACATAGTGAGTCTAGTGGGAAAGTGGGGGAAGAAGAAAAGAACCTGAAGGTTCTCCACAAGAAAACCAACAGAGCCAACTGACCAGGGCCCAGAGGTACTTTCTGAAACTGAAACACCAACCACGGACCTTGCATGGACTGGACCTAGGCCTCCTACACAGCTGTAGCCTATGAGCAGCTCAGGCTTCATGTGGGTCCTGGAGTAAGGTCCTGTCTCTGACATGGGCTCTGCTGCCTGCTTTTTAATCACTTCCTCCTGGCAGGACTGTGTTGCCAGTCCACAGGGGAAGAGGACGAGCTTGGTCCTGATGCAACTTAAAGAGCTGGGGTGGATAGGAAGGGAGGGAGGGACTGGGAGGTGAGGAGGAATGGGGCTATGACCAAGATGTAAAGTGAATTAATAAAATAAAAGATTTTGAATTTGAGTTTTATCTCGCCAACTATGCAGTAGGGCTTATAATGACTGTAGTTTCTCAGTAATTGGTAGTAACAACGCTATAGCAAATATTCATTTACAGTTTGGTACATGTCAGGGTGACCAAATGCCTACACACATTTCTTCATTTTATCATTTGATAACATTACTGGGAAGGTTCTGTAATAATCAACGAGAGAAAATATAGGCTTACTAAATGAGACTGAAGTTACTGGAGTGAAACACAGCAGGTAGCTAATTCAGATGTGGAACTATGCAATTTTGGCATGTGAGTTTCACCCTCAACATGACTACATCATATTAAATGGCAGCACACATCCGAGAGAAAGCTTCATTTAAAATACTAAGGATGTATCAGCTTTTTCCTCTCCCCTCTGAATGTGTAATGTTAGAAATTAAACAATAAAACCTTGTTGATAATCATTTTTGTTTTGCAGACTCATAAATAAGGTCTATTTAAATGTAAATTTATTTCACTGTATTAAAATGTAGCACACAAATACAGGATTAATCAAAGAAAGGCTTATGGAGAAAGCAGAGAGATCAGTAACCGTGAAGAAGATTCTTCTGGCCATTGGAAGTGAATACAAAGGACTTGGCATAGATCTGTGAGCTAAAAAGCCATTCTAAAAGAAATAATTTTTGTAATTTTTCATTGATTGTGAGGAGCTTCTCTTAGGATGTTCATCATTTTCCAATAGAAATCAAGTGCTTTATTGCCCTAACAAAAAAGTCTGTGTGTCGTAATGCCCTATTTTATGTTCACAAGCCTGATTCCTGGGAACTCTTTAACTGTGGGTGCCCACACTTAATTAACATCCTGATTTACATGGTGCAGCTGCTGCTTTTTAAGACTGGTCCATTATTGGAAATGCTGCGGAGGAATCAGAGGCAAGTGTGCTCTTGCTTCACTGGACACATACTGCACAACCAGAGGTATTTGTAAGTCAAAAAATGATGCTTAGTAAGTAAATTGGAGGTTGCAAAACTAGATAGTTCCAGATATTTTCTGGCAAAGATGATGTATTGCTGTGAGGCCACTTATAAAAGTAGGCAATTAGAATTTAATTTATGGTTATTATTTTATTAACTTGGTACTTACATGTACTTTTACCTGGATTGGATCCTGTGTACAATTAGTCAAATAAAAGATTGGTCTTCACCTAGATCCAGTCATAAAAGGAGACTCAGAGTTTCAAATGTGGAACATTTGCATTAGTAAGGCTGAGGCAGAAGGACCATGACCTTGAACACATTCTGGCTATATAAAGAGTTATAGGGCAGCCTGGGATGCATGGGGAAACCTCATTTCAAACAACAAAACAAAATAAATAATTTAAAATGTTCTCCACAAATATAAAGGATGCATGGTGCTGTCATTTTGCCACAGGTCAGAGGGTCTACAAATCACCAAGGCAAATACTTGCAGAACTGTCTTGACTTACAGTTGTGGTCTATCTAAGCAAACCTACCATTAGCTGAAGAAAACATTAGCCCCACAGCATGTGTCTACCCTCTGACCATCACAGCCTAGCAATGCCACTTTCTCTGCTTCATAATCACAATGACAAGGCACTTAGGCTGGTCTGTCTAGGATTACCAGAGTGTCCTGAAACAGTGGTCTGCAGGGTGTGTCTCAGTGGCTTTAATATATTTTGTCAATAACTATCTTGTCAATAAACATGATTTCCCCCTAAAATATGTCCCTTTACCACTACCATGCAAATCTTTCTTTAAGTCCATTGTCTCCCAGTCTCCTAGATAGCTATTCTGTGCCTTCCATAGCTTTGTTCTGATCCTTCAGAACCCCTGACATTTATTCCTAGATTTGGCATTTCCCAATACAATACAATGAGGTATTCGGGTTTGAAATGTATACATTTTTCAGAATCTGTAATTGAAAAAGTGCATTGAAAAAAACCATTTTTTTCTGAGTTCCTGGAGATTGAACAGAAGTAAGTCTGGCTGGACCAAAAAGATCAGTTCCTTAAAATAAAGGTACTCATGTTCTGGGAGTTTGTGGTTGAAATTTTATTTGCTGTGCACGGCAGTTTTTGCTCCTGACTCTGTCTTCCTCTCCTCCTTGCCTAAAGCAAGTCACCTATCTCTGATCTCTGCAAACCTGACATCAGTCCTTCACTTTGTTTGCTGCTGCACCTCATCTCAGCCTCCTGTTCCCCTGACTGCGCACTGGAATCTGGAGTCACCAGAAATGGAGCTACTTTTAGATGTCGATCACAAACACCCAGTGCCTGACCATGCGCCTCTGTAATCTTGCAAGCCTGTTCTTCACCAGAATGTCGCTGTGCACTACAGGCTCAGAGCAACCCGCTATCTCATCCTCAGTACTGCAAGCCACAAGAAACACTCCTTCTAACAGGCCCTTGGTAACGATAACAGAAAACTGACTAAGACAGTTAACATTTTAGATCTCAATAAAGTTGAGAAATTAAAGAAACTATGCTAGATAAACAGGAAAAATAGCAAAGAAAGAATTTTTTAAAGAAGATAATCCAGCATCCAGGCCACAGTGACTTTAAGATGAAGGCTTCCAGCTTGAGAGAGGCATGCTTCTGAGACCACCCATAGACTGACTTTGCATGCTTCCTGCTGCTTCTTTCAAGAGGGCCTCCATCTTTCTGGTTTCTCTACCATCTTTGGATCTACCTTAGAGATTCATTTTCATTCTCATAGGCCCCCACATTGCCACACTAGGGGAATTTTGGATATTTTGATCCCCCGGCATGCTGCTTGGCCTCCCTGGCTGCCCATTATTCCTTTGAAATCTAGGTGGAAGCCTCCGGAACCAGAGAAGCCAGCATGAAATGACTAACACAGATCTGCAGACAGCATAGATTTATTGGGTTGACCCTGGGCTGTGGACATACCATGGTGGAAAATGTGGAGATATAGACCAGAACATAGTGGACTGAAATACCACTAGCACAAAGACAAAAACTAAATGAGTGAAGAAAAAAGATGAATTATAAGGGGAAGTTGGGTTTATTTCCCTTTGTGAGCAAATGAGGTGTGGAGATTTTCCTATATACAAGTGTATATAGGAAAGTACTGTGTGGGGAGGGACATTCCAGACCATGCTAAGTTGAGGAGCACATCTATGAGTGTGCAGTTCAGGTCATAGATTAAGATGTCACATGTCTTTGGGAAGTATATGTCTAGCTCCAGACTGTGAAGGATGTAGTGAAGTTAAAAGGTTAAAATGGCCAATAAAGATGCCTTTGGGCTTGTTAAATTTTTCTAGTTAGTTTAAACCAACAAAACAAACAACAACAACAACAACAAAAAACAACCTAAGAAAAGGAAATTTTGTACATGTATGTTTGCATATATGAATTTGGCCCTAGTGTTTTTGTTGCTTAAGAGCTAAAGGCAAACTCACCTTTAATCACAGCACTTGGGAGGCAGAGGCCAGTGGATGGATTTCTGTAAATTCTGGGCCAGCCTGGAATACAGAGTGTGTCCCAGGATAGCCATAGCTACAGAGAGAATCTCTGTCTCAAAAAAAAACAAACAAATAAATAAATGATAAATGATGATAGATCGATAGATAGATAGATAGGTAGATAGGTAGATGATAGATAGATATTATAGAGAGATAGATGTCAAATAAAATTTAAAAAGTAAATAAGTATATAAGGTTATTCATCTCAAGGTGTCCAGAGATTAAGAGGAAAAAAGGCCCGGACTCCCATAATCCTCTCTGGTGGCATATCTTCCTGATGACCCAAAGCCTCCTGGGAGCAACATTTCTACTGCATCCTAGTTGTGCCCATGGAGCACTAAGCTTTCAACACAGGAGTGCCTGACAGGTATATGGAGGAATCAGAATCCTATGGTTTGAAACTAGAATACCCTTCAAAAATTATAGCAAATACCCATAGCTCACTTACTTCTCCCTCTTTCTGGTTTATTACCTGTTGTAACCCAGCAGAAAGGAAGCTAATTATTTTCCCTTTGTGTTTACCACATTGTGTATAAAAGTCAGCCATTGGTTCTGGCCTTTACAGAGCTGCTAGGTAAGCTTTTCAATTATAGTGATTTTGAAAATCTTTCAAAATCTTTCTGTATACTATCTTATCTGAGCTTACAGCAAAGAACTTCTGTTTCTGATACCTTGTCTTATATAATGGGAGGAGTAATTCATTTTATTTACATGGTTTATAACTATCCCAGAGGTAACATAACATAATATGATATCCTTGCACTTTCCTCAAGATTTCCCACCCTCTTCCTGAATGGTCAATTTGGAAACCTGGCAGTTCTCTGTGATAGTTCATGTCATGTCAACTTTACGTCCAATTCTGTACTCTAATTCTTCTGGCTCCCTATCCAGATCCATTTTCATGGCTTCTGACCTAGAGGAAGAAGCATCATTGCTTCTAACTCTCTTGGGATTATCTCCCACAATGTCATCATAGAGACGTTTTCATTCTTACAGTTTATTTACTAAACCTTTACCTGGTCATGACTAATAATGTGCTTTGGGTCATGAGCAGTTTGGGAAGGACCCATAATCCTTCCAGAGAAATGTTGCCTCTTCTTCCTGTCCTAGAAAGAAGCTGTAGTGTGTTCTGCCTTTGTGACCTGTTGCTGGCCCATCTGTGCACATTCATTTTGCATCAGGGTCTCTGTTGCTTCATTGTCGCCCTTTAGGAATAATGATCTTCTGAGATTTGTGTACATGATCAGCACTTACTGACACAAACTCTGCTCTTTTCTTTTCTTGTGGAGCCATTGTCCCAGAACACCTTGAAATATGGTCTCTCCTATTTTACTTTAAAATTTAAATATCTTCTGTGAAAATTGTTTTTTTGAACATATTGGCTTCTGTTTATAAGTGAATCCCATCAGCTTTCACTGGGGCATGCAACCTTCCTGGTGTTTGGTGTTTAATACAAGCAAATGTTGTAGATTTTCTCTAAGTTCAAAGTGATTTCTTTAAAGACTTGCTAGTGAATAAGCAACTTTATGGACAGTTTCTTTGATAAGCAATATTTCAGCAAAGTTATTTGGGGTGATAATTAATGTAAGGCATTTAATCCCAGTCATTTATGACATAGTCAAGTTGCAGCTTGTGTGTAGCTGCGAAATTGTAACAAAATCTAGTCTGTGAGATGGTTTACTCATTGCCATGAGATGTTGCAGTGTGATTTTTATCTACTAGCTGCAATTTCTCACTTCGGATAGGCAGCTGCTGAGAATCCCAGGCAAGTGGGGTTAAAGCCATCATGACCACTGACAACATGGAGTGGATAATCAAGCATGTGTTCTACACAAAGCAGGATTAAAATTTCATTTTTACTGACAACAAATGTTGCTGAATGTTATATTAGAATAGTTCCACTCTGGTAACATAAATTAAATGGCTACTTTGCTTTTATAGAAAACTTTATAATTTTTTAAGTGATCCACAGGTGAAACTGAATTCAGCAAGACAACAATTTTATTTTTATTTTTTTTTCAAATAAACAGCTGTTAAAATGTGTAATCAATAAGGACACAAGATTTACTTACTGACCTTGAGAGAACAATATTCAACTTCATATGGAAAAAAAAAAGGATAGCTTTAAAATTCTTTACAATAGAAGAACTTCTGGAGGAATCACCATCCATGATTTCAAGCTCTGCGACAGAGCTATAGTAGTGAAAACCTCATGACATTTCTATAAAAAGAGAAAGATTAATCAATGGAATTGAATTGAAGATACAGAACTAAGTCCACACATGCATGGACATGTGATTTTTGACAAAGAAGCCAAAATTATACAATGGAAAAAACGAAAGCATCTGCAACAAATGATGCTGTGCTACCTGGGTGCGTCCTGTAGAAGATGCAAATGGTCCATATCTATCACCTGAACCAAACCCACATCTGAGTGGACAAAGACCTCAGCATAAAACCAGTTATATTGAACCCCATAGAAGAGCAAAGGGGAGTAGCCTTGAAGGCATTAGTGCAGGAGACAACTTCCTGAACAGAACACCAACAGTACAGGCCCTAAGATAAAAAATTAGTAAATGGGACCTCATGACACTGAAAAGCTTCTGTAAGTCAAAGGACACCATCAATAGGACAACATGGCAGCCTACATAATGAGGGAAATCATCACCAACCTCCCATCTGACAGAGAGCTGATATACAAATATATAAAGAACTAAAAAAAATAAAAAATAAAAAACAAAAAAAACTAGACATCAGCAAAACAAACACTCTAATTAAAAACTGGGCAAACAAAAACCTTTGGGTGACTGTTCGGGCAGCAAACTGTCTATGTCATTTTTTTCATTTCGGAAGCTGCAAACCTGCAGTTCCAGTTTACTCAGTTAATTGTCTTCCTTCTCAAGTCGCTGATGAGGTTGAAGACCAGATGGTTTAGTCTTTTAAATTAAGCTTAGTTGTTTAGGAGATAAGACAATTTTAGGTCTAGATAGATATTTTAAGTTAATAAAGATGAGATATGATAGATATTGATTTACATTTAGAACTTTAGATTCATCAAGATAGGAAAGATGTTTTCTGCAAGGATGCCACATACAATTAGCCAAAACACCATGTATGTCACATTTATATAATTCCTGATTATTTTGTGGTTCTTCTTGCTGTATGTAGTTTACTTTGTTTATGTGTAATAATATAAATGCATATGCCCAAAAAAAGAACTGTAATGAATTCAGCTTTTTAAAAATGGGGTGCAGATCTAAACAGAGAATTCTCAACAGACTAACCTCAAATGTCTGAGAAGAACTTAGAGAAATGTTCAACATCCTTAGCTATTGGGAAAATAAAAGTGACTGTGAGATCCCATCTTATACCTGCCAGACTGAGTAAGATAAAAAACATAAATGACAGCTCATGCTGGAAAAGATGTGGAGCAAAGGGAACACTCCCCCATTGCTGGTAAGAGTTTAAACTTGTTCATCCACATTGGAAATCAGCATGGCAGTGTCTCAGAACATTGGGAATTCATCTACCTCAAGGCCCATCTATACCACTCCTGGGCATACACCCAAAGAACACTCCATTTCCATGAGGACACTTGCTCAATTATGTTTATAGCAGCTTCATTCATAATAACCAAAAACTTGAAAAAAAAACCCTACATGATTCTCAACCAAAGAATGGATAAAGAAACTGGTACATTTACACAAATGGATATTTACTTAGCTATTAAGAACAATTATATTGTGAGATTTGCAGGCAAATGGATGGAACTAAAAAAATAATCATACTGAGTTAACTCAGACCTAGGTTGACAAGCATGCTATATACTCATTTATAAGTAGATATTAGCTGTAAAGTAAAGGGTAACCATGCCACAGACCCAAAGAAGCTAAGCAACAAGGGGAACTCAAAGGGGGAGAATGAATCTCCCTGGGAAAGGAAACAAAATAGATAACTCAGGTAGAAGGACAAACACAGGTGAGATCAAGCGTGGGGAGGAGGGAGGGAGGGATGTATGGAGTACTTGAAGAGGTAACTGGAACTGGGGATGAAAGGGGCATCTCAGGATGAGCTAGAAACCTAGTGTGATGGAAACTCCCTGGAATCTACAAGGGTGACCCCAGCTAAGACTGATAAAAATCGGAGAGATGGAGCCTGAACTGGCCATCGCCTGTAACTAGGCTAGACTTCCAGTAGAAGGATTGGGAGAGCATTCAGCCATATAACCTTCAGCCTATAGTTAGTCCAGCCTACAGGATGTGATGGGTTAAAGGTAGCACAGAAATTGTGGGAGTAACAAACTAATGACTGGTACAGCCTGAGATCTATCCAGGAGAAAGCTCACCGCTAACACAGCATGGAGGGCCAGGCCCCAGAAGCTGGATATCTCAAAGAACCTAGGGTAGAACCAAACAGGACTGGCAAAGAAAAAAAATGTCAATGAAATTATTCCTAATAGCATTCTGATACTCATAGGTTGGTGCCAAGCCCCATTGCAGTCAGAAATGCATCATTCAGGAGCTGATGGAAACAGACACAGAAAGCCATAGCTAAAACTTAGGCAGAGCTCAGGAAATCCTGTGGAAGACTTGAAAGAAGGAGTGTAGGAGCCAGAGCCAGAATACCACAAGATCTCCACAGTCACATCTCTCTGTGATCCCTCTCCTACCTTGTTCCCTGTCTTCACCTACTACCTCTGTCTATTCTATTCCCCTTCTGGGTGAGATATAAGCATCCTCTCTATGATCCTCCTTGTTACTTATCTTCTTTGGGTTTTTGCATCGTAGTATGTTTATCCTGTACTATGGCTAAAATACACTTATAAGTGAGTACATACCATGTGTGTCTTTCTGGATCTGGGTTACCTCACTCAGGATAATCTTTTCTAGTCTCATCCATTTGCCTGAAAATTTCATATGTTCTTTGTTTTTGATAGTTGAGTACTATTCCATTGTGTAAATGTGCCACAGTTTATCAATGCTTCAGCTGAGGGTGCTAAACATAGGAGAGGGAGCACAGAGAGATATGACGGTGGATATCAGACCTGGAGAAAGAGGGGGTGGAAGAACAGTATACCTTTGGAGAAAGGAGAAACTGTAGGTAGGAGCATCTCTGTGATGAGCTGCAGACCTAAGTCAGACTAAGCTCCTGGGAAGATATGAGGGGGACTCCTACAGAGATTCCTAGTAGCAGAGACCATAGAGACTGAAGAAGATACCTCCTAACTACACAAGTCTCCTAGTAGAGGGAGGGGAACACCAAACCACCCACAAAAACATCAACCCAAAACTCACCCTACCTACAAGATATGCAGGGATAAAAATAGAGCAGACAGAGAAAAGATTGAGGGAATGTCCAACCAATGCCTGTCCCACCAAAGACCCACAACATAGGAGAAAGACACCGCTGGCACTATTAATGATACTCTACTACGCCTGCACACAGGGGCCTAGCAGGGTTGTCTTCTGAGAGGCTCCACGCAGTAGTGTTTCAAAACATGCTGAGACTCACAACCAAATGTTGGGTGATGCTTATGGAATGTTGTGAAAAAGTGGGGGAGTGGAAAAAAGGACATAGAGGAGACAGGAGCTCTACAAGAAAACCAACAGTGCCAACTAACCAGACCGCAGAGGAGTGTGCTGAGAGAGTGGGGGCTTTATCTTACGTGAACTCTGTTGCTAGCTCTTTGGTCATTTCTCTCTGTCAGGACTGCCTTGCCAGGCCGTGGGGAAAGAGAATTCCTTCAGTTCTCCTCCAAGTTGATGAGCTGGGGTGGATTGGAAGTGGGGCTCCCCTTTTCTGAGGAATAGAGGAGAGGGGTGGAAGAGAGGGAGGGAGGATGGGACTAGGAGGTAAAGAGGGATGGGACTATGAACAGGATGTAAAGTGAATAAATAAATAAATTAATTAAAAAATAAAATCCTTTTCAAAGTTGAAAAATATCACTGGAAAACACACAGAATAAATTAACCTGGGCTCATGGGGGCTCGCAGAGACAACTGACAACCAGGGAGCTGCATGGGACTCACCTGTGCCCTCTGCATATATGTTACTGTAGCTTGATAACAGTGGGATCAGAAACTATCTCTGACTCTTTTAATGGCTCTTGGGACCCTTTACTCCTCCTGGGTTGCCTTGGCAATCCATATACAAGAGGAGGTGCCTAATCACTGCAATTTGATATGCCATGTTTGCTTGATATCCAGAGAAGATCTGCCCTTTCCTGAAAAGAAAACAGAGAGTGGATAGGGGAGCAGAGGAGAGTTAGGGGGAGGAAATGAGTGGAGAGAAGGGAGGGCAAAAGTGATTAGAGGATAACAAATAGTAATAGCAATAATAAAATTTAAGAGTATTAACTCTCACGTACTCTGGTGCCTCACATTTGACAACGTCCCCTGGAGGGGGAGACCTGGCAGCACTCAGAGGAAGGACAGCAGGTTACCAAGAAGAGACCTCATACCCTATGAGCATACACAGGGGGAGGAAATCCCCCTCAGGAACAGTCATAGGAGAGGGGAATAAGGGGGAAAGGGGAGAGAGGGAGGAATGGGAGGATACAAGGGATGGGATAACCATTGAGATGTAACAAGAATAAATTAATTAAAAAATATTAAAAAAATAAAAAGAATATGAGATGCTATTCTTTTTATAAATGTAATAATATGTAAAACATAATTCTAAAATATGTGTGGGATATATAATACTATCAGTATTTAAAAACCACAGTCCAATTATTCTTTTGCCTAGTGTTTCATACATTGACCCACACATTGCCTAGTGAATTAAAAGCCTTAAAGCAAATATAGAATCCACATATAAGGTTATGAAAATAATCATGACAATGTTTAAACGCAGTCATAAATTCTTTAGAATTCTCCCTATAGAATGTGTAATGGGGAATAAATGCCTGGTTTTACTGGTTAATAATAGAGATTATATTGAACCAATTTCTTGGTACATGTATTTAAAACTAGCTCAGGCTCAAGATCCATTCCTTTCTTTTGGCTTCCTTGCATCTTATTTCTCTTAATAGTTGCCCCCCCATACTGTGAGGTTAGGTATACAGTTTACAAAGAAATGCGAGTAACGCTGGAAGCTATGTGTGAGCACCAGTTACTACCCACTCTTTAAAGTAACTCATTGCCAATTCTGATATGTGATATGTAGCTTCTTTGTTTTGTTTTGTTTTTAATTATATTTTTACATGTATATTTATATTATTACACATAAGTAAAATGAACTACATACAGCAAGAAGAACCACAAAACAATCAGGAATTATATAAATGCTACATTCATAGTGTTTGGGCTATTTGTATTTGGCAATCTTGAAGAAAACATCTTTCCTATCTTGGTGCATCTAAATTCTGAATGTAATCAGAATGTAAATCAACATCTATCATATCTCATCCTTATCAACTAAAAACATCTTAACCTCTAGACAGCTATGCTTAATTGTAAGACTAAACTATCTGGTCTTCAACTCATCAGAGATATGTGTAGTTTTAAACTCCAACCTGCCACAACCTAAAACCATCTGAGAATGGAATCTCAGTTGAGGAATAATCTAAACCAGCCTGGCTTTTGGACATGTTTATGGGAAATTTTCTTCATTATTAATTGACCCAGCTTACTGTTGATGACACTATTCCCTAGGCTGCACCCTGAATTATATAAAAGTGAAGAAAGGTAGCTATGAAACCAAACCGGAAGAACAGTAAGTGAATTCATTTCTCTCTGCTCTTGTCTGTGGATATGGTATGACCCACTGTCTCAAGGCCCTGCTTCTGTGACTTCCCTGTAATGATAGACTCAACCTGGAAGTGGGAGCTAAAACAAGCTCTTTTTCTTCTATGCTGTTTTTTACCAGGGTATTGGTCACCATAACTAGGATATGATATTAACCACCCTTCTGCTCATCCTATACTAGCATGGACTGAACTTTATAACATTAGGATATAGGATACATACAAGCAATATATAGCAATACATACAAGCAATATAGACTAAGCAATAAAGGCCATTGCAATTTTCTTTATAAAAATATTTTTATTTTAGTTTTATTTTATGTGCATTGGTATGTAGGTGTCAGATCTCTCAGAACTGGAGTTACAGAAAGTTTTTAGCTGACATGTGGGTGCATTGCAACTTCTAAATCCTCTCAAAACCCTGAGGAATACCCCATGAAGCCACTCAAACAGTCTTCGGGACCCAAGCACAAGTGTGGAGTTGAGATCTTTAGCCAAAGCCTGTACCAGTTCACAGTTCACAGGAGTGCACCTTTTGAAAGCAAATTCTTTAGGCCCACACAAATTCGAGGGTATCCACAGCCCCAATGGCCTAACTGACAGAACCCAGGGGGGCTGATCCAGCTGAGCCTCCTTCAACTTTCTAATCACAGAATCTATATACAAAAGGCAAGTGCTTTTTCACTTGCTAAATTTGAATTAATTTGTCCTGTATTGATAGATAGTGAATGCACAGGCATCAGGAAATCATCTCAGAAGTGGATTTTCCAGCCTCTCTACGGCTACCATGTAGAGAACTGAAACAAGACGTCAATGAGTCTCTCCAGAACAACAGCTGTGTGCACCACATAAAAGGACTGTTCTTTTAAGCCACAAATTGTAAAGTAATTTGTTGTGTAACAGTTAATAATGATCAGGTGATGAGTTTACAGAGGTAGAAAAGTACATTTACAACAGTGTTAAAAGTGAGATTAGATGACCTACCATTGTTAAAAAGAGGAGCACCTCACCTAGACACCACAATGGGAATTCCAAGAAAACTGCCCACAGCAAGGATTACCTGAGCCCTTATGGAGAGGATACTGCTTTTATTCTGGTGTTTGGTAATGTAACATGTTCTCTATATATAATTTATTTTGTCCTTCATTATCCTTGGAAATCCAAGTTTATAGCTTTATACATATACTGAGTGATAACTATGTTTACCCAAATAAGATTCTGTAACTTTTTTATTATTATTATTGTCTTGCAACAAATAATAAAAATAAGGACAGCATATGACAGGAACTAGGACATTTAATACCTAATGCAATTAAGATTTATAGTTTAGGTTAAATTAATTGCTGTGGCTGTAAAGAAGATATTTCATTATGACACTGTATTATGGATCTGGATTCAAAATGCTTGTTTTCAAAATCCTTCCTAAAAATCTTGTGGGTGTTTTTTAAATATAAATTTTGTCCTCCTATAATTCCAACTGGGCGAGGTTCCTTGGTTTACAGAGGTAAGTACAAGGCAAACATTCTAAGAAACTAGTTTTCTATAGTTTCTGGGATCCCAGACAGCTGATTAACTCACCAAGAACATCGTTTTTCAGAGAGACTGCTCAGTATTTCAAGACCAAGGACAATGTGGATGTGCAAACAAATATGTCCCATAGACATTATTATCAGGAAATTCAGAGAGAAAACAAATACGGCATTCACAAATTTATCAAACATTGGTTCAGACTATGTATTCTTTATAAAACTGAATCTCTTCCACTAACAACTTTAGTTATGCTCATGGCACAGTTGCCTGGACCTCCTCTGAGTATGGCTCATTAGACTACAAGCAGTTGGTTCTAACTCTTCCATTTTATAGTTAATGTTATACACTTTTGTTCTTTCAGTCAAGTCAGGAGGCCACATGTGAACTTCAACCTCAAGTACCTTAACTGTATTTGTTGTGCTGCTTAAACTCATTAGTGTTGTGCTCTTGGAAATACACAAACCTTGAGATGGCTTCACTTTTGTTTTTATTCCTTTCAACATCTTGATGTAATATCTATTCCCACTGAATTCCAGAATGAATCCATCTCATTTCATCTGATTAGCTTTGAAGTTTTTCTTCTTCCTTCTTTCTGATCAGTGCTGTTTTTGAGGATATCTTTGATTTAACAGGGAAGGACACCAACTCTGAAATAACATAAACTTCATGCAAGAATTCAAGTATAACATATCCATATCCTAAGTGATAGGTTACTATGGTCAGGGCCTGACTACTATGTCATAGTATATAAAGATTGCAATGGTGGTGGCTTCATTTCAGCCTGCTTGGAAAAGGAAGAGCATGATACCAACCCATAAAGACCCAGACTAGAAGCTTCATATATCACTTTTTATCCTTAGTATAGGTCATGCCAGGCTGCAAAGGAGACTACATGTGGCATTCTAAAACTTGGAGATTTAACTACAAATCAAAAAGGAGGCAAGAATGCCAACAGAAGTTATCAAAATCCATAAGGGAAAAAAACAAAATTGTAATATTATATGTCTAATTATGATTTATAGGAGAGGTTTTATACATAATTGATACTGAATAAATGTTGTTTAAAAGCTATATAGTACATATATTTAAGGATAGGATAAAATCATTATTGCTTTTCTTCTGAGACAGATTCCTTAACCATTTCAGATTTTTAATATCAGAAAATGGAGAACCACTTCAGTACTATGAGTCTGCAAAGAAAACATCATAAGTAAAGATTCCAAGTAGAAAATTGCATTATTTTGCATGTCTCCAGCATAGTATAGCATCAAAAAGCAGCAAGACCCCACATCACAGACTCAGAAGCATGATGTGCAAATCGGCTTGAGATTTTTGATAGAAGGGCCATAATGGGGCATCTGTGCTTGCAGAGCATGGCAGGTCCTGGTGAGCAGATGCTAGGCATCAGCATGGTGGGAAAGCCCAATCACAACAAATCCAAGGGGAGAAAGAGAACAACACATGCCATGTACAATGGCTACGTACACCTTTAACTATGGTCACAACCAAGAAGATTTTAATTCCAGCACCTTCAATACTGTAGCTGCCTGTCCTCAGCACCACACCCAGAAAAGTCGCTGGGTCATAGTTCCTTTGGTCTCTCAGTCAACCCACTCCACTGTCATGGCTCAGCCAATGTCAAGTTCTTATGAGCTACAATCCATTAAGAAAGAACTGACATTACTCACAGAGGCCTCTATCAGCAGCATTTATCATTTCCTATAACCTCACCAAGAATATGTATATGTGATCTTACAGGGCCCAGAAATACCTATTGCTTTCTCTCCTTAGTCTAACTGGCATATGCTGTGGCGCATCAGGGTTTCCTATCATCTGTATCCATTTATTTTTCTTGAACTGTGTCTTGAATAAGGGTGTGGTGCTTTGCTAAATTTTCCTGTCAGAAGATAATTTTGAATTTGTCAACCCATCCAGCATGATGACTGGAAAATATTTGAAAGAAGATACAAAATGTACTTAGCAGGAAGCTGAAAATACACAGCAGTGTTTTCTACTTGTCACTGTAAAAGAGCATGACAAATTCATTGTGATCCTGACTTCACAGCTGTCAGCTCTTCTACATACAGTGGTCACATAGGAGCTATGGTTGTCACCAGCAGTGGAATTTGATGTATTTACCAGAACATCAAATATCACCAATTGCCAGAAAAAAATGCTCATAATCCTAGTAAGACAATGAGTATCAAAAGGCACATAACGTGTCTACTCAGGGGGCCAAACAATTTTGGCAGATAAATTTGTGATATTTAACTTCATTCCAACTGCTGACCAGTTTTTTAGGGAGGAGAAGATGCCCTGAGTGGGTAAAGTCCTGAGTGAATTTGCGCTATTGACATGGCCATGGCTGTGTCAAAAACCCCAACCTCAGATTCATGGAAAAGGTGACAGCCTTCCCAACTCTAGGTTTAGGAAAAGGCAAAGTTTCTTATTCTGGTCCATGTGTAGATATTGATAGCATGTACAGAAAATGTCCACCCACAGATTCCTCCATCTGTTATTGTTGCCTGAAGACTTCTTCCCAGAGAGACTGCTCCTACTGAGATTAGCTAAACCTGTGTCCTTGATCCAGCTGTACACCACTTAACTAGCTCTCCTTGTTTATTTGCATTGATGGCCCAACATTGTTGTTCAGCTGTATGCAATAACCCAGTCTCCCAGTCCATCTCCACATAATCAACATGCCAAACTCCCAGGGTTCTGTTGTTTCTCCATCAGATAGCCCAGACTACCAATCCCAGCCATTTCTGTGTTTCTGTATTTTCATTTCCTCTTTGTCCCCAGCCAAGTTAAATCCCTGGAAGCAACACAAGGGGCACAGAAAAGTCATCATATAAATATGTACATATTGCTATAAAATGAAGCCCATTGAAGAAGCTTATCAATTATGAATGTATCTGAGACAGAAGATCTATGTTCTCCAAGGAGACCACTGTGTGCTTGGCAGTGTGCATGGGGTCAAGATGTAGAAAGGAACGTGGGAAGATTTTCTGGCATGTGGAAAGGTCAAGTGAAAACACCAATGCAGGTGTGGGTAGTGATGGAATTAATTGAACTATACATGGAGTTTGGGTGTCTTATGGACTTGCAGGAATTGTGAGTGGCTGACTTGTAAATAATACAGTGGTGACCATGTGGCAGAAAGTAGGAGATGTCACAGTGGATTTTAGGAGCTGTTAAGAAGCCCTGAAGCAATCTGGGCATGGTGGCCCACACCTTTAATTCCAGTACTTGGAAGGCAGAAGCAGGTGGATCTCTGTGCATTTGAGGACAGCCTGGTCTACAAAGCAAGTCCAGAAAAGCCAGGACTACAAGAGAAACCTGTCTCAAACAAACAAACAAACAAAATAAGTAAATAAAATAAAAAAGAAGAAGCCATGAAGCAAGAGTGAGCATTGGGTTTGGGAAGTTAGTGGTTCCATGCTGTGTGGTTGTAATTTGTGGAAATCACAGCAAAAATATAATGCATATAAGGCAGGCAGGGCTTGGGTCAAAGAACTTTCTAGACCTGTATGAGCTGCTCTGTTTCTTACCCAGAAAATAACATTATGCTTGCATGAAAGCAAAGAACATATCTTCAGAATTTTGCTAGTAGCATGGAAAATAAGATTAGAATATTAGAACTAAATCCCTTTGGTTAAGTGCTGTCATTCTGTGACTCAACTTTTGCTTCTCCAGGGAGATTCCTACAACTGTTGCAAGACTAACACGTTAACTTACACAGGAACAGATCACCAGCATTTCTGCAACTGAGCACAAATGTTCGACTGTTAGAAGTGCTGGCCTCCTGGGACACTTCTCATTAGATAAGAGATGTGCTGTGAAGACACAGGGGGGTTAGAGAAGCGGGCTGTGCACACCGCGTCACAGCAGGAAGGCATTTCCAAACACAAAGGCCTGCATATACCTGCAGTTCTCTCTCTCTCTCTCTCTCTCTCTCTCTCTCTCTCTCTCTCTCTGTGTGTGTGTGTGTGTGTGTGTACACATATATTCCCAGACACCATCAGATAAAATCACCTGGTCTAGCCTCAGATGATCATGGCCTTAAACAGTAGAAAAATATTCTCAACACATTAAGTCTTGACATGTCCCTGAAAAATAATAAAACATGGTATGAAGACATTGGGGTGGGGTAGAGAACTAATGCAATTCCTACATATTTCGATTTGCTGATAGTCCATTTTTTATTTATATTTGTCGCAATAGGTTTTTGCAGTGTATAGCACTGCCTGGCCTGGATCTTATAAAACCCCACCACCATGCCTGGTGTTTGATTTTGTTTTTGTTGCTGTTTTCATGCAACATAATGTACCCTGATTACAGTTTCCCCTCCCTCTGCTTCTCCCAGTTCCTCCCTACCTCCTCTTTTATGTAGGCTTACCCTCTTTCTGCCTCTCAATAGAAAATAAACAGGCTTCTAAGGGGTAGTAGTATAATATAGTAAATATAATATAATATATATATAGTACCTATTGACAAAAAACAAAGACTAATGCATCATAGTTGGACAAAAAAAAACCCAGAAGGAAAAGAACCCAATAGAAATCACAAGAAACAGAAACCCGCTCACTCACACACTCAGGAATTTCATAAAAACACTAAAACCAGAACCTGGGGTATATATGTAAAGGATCTGTAAGGTAAAAAGAATGAAAAATTAAATTAAAAGATAAATTCTTTTTTAAAAAAGAGAAGTCCTGACATGACATTGTGCGATAAGGAGCCTCCAAAGATGTTGCTGAGTTCATTTTCTGTTGGCCATCTATTGCTAGACATGGATCCCACCCAGAGTAGTTTGGTTGCTTCATAAAACTCCCTTGGAGGAAACTAAATCTTCATTTGCAAGTGTTTACCAACTGGAGATGGCTTCCGGGTTAGGAATGGGCTGTTTGTCCACTTCTCTTTTCAGATATAGGAGCCCATCTCTTGCAGACCAGTGTAGGCTGTGTGCATGCTGCTTCAATCTCTGTGTATTCATATGTTCATCAATCATGTTGATTTACAGGGTTTTGGTGTCCTCCATCCCCTCTGGCTCCTATACTCTGTCTGACTTCCACAGAGTTCTCTGATGCCTGAGAGGAGTGATTTATGGAGACATCATGTTTACGTTTGAGTATTCACAGATTTCTCACTTTAGGCATCATGTCTGACTGGCTCTCTTTATTTTTCCTATCTGCTGAAGAAAGAAGCTTCTCTGATGATGACTTTTAATTTTAAAATATTTTCATATTATTGATGTAAAGTGAATGTACTCATATGGCCAACACTTAAGTCTAGAAATAAAATATTACTCAAGGAAGTTATGAAAGTAAGCAAAACAAAATATAAACGACTATGGTGACCTCTAAACTTGTCTTTATTTTGAGATTGCATCTTTCCCTTTCTTTCCTTTGGTGTTAAAATAGCCTTTTCTCTCGGGAAATAATTGTAGAACTGAGCCTTCTTTGCTGTTTTTATTGTCTTTAACTTGACAAAGGGTGAGGTATTAAAGTGCTAGCCTCCCTGGGTACTCCTGAAACACAATCTTTCTGCAGCCATAAAATCCCAAACGTGGATTACTATCAATGAGAATGACAGAAAGAGGATTTATTTAGGTGCATTAGGAGTGGAACATATTAACTTTATGTCCATCCCTAAAGTGAAAACCAGATAAATAATTTTTCAACAAATAAAGGATATACGATTCCTCTCCTGGGGAAAACTGATTAAAAATAGTGAATGTTTTTTTCCATATCTCACTATGAAATTTTTTTTTACATATTTAAATTTTTATTTAATAAACATTTGTTTTGCAAATTTTAGTTTAGTTAGTACATTAAAAGATATATAAAGTTAAGTAACTCATGGTTTAATAGTTTAGAAATTAAATTAGGACATTTACATTTTTACTTGAATAAAGTACATTTCTAAATTTAATATACTAAGCATAGCTTCTAAATTATTGAAAATCCATAAAAAGCTAAAACATATTGCATATTTTATTTTGACAAATTTATCTTCTTGAAAATATTATTGATGACAGTAAACTGTTTTGTTATGAACTCACCCTGTCCAAAAATTGTATAATATTGGAAAAGATCAATGCAAATTTCTTACAATCCCTGGAACAGTCGCGCTAGACCAGAGTACTGATAACAAGTTTGCCACATTGTCATTGCTTACAGAGATGTGGCATATGCATTGTGATGGAGGAGAATTGCTCCCCAACCAAGATCTCTGACCCACTTTGTCAAGCAGCCTCCACAATGCCCTAACTTTCCAGAACTTCACTGTTATGTGCCCACTCCAGTGCAGGGAAGCAGCTGTTCCCTCTCTGCCAAGTTGATACAAAGAGAAAAGTATTTTGTATATAACAAATCTGTAATTTATGAATCCATTAGTGCTCGTGATAATAAAATGTATCAGAGAAAGGCATTCAGAAAAGGAAGAAGATACTGGGCATCACATGAGAAGGGAGTTCAAGATGTAAGCCACAATTGTGTACCATGTGCAACTGAAGATCCTGAAATACAGTTTAACAATTCTGCTCCAGTCACTTAAAAAAAAAATGTGTAGATGTTTAAAGTTTACCGCCTGTATTGTCCTTGGCTGGTGCCATAGTTTGAGTGGGACCCCTGGGCCCAAATCTGCCTATCATAATGTTCTACTTGTAGGTTTCTAGGACCCTCTGGATCCTTCTACTTTGCTATTCTGCCATGCTTCTCTCATCTAGAGTCCCAATAGGATGTCCTCCCCTCTGTCCTAGTTTCCTGGCAAGTGAAGGCTTTCATGGGACATGCCCCTTGGGCTAGTATGCAGATATAAGTAAGTATATACCATTTGATTCTTTCTGCTTCTGGGTTAACTCACTCATTATGATCATTTCTAGCTCAATCCATTTCTCCACAAATTTCAGGAATTCCTTGTTTTTTATAGCTGAGTAGTATTCCATAGTGTATATGTACCACAGTTTCTTTATCCATTCTTCTACTGATGGACACTTAGGTTGTTTCCATGTTTTGTCTATTATGAATAAGGCTGCTATGAACATGGTTGAGCAAATTTTCTTGTTGTGTGCTGGAGCATCTTCTGGGTATATTCCAAGGAGTAGAATAGCTGGGTCTTGAGGAAGCCCTATTCCCAGTTTTCTGAGATGGCACCAGACAGACTTCCAAAGTGGCTGTACTAGTTTGCATTCCCACCAGCAGTGAAAGAGTGTTCCTTTCTCTCCACATCCTCGCCATCATGTGGTGTCACTTGAATTTTTTATCTTAGCCATTCTGATGGGGGTAAGATGGAATCTCAGAGTTGTTTTGATTTGCATTTCCCTGATGACTAAGGAGGTTGAGCATTTCTTTAAGTGTTTCTCAGCCATTTGATATTCCTCTGTTGAGAATTCTCTGTTTAGTTCCAAGCCCCATTTCTCAATTGGGTTATTTGGTTTGGTGGTATTTAATTTCAGAACATTCTCCACAGTTGAGTGGAGAGTGGGGTATGACTTTCATACGTACTCTGGTGCCTCATATTTGACCATGTCCCCTGGAGGGGGAGACCTGTTGGCACTCAGAGGAAGCATAGCAGGTTACCAAGAAGAGACTTGATACCCTATGAGCATATACAGGAGGAGGAAATCCCCCTCATGGACAGTCATGGGGGAGAGGAGTAAGGGGAAAATGGGAGGGAGGGAGGAATGGGAGGATACAAGGGATGGGATAACCATTGAGACATAACAAGAATAAATTAATAAAACCTTTTTAAAATGTGTAGATGTTTGTATTCTTAAGGTATTATACAAACATTGTGAAGTCACTTTGGGAAAATGCCACAAATAACTGAAAAATACTGTTTCCTGTATATAATTATGGAAATTTCCCCAATAGGTCTTTTGACATAGTTTAAAGCTGCCTTCTTCTCCCCTGATGTAATATGACTTTTACTTTGTTAGCTATCAAGAGAACTTCAAACCGAAGTAAGGTGCATTATTTATAATTGTTAAATAATCTCAAATTAAATATTATAAAATTATGCAGTGCTAGAACAGTTGCAATGAAACCTAGCAATTATGTATTGTAGGTGGTTTTGGAGACAGGCATGATTCTTCTGAAAGGTTATCAAAAATACTTTTTCTGAACAATACATTGTTCATATCATTTGAAACATTAAAAGATTTTTTTGCTCTTGGAAATTTGTTACAAAAAGACATACAAGGAACAAGCTACAAGAAACAAGATAGGTACCACAGACTGTTTAAGAATGAGTCAAGTATGGGGACTTGTACTGATATCACAGTCGCTGGCAGAAGGAAACCGCAGTTTCATGAGTCCAGTGCTAGCCTGGGCTTCCTAATGGTCCCATCTGTGTGACAAAACCAACAAAAAGATTAAATTTGACACAATTGTAAATTTGCTAAAATTAGTGGAAGTTGTTTTCACCTCAGAAGCTTCAGTTGGGCCACTCAAGGCAAGGGAGTAAGAAATCAAGGGAATGTGAAGAGATCAGCCCTGAGGGTCAGGGTGAGGAGACGTGGATCAGAGGAGGAGTGCTGTGGGTGGTTGTGTTCCAGACATGGCATGGCTATTGCAATAATAAACTCACAGCAGCTTTGGTTACCTGTGCAAAACCTCCACAAGGCAGCCAAAATCCCAGCATGGGTAAAGCGCATGTTCTTCGGGCACCACCCTTACTGAGGAGCTACTAGAAATTTAGAGTTGGTAGAGCAAGGAGATTTATTCTTTTGGGTTTTTTCCTTTTCTTTCTTTGTTTCTTTGTTTCTTTTCAAGGGAGTGGCCATTGGTAGATTTTTCATATTCCAGTGGATGGCCCCACACCCATGTGCATGTGGGTAATGCTAACTGGACTTAGTGGACTGTCAAGAAGAATATTTGAATTTGGGAAGGGAGCCTGTTGGGAAAATATGGGAAGATTTTGAGGGAAGAAACGGGGTATATGCTCTTATGCTTCATTGTATGAATGAATTATCTAAAATGTAGACAGAGAAAGAGAACACAGAGATGCTTTCCTTCTTCTATCTTTTTATTTCCTTTTGTAGCCTGTACTTGCACCTGCACAGCTCCGTTTCTGCAGCAGCCTGCTTATGAAACCACAGGGTCTCATAGACCTCATGCCCACCTGTGGTGATCTCTGGCATATTCTGGAAGATTAAGGATCAGCAGTGTTATGGTTTCCATATTTGAGGAAAACAGCCCACCAGGACCTTTTGTTCTATTTCAACTCTCTACAGTCTGACTTCGGTCATCACTGGTGATGTGAACACCTCTATAAATGTCATGATGGCAGTACGTTTGGTCCTCTCAAGATGATGCTTTTCTTCCAGTCTTACTTACAGCTGAAGGGTTTCATAAGGTTTACCTCTGAATTTAGTGCCAGTTTGGTTGGTGTCAGTATCTCCTTATATGCTACTTTTCTACCTCTACTTTATAGTTTGATTTTTTTTTCTCAGCACTCAATCCTAACTCTCTTCTCAGTATAGCTAATCACTGTAACAACCTTATAGGCCTCATAATTTACCTACATATTATATCTAAATTATTATATTTATTGTATCTAGATTATTCAGGAATCCTGAGACCAAGTCTGAAACCCATGTAAATAATTGTATAAATGTGATTTTTTTGTGCAGACAACTCAAACTCTACCTTAGCATCAGCCTATTCTTACACAATTAAGCCTCTTTGTAGCCTCCCTCCACCAATGCCACCTTTTGGACTGTCTGATTTAATAAAATGATATATTGACTGCATTCCCATTGCTGTGATAAAATACCCTGGAAAAACTAACCTAACTGAAACATACTTGCTCTGGCTGACAGTTTCAATGGGATACAGTCACTCATGGTCGGGGAAGACACGCATGGGGCTGACTGATCACATAAGCAGAAAGCAGAATAAACGGAAAGTTCTACAGCCTAGAGGCCACCCTGGTGACCCACTTCCTGTAGTGAGGCCTCATTTTCTAAAAGTCCTGTGACCTGCCTAGACAGCCCCACCAGCTGCTATGTTCATACGTGAGCCTCTAGGGAGACAATTTACATTCAAAGCACATGTATTTCTGAAGCTGTTGACTCTTCTTCTTGTCGGGATACACTCTTAAAAACGAGGCGCCATCGTTCACAGTCCTTCCCAGTCTCATTCATGGTTTTTCTCTGTAAAGACCACTGAAACAATCCCTTCAATGTCCTCCTAACCACGTTTCCAGGCCACTCTGGGCACAGCAAGTACAGTGGTTGTGCTGAAACACAGGGTAGATTGTGGTCCTATCCTGGGGAGAATATCGACAGCTTCCTACTTTCTGACGTGGGATGAAATCTGAAGTTTTTATACAGCACAGCAGAGCTGTCTAACTGTGTTTCTAACTGTTCTAGCTTGACACAACTTTCAACCCAGGTAATGTCTTAATAGTAACTATGTTTTTAAAAATAATTTTTGTTAATTTTTTGGTTTTTACATATACATTTATATTATTACACATATATACAATAAGTGGCCTATAGCAAGAAGAACCATGACACAATCAGGGGTTTTATAAATGTTACATTCTTCGTGTTTTGGCTATTTATATTTGGCAGCCTTGAAGAAAATATCTTTCCTATCTTGGTGCACCTAAAATTCTGAATGTAAATCAATATCTACCATATCTCATCATTATCAACCAAAAACATCTGTCTAGACCTAAACACAGATAGATATGATTCTATAGAAAGATAAGGTAAAATAGTTAGAATATGGGATTTAAAAATGTTTTTGTTATTTTAAAGATTCACTGACGATGAGAAAGGTTAACACCTGGCAACAACCAGCCTACCTCAAAAAGGATGATGAGCATCAAAGAACCTCCTTATGAGGTGGCTTCAAATGTGGCAAACAAGCCACTGGGCAAAATGTTCTCATTTTGGGTGACTGTTCAGGTAGCAAATTGTCTCTGTCATCTTCTCATTTGGAAAACTACTAACCTGCACTCCCAGTGTACTCAGGTAATCAATTTTATTCCTTCTCAAGAGTTTGGTGAGATTGAAGACCAAATAGTTTAGTTTTACAATTAAGCTTAGTTGTTTAGGGGTTAAGGTTTTTCAGGTCTAGACAGATATTTTAAGTTGATAACATGTACACTACATTTATTATCTCATGTAAAATTGATGTGCAACATATAATTATAATGTATAGTTCTGATCAATCATTATAATAATTGGGACCATAAAGGAAAGGATACCAAGATGAAGAAAAACCAGGTCATAGGTTGCGTTCACACAATCAGTTCCTAGCAGAGACAGATGAATTGAAACATAACCATCATCTTATCTCTCCATTGGGGTCTCCATAAACTATTTCAAGTTCTCCAAATATGCCAGGAATTGTAATTCAGGCATTATTTTTGGTTGGGTTACAAAAGAGAATCAAATCAAGTGGGTTTTTTCAGTTTCTATACAGAAGAAAACCTGTCACCTATACATCATAGTTTAAACCATAGATCTAAATTCTACATTAAGTGAGACATGAAAGTAAAGACTTTCCACATTCTCAACAACATTTAACACCTGAAATCTTCAATATAGACTTTAATTTTTCCTGACAATTACTTGATATTTTCCTAATCTTTAAAATGTAATCGTTATCAGTTATAATGTAAAGATATTTTGTTTGGGGTTTATTTAATTAAGCAAGGAAATTTTCATGATGACAGTTACAAATCATAAAATTTATTTATTTTGATCCTTGGAGAGACAGATACATAACAAGCTTATCGTATGAAGAGAGAAAAAAACCGCCAAATTCCTAAATAAAATGGAAGGTGTTAGAATGACTTCAAAATACACAGATAGCTCAAAAATAAATATTTACACCTTTTAGAGGATTCTTTATGCCATTTTGTCAGGGGAAAAAACTCAAACAGACACTGTAAGAAATCATCATACAGTTTGTCCCAGGCATTCCAGGATTGCTATGTACCTGCACAGGAAAGGCTCACCTAGAGGACTGACCCTCCCCTCTTTTCCTGACTCAATGCATGCTAATGGAACTCAGGGGCTTTGTTCCTGACAAGATAAGAGAGTCCATAATTGGTATATGTTCAATGAAAACGAGCAACAAGAAAAAAATCCTCATTAAAACTTAATTGAATTACATTTTATTTTTCTAAGGTAGCCGTGAACCAATTTCCTATGTTTGATAACCTTGCACGCATTGGCCCATCCCCCACAGCTTTTTCTTTCTAGCTTCTATAACTGAAGTATTACTATTTTGTTTTCATACTTTATCTAATTTTAAAATGGTAAGTGAATCATGTACAATGTGAAAATAGACAAAGTTAATTAACATCATTTAATGCCACCTTGCTTCTCTATGACATGAGTAGAAGGAGCAACTTTGTGCATCTTGGTGAGCATCACAGAGATCTTATAACTGGCAAACTGCACTCACCGCCTGAAGACTATGATTCCATCCAACAACCCCATCTCCAGAAAATTCCTGTCTAATGTCCATAATCTTTGTTGAAGTAGCTAAAATATTTTTTATGCTTAGAAGATGATGGAAGTAAATATGATTAGTTTATAAGAAGGCTGTCAATCAATATTCAGCTCAGAGCATTGGTATGGGGATTCAAAGAAGAATGTATATTCAAGTCCATAAAAGAAGACCAGGGTGTACACTATGCACTTCATAAGCATGTTGTTATTATTCATACCACATAGCAAAGTCCAGGAGAAAAGAAACCGCCTGGAGGAAATATGAATGAACATTAAAAGAATTCTATTGCTTTCATTACACAAGGTTAGTATGTTTTCTGCAGTGAACATAGACAGAAGTTTTGGATGTTGACAAAATAACATGTTTAACATTTCTTTGAGACATTTGTGCCTTAATGTATATCTAGACACACCTGGGAAGTCTCTTACTCAGGGGAAAGGCTTAATAAAACAATCAGGCTGAAATAAATATCTAGTAGTATGGCACATCCTTCTGCAAGTTTATGCCTCATCCTATAGTTCCTGGAAATTTCTCTTACTCATCTCTGCTCCCCCTGTGCCTAGCAGATTTCTCTGCATACATGTCTATGCAGTAAAATTGATATGATAAGCTTTTCTGGAGACCTCCCAAGTATCACTGGAATAAATTGTCCTGCTGTGAGTGTTACAAAGCCTTATAATAAAGAATATACCAGCCAGGCATGGTGGTGCACTCCTTTAATCCCAGCACTCAGGAGGAAGAGGCAGGCAGATCTCTATGAGACCAGCCTGGTCTACAAAGAGAGTTCCAGGACAGTCAGGGATATTACACAACGAAACCCTGTCTCAAAAAAAAAAAAAAAAAAAAAAAAAAAAAAAAACCACAAAAACAAAAACCCAAACAAATAAGAATACACCCTTCTGAAATCCAACAAAGTGTTAAAAGTGTTATTATTGACTAAATACAGAAACAAATAATGTTTACTGGTAAATAGAAAACAATTTATCATAACCTGTAAAGATATATTTAAAAAGATGTAGTTTAAAATAAAGTAATATTTTCTTAATTTATAAAATTTTGCTATATAAAAATAACTTTAAAGAAAATCAAACAATCCTGGAACTATAGTGTGATGATATTTACAACTCCAACCCTTGAAATTGAGAACTTCAGTCCATGGTAGGCAACATTTTCTGTTGAATTTTGATAAGAACTAGAGATTTGTTTACAAGCTATATTGGGTGTCTTCTGAAGAAAAACACCTCATCTAAGGCCAGTGTTTCATAGATAAACAAGTCAGCAGTTGATACCTTGACATCCTGTCATATTAATTCAGACAATTACAGATAGAGCCTTAGATGTATCTTTTTTATTATTAATTTATTCTTGTTACATCTCAATGTTTATCCCATCCCTTGTATCCTCCCATCCTTAGATGTATCTTGAAAAAAGTGTTTATCCATTTTGTGGGATGAGAAAGTTGCACTAGTGATATTATTTGTATAAATTACATAATTGCATTACTAATGGTATTAGTTCTAAAAATATGACAATACCTGATATACCAAACCCCTATTCACAAAGACTTGTGCATCAATATCCAGGGTTTCAAAAGTCATCCAAGAAGCTGCACCCCTCTATTTAATGAGGGTGATGTTACCATCACATTGCTGGTGACAAGAGACAGTCCTGGTGAAGAATACATAGTAATTGCCCAAGGTTAATCTGCCCAGGTAGTCACCAATGCTTTTAAGAAGCATTGCATATTACAGACTAGTATTGAGAAGAAATGCAACTTCCCAAGGCTGGGATGGGACATATTCCTGTGTTCCTGCCTGCATTCAGGCCCAAGACTTTATTTTAATTTCCTTCTTCAGCATGCTTACTGGGCTATTATATTTAAATAAGGCAGTTATAATTGTTCCACCATTGTGGAGTATATAATTTGTACTTATTTCCCTCTACATATACCTGTCTTAACCTAATCTTCAGTGGTTTTGTAGCTATTTAAAGCTTTTTTCCTCTAAAATTTTATTTTAATATGCAATTCTCTGTCATTAAACTATTAAGTGATGGTGATGTCTATTCTATTCATTATCGGTGGTCTGTCACTAACCAGACCTGTAACAATTTAAATGCCAACTGATATTTTCACTTAATACCAATTGTTATATTTTAAATAATTACTCATTCTTTATTTATTTCATGAATGCCTCAGGGCAAAAGCAAGTTTCTTCCAAAAATAGCTACTCTCTTAATGAAGGTGGTATTTTCTTGAGGTCTCTTTTGTACAGTCTTTCCAAAATTACCTTCCATTACTTTTACATAGACAGTTGTGAGAAGATGTCAGAATAAAGCAGAAAAAAGCAATGAATATGTTGTGGTGTATAACAGTGGCATTAATTTCAATATCTCCAGAATTATTACCTACAATGAAATACACATTCAGAAAAACACAGAAGTATATTTCACCTTCTGGTGGTAAATTTAGACTTTATTTGGAAATATATACTTTGAAAATATACTTTTTAAAAGTTTTTCTGACTCTTAGCCAGAAATTCACAGACAATTTAAGGGATGGGAATAAGTAGTCAAGAATATGTTACAGTAGAAACAGTCTTTCATCCTTCTATACATTGCTGCTGTGGAATAGAACAGTTAATGGGAGCTCTGGGTGTATTCCCAGAACAAGAGGAAAGCATGGAGATAGACGTGAACTGTTCTTAAAAATTAAACACAAGGAAATGTTCTGTGAGAAAATAATGGTGGAAATAGAAGCTTGGTGGATCCAGTAGAACAACACATTAGGTTCTGCTACACAGATAACAGTAAAAATGGAAGGCAGCATGGTAGAATTTGCAATTAACAGCAAGGAAAAATCATGAATACACAGGAGAGTGAAGGAGACATGGTAGAAAGATTCAGTGCAATGCAATGAAGGTCCCAGAAAGAGGACCAGAAGGGAAGGGGGAAGATGGGAGGAGCAACTAATGTGAGGGTCTATACTGGCCGACTAGATCAAATCTTTGTGACTAGACTCCTGTGAACCGCAGAAGGAAGTGTGAGCATTGGGCTCTTTGGTGATGAGCAGTAAATATGACTTTAAAAAGACAAAAAATAATGAAAAACTAAGACAGAGAAAATACACACAGTTTTCAAAGAAACATCCATGTGACTGAATTCCATAAGCTAAGGACAACAAAACACAGAAGTAAACATCAAGAAGCAACTGCCAATTAGAATTCACACTTAACAAAGTTATTCCTCAGCCAAACTTGAAGAAGAAAGTCATTTTTATTTTTATATTTTTATAAAGTCATTTTTAAACAGAATTGAGATAAATTTTTGTCACCATACATGCATTTCAAAGAATAGTCAGAGGTGTCATTTTAACAGATGGAATCAGAGATACAAAAAGGAAAAAGAGCATCAGAAAGGGTCAGTATAGGAAAAAAAAAACAGCTTAAAATTTGAGTATATTAATTAAGATGGTTTCTGGAGTCAGAAATCAATATAAATGGTAGACCAAAAATAATTTAATATAAACAACTATTCACTAGGCAAAGTAAGATGACTATTAAAATAGGTATCAGAGGGGCTGGGTTTCACATGTGCATCCAAAACAGAAATGCTAACAAAAATGAGTCTAGATCCTGGAGAATAGAAAACAGAGACTGAAGTCTAAAGAGACATCTTAAAACACACTTCCCAAAAGCTGGAAAGCATGGCTACCCAGCCACATGTTGTATCCAAATGGAAAAGAAAAACTTTGGAAAGAAAAGTCAGAGCTGAAATATATTGCTCTTGTTCGAAAGTGTGGCCTGACTGGATCTGGTCATGAAAAACTACTGAGAATGGAAAAGGAGTTCTCCCAGGGCTTGCCGACAAGCACAACTGATCTCTGGGAAAAGCTGTCTGGGAGGAGAGCATGTCCAGAGGGTGGTGAGAACTGGTCAGCCATGTGGCCAAGGCACTCATGAGCCATAGAAACAGGAAAGAACCTGCACTCTAAGAAGGAAAGCAGCTCCTCCCTGTTTCTTCAGCCATTGTTCTATAGTGCACTCTCTTGTCAAGTCTCACACTAGTCCAGTGGACAAGGATCAATATTCAGAGAGCAACAGGATCCAGATTGACAAAACAGGTGAGGAGAGGTGAAGTTTATAAAATGATAAGCATTTAACGCCTGCAGTGGGGTTTTGTACTCTTGTGTCTCTATTTCATTTACTTATTATTTACTTACTTTTATATAACTAACAGGAGGTGTATCTGCAACATATTTTTAAAATATTGTAAAAGTCCTATGAAAGTCTTCAATTACCAGGAAAGTGGGACAGAGGGGAAGACTTCCTATTGGGACTCTAGGTGAGAGAAGTTGAGAGAATGGGGAAATGGAAGGATCCAGAGGGTCCTAGAAACCTACAAGAACAATATGGTGGACGGATCTAGGCCCAGGGGTCCTGCTCAAACTATGGCATCATCCAAGGACAATATGTGCAGTAAACTTTGAACCCATATCTAGCTAATGGACAGGACATTCTCCACAGTTTAGTGGAGAGTAGGGACTGACTTTCACACGAACTCTGGTGCTCCATATTTGACCACGTCCCCTGGATGGGGAGGCCTGGTGGCACTCAGAGGAAGGATAGCAGGCTACCAAGAAGAGACCAGATACCCTATGAGCATATACAGGGGGACGAGGTCCCCCTCAGTCACAATCGTAGGTGGAGGGGAGTAAGAGGAAAATGGGAGAGAAGAAGGAATGGGAGGATACAAGGGATGGGATAACAATAGAGATGTAATATGAATAAATTAAAAAAATATATTTTAAAATATTGTAAAAGTTAGGAGTGAGATAAAGAATGATTGTCATAAGAATTTTATTTTACCTACAAAATGGAAAATATACTATGGTGGAGTGCACCATATCGAAGATATTTGTTGTTGTCTCTGAAGAAACCATTAGAAGGATTACAAAAGACCTTGTGACAGAGGAGTAAAAATGGCAGCACTCACTGTGTCTCACCAACAGGACAGCAGTGACTGCACAACAACACAAGGAGCAAACTTAGAGCTACAAAACCACAGTGCTGGTGTTTCCAAGGTTAGATGGGTCAAAACTGTGAAGAGTATGGGTGGGTCCAGCTCCAGGCTACCTGGCTAATTCACAGAAAAGTCCCTGGGTCCCTGCAGGCATGTGTGCAATCTCCAAAGTCTAGCCACTCACCTACTTGCATTTGGCACCTGTGCTCCGTGTCTGAGAATGAACAGTGTGCCAAAAAACACCAGTGTCTGGGTCTTGTAGACCAGAGAGGAATCCATGATCTGAAACATAAATGGATCTGACCTCAAGTCACCTGGCCAATACATGGAAAGTTCTGAGGTCCACACTGGTGCATGCATGCTCTCCAAAGTCTAGTCACATGCCTGGCAGTGGCATACAGCATCTGATATATGCTCTGTGTCTCAGACTGAATTGTGGGCCATAAAACATGAGTGACTAAATCTCCTTGCTAAGAAGAGACACCAAGGTGTAGAACACAGGGAGATATTACCTCAGGTCACCTGGCTGGTCCATAGAAAATGTCCAGGTCTGACCTCAGGTCACCAGTCTGATCCACCAGAAGAGTTCCCAGATCCCCACAAGTAATGAGTCTCAACCTATGGTCACTCACCTATGAGCTACACTCAGTGGCCAGTGAAGAACACCAGAAACTACCATCCAATGCCAGAGATAGCCAGATGGCTAAAGGCCAGTGTAAAAACACAAACAACAAAAGCCAAAATAATATACCATCTCCAGAACCCAGTTATCCCAAGGCAACCATGCCTGGACAGTCTAACACAACTGAAATACAATAAAATGACTTTTCCTTATGATGATGATAATGGAGGAAATGAATAAAAACTGTAAAGAAATAAAATAGGACTTAGCCAAACAGATTGAGGCCCTTACAGAGGCCATGACATAGCCCTATAGAGAGGAAATCAATAAACCACTGGATGAAATTTAAGAAAATGCAAAGAATCAGGTAAAGGAAATCAATAAAACAATTCAACATTTGAAAATGAAAATGGAAGCAATTAGAAAAGCACAAATTGAGGAAAGCCTAGAAAGAGAGAATTTAGAAAAGAAAGCTGGAACTGTAGAAGTTAGCATCTCCAACAGAATATCAAAGAGGAAAGAATCTCAGGTGTAGAAGATACAATGGAAGAATTTGATGCAACCATCAAAGAAAATGTTAAATCTACAAACTTCATCAGACAAAACATCAAAGAAATCAGGACACCATGAAAAGACAAAACCTAAGGATAGAAGAAATTGAGTAAAGAGAAGATGCTCAGTTCCAAGGCCCAGAAAATATTTTCAACAAAATCAGAGAAGAAAATGTCCCCAATTTAAAGAAAGAGATGCCTATAAACATACAACACCTACAGAATAGAATAGATCAGAAAAGAAAATCCTCTTACCACATAGTAATCAGAACACTAAATGTACATAACTAAGGAAAATATTAAAAGCTGCAAGGGGAAATGGCCAAGTAACATACAATGGCAAACGTACCAGAGTCATACCCAAATTTTCAGCAGGGACCATAAAAGCCAGAAGAGGCTGGGAAGATGTCCTGCAAACCCTAAGATATCAAAGATGCCAGTCCAGACTACTATACCCAGAAAAACTTTCAATTATCATAGATGGAGGAGAAAAAGATATTCCAGGACAAAAACAAATTTAAACAGGACCTACCCACAAATCTAGCCCTACAGAATATACTAGAAAGAAAGCTTCAACCTAAGGAGGCCAACTACACCTAGGAAAACAAAGTAAATAGACAACTGAACTTTAGCAAAACAAAAATTATAGAAGCATACTACCACAATAAACATTGAGATAAAATAATCTAACAGGCAGTTACTCGACATTAATAGTCTCAACTCTCTAATAAAAAGACACAGACTAACAGAATGGATGCATAAACAGGACCTAACATTCGGCTGCATACAAGAAACACAACTCAGCCACAAAGACAGACATTATCTGAGAGGCTGGAAGAAGATCTTCCAAGTAAAAGGACCCAAGAAGCAAGCTGGAGTAGCCATTCTAATATCTAATGAAATACCCATTCAACCAAAAATTAATCAAGAGAGATGAGGAAGGACACTTCATACTCATTGAAGGAAAACTCAACCAAGATGACATCACAATTCTGAACATCTATGGCCCAAATACAAGGGCACCCATATGTGTAAAAGAAAAATTAATAAAGCTTAAACCACATATCGATCCATACGCATTAATAGTTGGAGACTTCAACACAACCCTTTCATCAAAGGATAGGTCAATGAAACAGAATCTAAACCAAGAAATAATGACACTAACAGATGTCATGAATCAAATGGACTTACCTATATCTACAGAACTTTTCAACCCAACACAAAAGATTATACCTTCTTACCAGCACCTCATGGAACCTTCTCCAAAACTGATCATATAGTCAGTCACAAAGCAAGCCTCCACAGATACTAGAAGACTGAAATAATGCCTTGTATCCTATCAGACCACCATGGACTAAGGCTGGGACTCAATAAAAAGCCTACACACATACATAATCTGACCAACTCTCTACTCAATGACAACTGTATCAGGGAGGAAATAAAGGAAGAAATTAAGGAGTTCCTAAAATTCAAGGAAAATAAAGGTACAACATAACCAAACTTATGGGACACAATATAAGCAGTGCTAAGAGGAAAGTTCATAGCACTAACTACCTTCATAAAGAGATTGGAAACATATCATAGAAGCAACTTACCAGCATATCTGGATGCCCAGGGGGAAGAGAAAAAAAAAGAAGCAGATACACCCAAGCAGAGTAGATAGCAGGAAATAATCAAACTCAAGTCTGAAATCAAATTAGAAACAAAGAGAACAATTCAAAGAATCAAGGAAATCAAGAGCTGGTTGTTTGAGAAAATCAATAAGATAGACAAGCCCTTAGCCAAACTAAGTAAAAGCCAAAACCATAAAATGGAAAAAATATAGCATCTTCAACATTTGGTGCTGATATAACTGCAGAGCTACATGTAGAAAAATGCAAATAGACCCATTTTATCACCGTGCACAAAACTAAAGTCCAAGTGGATTAAAGACCTCAACTTAAAACCAGAAACCCTAAATCTTTTAGAAGAAAAAGTGTGGAAGAGCCTTGAATTCATTGGCACAGGAGACAACTTCCTGAACAGAACACAAACAGCTCAGGCCCTAAGATCAACATTTAATAAATGGGACTCCATGGAACTAAACAGGTTCTGTAAGGCACAGGGAACTGTCAGCAGAACAGTACAACATCCTACAGACTGGGAAAACATGTTCACCAATCTTACATCTGACAAAGTACTAATATTCAAAATATATAAGGAACTCAAGAAGTTATCCACCAACAAATCAAATTATTGAATTAAAAATGGGGTACAGAGCTAAACAGAGAATTCTCAATAGAAACTATCAAATGGCTGAGAAACACTTAAAGAAATTCTCAACATCATTAGTTTTCAGGGAAACACAAACCAAAATTAATCTGAGATTCCATGTTACACCTACCTAGCAGAATGGCTAAGATAAAAAATTCAAGTGACAATACATGCTGGCAAGGATGTGGAGAAAAAGGAACACTCCTCCTTTGCTGTTGAGAGTGCAAACTTGTACAACCACTTTGGAAATCAATCTTGTGCTTTATTAGAAAATGGGGAATTGTGTTACCTCAAGACCCAGCTATATCACTCCTGGGCTATATCCAAAAGATATTCCACCATACAGCAAGGACAGTTGCTCAACTATGCTCATAGCACCTTTATTAATAACATCCAGAATCTGGAAACAACCTAGATGGTGCATCAATCAAAGAATAGATTTTTTTTTTAAACCTGTGGTACATTCACACAATGGAATGCTACTCAGCTATTAAAAACAAGAAAATCTTGAAATTTGCAGGCAAATGGAAACAACTAGAAGTGATCATCTTGAGTGAGGTAAACCCAGACCCAGAAAGACATGCATGGTGTATACTCACTTGTAAGTATATATTAGTCCAACATAGATGTCCTCTGAGACACTCAGCCTGAGAATGTAAATTATGCCGGGTCTCCCAGCTGGACTCTGGGTACTGAGGGTAATATGGAAGACTGGGAAGGTGGGGTGGAAGGACCCAGAGGGTTCAGGAGCCTCACAAGGAGACAACTAAGACCAGTGGATCTGGACCCAGGGGACTTGCACACACTGGTATACCAACCAAGGCAGTGGATGTGTATAACCTGGACCCCCTTCATATCTAGCCAATTGACAGCTAATTCTCCATGGCTGGGGGATAAGAATGAAGTGCCTCTGACATTAACTCTGGTGCTTGTGATTTGATCACTTTCACTTGGCAGGGAGGACCTGTGGGAAGACAGAAGATGGGGATGCAGGCAAACCAGATGAGACCTGATATGCTGAGGGAGATGGTGGGGAATGAGGAGCCCCTTGTCAGAGGTCAAAGGGAGAGGGAACGGGAGGAAGGGTAGGAGCAGGAAGATGCAAGTGAAGGGATAACATTTGGGATGTATTATGAATAAATTATAATAAATAAAAAGGACAGTGTGACTAAGAAACTGAATGGAGAAAGAAATAATGAAATAGATTTAATTAGAAGAAGGAAGAGAAGGGGAAGGGGAAGAGGAGAGGAGGACTATGAAACAAAGACCAAAAATTATGATTATAAACTGCCTAGTTACAAGGAAATATTTTAATACTGGAAGTACATTAAAAACAGATTAAAAATTGAAGTGGACACAGTATTAAACTGACTCCTAATTCCTATTTCATAATTATACCCAAAGAGTTATGGATCTCTCAACCCTACAAGAGAAGCTGCTATTTGTGGCAGATGCTATTAACATGGAGACTCATAACTGGTCAAATTTCAGAGAGTAAGAGACTACAGAGTGTTCATCCCTAAATGAAAGATATATAAAGCTCCCTCCTCCCAAGGCTCAGAAATAATTATGGAAAAGAGGATAGAAAGAGTATAAGAGGCAGAGGTGGGGAGAGACTACAAGGAGACTGTCTTCTGCACATAGCAGGGCAGCTCGCAGAAGTTATGACAGAATGCTCAAGACCTGTACAAGCTTAGCACTGGCCAAATTTCTAGCTGGGAGCTATTGACAGTTGTCAGCTTCGAGGAAATGGAAATTCAGTTTTTTCAAATAGCGTGGCCTCTAATAAGCCAGCCATACCCTAGTAGATAGTCACACATCCAGTAATATTTTGGCTCAACAAATTGGTCCTAACGGGTTAAAAGAAAGAAGAATGCAATGTTGGGTTCATAAGGTATGGGGTGGAATTAGAAAGAGTTGGAAGGAGAGGTTGAATATAATGAATAAAACACTAAATTCTCAAAGAAATGATAAAAATTATAATTTAAAAGCTAAAAATTAGATAATACAAAAAGATGTAATGTAAAAGTCCAGAAAAGACAAAACCAGTAGAGCTGTCTTCTCAGCAAATAGCTTGGACTTGAAGTCAAGACACCATGACTGGGGACAAAAGGAATTTTCCAGAGTGATGAAATAATCATTTCAGTAATAACATAGTTCATAATTTGTAAGCTGCTAATAACATGGATTCAAAATATCCATCATAAAACTAGAATTAAAGAAAAAGGCTCTTAATTACAGCCAAACATTTTATATCATCTCTACCAATAACTGAGAAGAAAACAGGCCAAGTACTAGGAAGGGATGAAAATTTAGAAACCGTTGCTAATTAAGTCTCCTAAATCACATACTAAAAGGACAATATCAACAAATGCAGGAAACACTGTATCTGGGTATACGTCATACACTTACCTAATAGACAAATTATGCCATGAATTAAAAAAAATGTTAGTCGTGGAAAACTTAACCTACTAGTGAATAATAAATAAAACTCTTCAAAATTTATAAAATATTGATAAAATATAAGCACTAAGAAAATGATGAAGTGGGAGTCCATAGACTGGAAAAAACAATGTTGGAAAACACTATTTCTAGCTAAATTAGTATACAGACCAATACAACCCCAATTTCAACTAAAATTCAAGAGATGTTGTTTTCCTTGCTTTCTTGGAATAGAGACTGGCAATGAAACTAGGCAGTGAGTGTAGAAATCTGGCCTTTGTAAGCTAGCAAATACAGTATTTTAAAAGAAAGGGATTGGGTGAGACTGTATGTTCCTAGGAATAAATATGTACTGTTTTGCTGTCATAATTAAAATTGCTGTATACTTTTGAAAGGAGAAACAGTCTGATGGAACAAATTTCAAGGAAAGCCCTGCATGTGAATTTTTGGTCAGGGTCTCATGCTGGCACCAGTCTGAACAGTCAAGAAATAGTAATTGTCAGTGTGGCATCCTTAATGAAGTTACAAAAATAGAATGGGTCATATGTAAATCCAAAACATATCTTCAGTTTATATAGTATGTCAACCTAAGCAAGACTTCTAGAAAATATTTTTGTGATCTTGAGATAGCCAAGTATTTTTGATGTGTGAAACAAGAACTGATCATTATTAAAGGAGAAAAGTAGAACATTGGATTTCATTGAGATGGCAAACATCTATTGTTAAAGTAAAAACAAAACAAAACAAAAACTCCATTACCAGACTACAGATTCCAATCACACAACATATCACATTGTGTAAAGAACAGACATTTTATAAATGACTCATAAATGGAGCATATATAAAATTCATAGCAGGCAGTAGAAGAGACAATGGCTCAGTACTATATAGGGAAATATCTGAACAAAAGGACAACAATAGACTGACTAGTAAACTGCAAGGTACTCAGCCTCCTTAATCACGGGGAAATAAAAGTGAGACTCTCAGTAAGACCCCATTTGATTTTAACTTATAATAATTACTCAACTCTTACATGGGCAGGAGAGTTCTTAGAGCCTTACTGGTCTTAAATATGGTGGATGGTAAGAAATTTAAGGTATAGCGTGTATGTGTTGAAACCTTAATGTACCTAATTACAACTGTGAAAACAGACTTTGCATTCAATAAAATCAATAAAAGTCAAGTCATTATTGGTTTAATAGACATAAGGGATATGTGAGTTGGTATGTTCCAGACTCCTCCTGAACTACCCTCAGTAGCAGAACAGAATAAAGTCAAAATTCCTACAGTTCTGGAAGAACTGTTCAAAGATTCTGAACCAAGCAGTTTCTTCAGAACTCAATTTTTTTTGTCTTAAAATTGTACATTTATTTTCAGGTACTCTATCATAAGCCTGTGCTTGACTTATTATGAACTAATGCTTTGCAATACATAAAACACAAAAAGATGATGGTATGAGAAACTGTTTGAAGCCCTGGAATACATACATATCTCTATGTTATCAGCTCTGGTGACCTGAGGCCAGTGGCAATGAGACAAACTCTTTAAAAATAGCTATAAAAATAATGAGGATATTCTTTGTCAACATTGTCAATGGGCATTTTATGTACAGATCATTACATGGTAAACAATATGCAGTTGTGTGTTCTCTGCTCTAATAGGGGAGCTGGTAGGCAATGAACTGACTGCTGGCCAGACTCCCCTAAGGTTTCTGTCATTATCTTCCTGAGATTAGCACAGCCCAGGTGTTTATTTAGTGTGGATTTCTGACTATGGTGGTTCTGCATCTTAAAATCTTGAGTCTCAACAAATCACTGATACTGGGATTCTGTCCAACACAAGAATGTGAGGTACTGCTTCGATGTTTAGGTGGGTGTTCACCTGTCAGTACACATACTCTCATCAAAGAAACAGAAACTTATTAAAAATCAGCTCAAATGTGAATCAATATTCCTTCTAAAGGAATCTCTGAAAAGTTGCCTAGGTGACTAATTAATCAATTACATGTGAGCCTGAGGTTTCTCTTGTACTCTGGGGCTCAGGAAAAGAAGTCAATTGCTTCTCTGTATGAGATGGACAGTACACTGAGGCACTTCCCAGTCATTCACATGCCTGTCTGAAAACTGTGTTGTAATATCCTTGCCACAGCCTACAGCTCAAAAGGAAAGGCGACTCAAACAGAGAGACTTTTGTTGTGATAATTCGTAATTTAAGATTGAAACTGAAAAGCAAAACAAAACAAAACACAAAAGACTGAGACTTATAGGAGAGGCAACTTCACTTGAGAAACACCTACCCACCATCTTTTGGTGTGACCAACTGTGCTAATTCTCCCACAACACCATGAATTTTGAATCATATTTGGCATCTTTTGAGTGTCTCCAACAGGCTCATATGTTGAGCGCACCTAGTCCCAGGTGGAGGTGAAGTTCTGAGAACACGTGTGACTTTCAGGAGGTGGGCGTAACTGAAGAAAGTGTGTCACCAGGGAAGTGGGCTTTGTGGCATACAGTCCGTCTTTAAGTCTTCTCTGGCTCTCTGCTTCCTGAATAACTGAACAACCAAGATGTGAGAAAGCTGCCTCATGTTCCTACCACCAAGGCCGGAGAATATTTAGGAGGGACACGATGTCCTCACAATGGTGAGCTGGATGCATCATCTGCAAGTGAGTAGATAATAGGGTTGGAGAAGATCCTCGAAGGAAGTGACATTGGAACAGAGACCGGCTGGAGTGTGTCATTTATAGGAGTGTCTGGGTATTATTTCAGGGAGAGATGTTACCAAAACAAGTGTCTTGAGAAATTGTATGACTTGTACAAAGCATTCAGTAAGGTAGCATGACAGTTGTTTCACGGTGGACTTGTGATGAAATGGTCATGGTGGTGGGACAATGTGGAGAAATGGATGGACGTGCACACAGATAAAAGCAACTGAATAGCTGGTACAACGTAAAAGTGCCCTAGTTCTACAGTACACAAGTGTGGGCGTGATAGACCTCAGTTCCATGTGTGAGTGTAAAAATGGGAGGCCTAAGTGTGCATGAATGTGAGGGTGGGAGATTATGCAAACGACTCAAGAGATGAGCCAACCACAGAGGAAAAAGGTTTCATCCTTAGTTGCAAGTGTGATTTTCATGTCAGGACACCATGCAATTAAGGGTCTCTTACTTGCAACAATTTTCTATGTGTGAGAGATCTTGAGCAACCAGAAAGGTTCCCAGAGACCTAGAAGGCGTTGCTCTTTCTTAATAGGGTGCAACATGAGAATCTCTCTTGCTAGTTCTACTTACATTCTATTTGTCAAACTCTACTTAGTAGACTACTTGACTGTTAAATATGGAGGTTTGGAAATAGAATATTTATCATAAATATTTCCTTGCCTGGCTAGAAAACCCACAGAGGGGAATAAAATTATATGGTAAAATTGCTATCCTACACCATTCTTTTAAAAAAAAAAACTTCAAAATTCAAAAACCCAAATCTACCAATTATAACCCTGCTTACATATCTATTGACATAAAACTCAGTTCCATTAAGCACTTAAATACTGGAATTCACTCTGCAGCAGTGCCATGACCAACTTTTCTCTTAGTAAGGTTTAAAACCCATGCGAAACACTATTTGGTTTGCTGAATTCCTAAGCTAAATACCGTAGCATAATCAGTTTTAATTAAGTGGGCAGCCATACCCAACAATAAACACTTCATAGGTACCTGTCTGGTTCCAAACTGTACTGAATGAATTTTTTATTGCCTATTTCCCTTCACTTCCGTGGAATTTTTTTTAGCCATTTACAAGGCTCTTCTATTTCAAATTTGATGGACATGCATAGTACATGAGGCAATCTATATTTATGTTCCCTGAAAAGGCCAGAAGTTCACTGAGCACACCTGGAAATGCCCCTGTCAGAACGTACCTGTGAACGTCATGAATACCACATCTCCTGCAGCACCCGCTGGATCTGGGCAGTGACCACTGCAGCAAACAGCAAAGACTCATTCATCTCCTGCAGCATCCGCTGGATCTGGGCAGTGACCACCGCAGCAAACAGCAAAGACTCATTCATCTCCTGCAGCATCGCAACAGTCAAACATGTTAAAAGTCGTCTTAACAATTCTTCACAAATACTCATCTGTAAGAAAATTTAATTGTCATAGTGCCAATTATCTTATTTTTTAAATTTTTTTTATTAATTTATTCTTGTTACATCTCAATGGGTATCCCATCCCTTGTATCCTCCCATTCTTCCCTCCCTTCCAGTCAATTATCTTAGATTGAGAGCTAGAATGAATTTAAATGTCAGTCTCAATTTATTAGCATGTTGTTATGATAAGGCATCATCAACAAATTCCGTAAAAGTAAATGAAAACACTACTTTTTATCTTTGAAATAATATAAATAACATCTATTTTTGTTTATATTACATATAATATAATTGTCATACAGTTTAATAAAAATAACTAAATGAAGGATGTAGGCATTTTAAGAGTCTGGTAAGTTTCAGTTATTTTGGAAACAGGAGCTTTACAATTGAAGTGTAACAGTCAAGGAATTATCACAGTAGAACTCACTAACTTTCAACCTGCACAGGCCAACTGATTTTGAAAACATAATTTTAAAACTATAATTAAAATGTCTAAGAAAGATCAAACATCGAATTGATAAAGGTGAATACTATAAAAATATACTCATCAGTGAAAAAAATGAACATTATAAAAGCTACAGCTACAATAAGAATGTTCAAAACAAAAGACAAAAGTGTTAGAAAATAGCATCACCTGGGAGGAAACTAAAAAGAATAAAGATATCAAAAACAGGAAGGAAAAGAGGCAAAAATTAAACACTTAACATAAAGGTCATGTAACTGAATAGTAAAAGTTCTGAAAACAATAGAGGAAAAATAGTGATACATTATCACATAATTAACAAGAAAATATTTTTTCAGAGCTAAAGGTCCCCCAAGTTTTTGCACTCACAAAGAAGATACTCCAAGGATCCTGCATAGTGTGTAAAGAATGCACTATGCACAATTATAAACCTTCAGTACATACAGACTTTGAAAGAAACAAAGTCCAAAGAGGTCAAATGCACGGGCCAGTGACCTTCCAGGAGCAGCTCCAGGGCCAGTAGTGGTCAGCCATGCCTTCCAGGAACACGAAACATTCAAGAAGGAGTGTGCACAAGATTTTTGTCATGAAAACAATATTACTTCTTAGAAACTTAGGTGAACAATAGCTTTGGGTTTCATCAAAACTGGACAAGAAAGAAATATCTAAGCTAGGGAGAAGAGAGGCAAAGAGTAAAGGGATTTGCCTGGTAATATCCATTTCAGAGACTGAGAATGAAATGTGTCCGAACAGGGAGAGTAGAGAAATGACACGGTGGGCCGAAGTGCTGGCTGTGCGAATGTGAGGACTAGAGTTTGCATGCACAGTAGTCTACATGTCCAGGCCCAGCCGCGCATGCATGTAATCTTAATGCTTGGAATCCAGGGAGCCAGAGAGCCAGCCTGTATAGCCAGTCAGTGCGCCTTGTGTGTAATGAGAGATCTTGACTCAGAAGACAGAGACAGCCTTACAGGAAGACATCCGTGTCAACTCCTGGTCTCCACTCACACACATAGTCCATTTACGTTCCTTTACCTACTCCACATCTTATCTTGAAGCAATTTTGGATATTTTCTCTCAATTTCATTTTATCTTTGCAGGGTAGTGTGTGTGTGTGTGTTCATGTGTGTGTGCGCGCGTGCATGTGTGCGTGAGCGCAGCAAGCAAGGAGGTGGTGTATGCATGCATGTCTGGAGGCCAGAGGCTGATGAGCACTGACTGCTGATTTCACCAAAGACCTGGATGCCTTACTATAAGGAAGATGAAAGGGGACCATTGAATAATCCAAGATCTTTACTATAACAAACTTAATAAAATGTTATCAGAATGATCCAGGCAACATAATTCAGTTTCTGCACAGTATTTAGAAACGCAGGTTAAAACAAATGCAGCTAAAACCTGGAGTGAAGCTGCTTATGAGAAAACAGGACTAGAAGATAGGAAAGGAGGCTGGGTTTTAAGGGGAAACTATCTGTTTATATGCACAAGGTTCAATGATGTACAAATATGTGCCCAGGTTGCTCTTTCAAAAATTATTTGTGACCCTTTATCCTTTTGGTATCATTTCTAGTATGTTAAGGTACATTCAGGCAATTGAGCACTCATTGATGATTTTCAGAGGTCAGTATGGCAGCTGTAATATAAGTTGTTTCTGCAGGGAAGCCTCAGGACTACTCTGCTGCGGAATCGCAAGGGCTGACCGCTGAGTTCAGAGGACACTGCTTCTTATCTGCTTAGAATTTTGGCTTCATTTTTTGTCGTTTGATTAAATCAACTTGGTTTTTTCTCTAGTAGATGGGACATCTTTTCAGGTTCCTTCACTAATGCTAGCCAGAGTTGGCTTGCAGCAGCAAGAGCTCTTCCCTGTCTTTGGGGTGGCAACTTTTCCACACTCATTGATAAAAGTCAGCTGTAAAAGTCCATGAACCAGGTACCAAGGGCAGTCTCACACCCTAAATGCAAAATGAAAATGCAGTTTATGAGGCCGCCCTCTGTGTTTTGTTCTACTGAAGGCAGAGGACTGTTCACCTACTTTCTACCTTCAATCTTTCCAGTGTGCCAGTAGGAACAGTTCTTGAGTGCCTTTAAAAATCTAAGTGAGCTCCGGACCTCTCTCCTGCAGGCTGAGAACACAGGCTCCATTTCTTCACCTTGTAGAGGAAAAGCCCACATGGTATCAATACTCCAATAGTCCTCCCCTATTGCTTTTGGTCCTCTCCTGGTGTGAGAGATACTCAAGCCTGGAAGCATCACATTTGCATCTGGTCAGTCAGTGCAGTGCAGGTGCACAGGACCAGCTTCAGAATGCAGGGCCATGTGACAACTTTGGCTTTGTGCCTGGCCTCCTGGTATCAAATGTATCTAAAGAGACATTTTGTCATCTTGCTGCACTAATATTTTAGTAATATTTGCTGAACTATGTGCATTTCTATTTGGATTAAAAAGTTAAGACTTCTTTCCACTCAAGATTAGAAAATGTAGTAAGACATCACAATATAAACTAAAAATAATTTATAACCTTAACACTTTTATTATTGTTTCTCAGTTTCCGTGGCGTAGGAAGACTTGGCACGAACCATATGTTGACATGAAGCAGCAACCTCCAGTAATATCTCTGAGACTAATCTGCAAATAACACAAAATACAATGACCATAAAAATGAGACACAACACACATAAATGAGGTGGTGACATACAGCAGCTCCTTACCGTCCCAGTAACTGTGGTACACAGCTGTCCAACAATATCCACTGGAATTATGATTGATAAACAGCTGGACTTCAATATCCCCTGTAACGTTGGTACACAACTGCCCCTCAATGTCCCCTGTAACTGTAGTACACATCTGTCCCTAATTATCCCCTGTAATTGTGCTATACATCTACCCTTCAATGTCCCCCTGTAAATGTGGTGCACACCTCTCCCTCTGTCTTCCACAGCTATGGCATATAGACATCCTTCCATGGCCCCAGCCTTTCCCCACAGATTCCTATATTCACAGATGTGCAGGACATATGCATAAACAACGAGTAGCTGCATATAACTTTAAGGTATTTATTAGTTACTATACCACATAATAAAATGTAAATGATATGTAAATATTTGTTATACTGTATTGAATAGGGAATAATGAAAGAAAAATGTATCTGTACATGTTGCATACAAAATCCGTCATGGTATACACTCCGATTAGTGGGTTAAGCAGTGAGAAATGAAGAACTGGAGTGTATGCACACCGGTTGCCTGCACTTGACCATGTGGATTATGCACCGTACTCAGGGCATGGCAACCTAAAGTTTTGTTTTTAGAGAAATTTCTGTGATCTTCTTTCTAGGTGTTTTTGGTCCATGCATGGCTGAATAACCAATAAAGGAGCTCCACTCATCTAAACAGAAAGCAGACAGCAATCAGAAATGTATTGTTCTTTCTTTCTAGTTCCTGACATTGAGCTGTTAAAATCTCAGAATTTCATAAATGACAGATTTCTACAGGTTAGAGCTGAGGTTGTGCTCCTGAAATGATGGGTCTGAGGCCTCGCAGCAAGTGTGAATACAAGAAAAGCCTTAAAGACCAAGTGTTCAGAGAATGGTGCCTTTCAGAAGCAGAACCTCATTCCAGGTAGGTGCCAGGGAGAGCTCTAACACATCTCCTGAGCAGTGAGATGTGGGCAGCTCCTGAGCACACAGACATGTTTGAGTGGGAGGTGCAGCAAAGAGAGGCCATGGAAGGTCTGCACCTACGCTGTACCTTACCTGTGCATCCTGCCCATCTGTCTCCTGAGCTTTGTTACTTACAAGTGACTGTAAATGAAATATTTTCTGAGTCCTATGATCCATTTTTAGCAAGTAATCAAATATAAGAAAGGTCATAAAATTCCCAAATTGTAGCAAGTGAAAGAAGGTGCCCTGTGCTCTGTTGTAGAAAAGTCTTAGGGGAATGAACCCTTAAATTCGTAAGATCTGATGTTAGCTCCGGATGTGAATCATGTGTCTGGATACCCAGAGGGTTTCAGAGAACTTTCAGGATCAGAACACACTTCCAAGAAACTTTACCAAAGCCTGAAATTGCGAAGGACATGAGCCTGGTGTGATAGCCACCATGTATTTCTGTGTTTCAGCTGACCCCTAGACAACTATATTAAATATTCCCATATGTGTAAGAAACTAAGCTTATTCATGATCTCTTTTTTTTAAGTATTTTTTTATTAATTTATTCTTGTTACATCTCAATGTTTATCCCATCCCTTGTATCCTCCCATTCCTCCCCCCCCCCATTTTCCCATTATTCCCCTCCCCTATGACTGTTCCTGAGGGGGATTACCTCCCCCTATATATTCTCATAGGGTATCAAGTCTCTTCTTGGCTACCTGCTCCTTCCTCTGAGTGCCACCAGGTCTCCCCCTCCAGGGGACATGGTCAAATGTCAGGCACCATAGTACATGAGAAAGTCATATCACACTCTCCACTCAACTGTGGAGAATATTCTGACCATTGGCTAGATCTGGGAAGGGGTTTAAAGTTTTCCTCCTATATTGTCCTTGGCTGGTGCCTTAGTTTGAGCGGGACCCCTGGGCCCAAATCTGCCTATCATATTGTTCTACTTGTAGATTTCTAGGATCCTCTGTATCCTTTTATTTTGCTATTCTCCCATGCGTCTCTCATTTAGAGTCCCAATAGGATGCCTTCCCCTCTGTCCCAGTTTCCTGGTAAGTGAAGGCTTTCGTGGGACATGCCCCTTGGGCTAGTATGCAGATATAAGTGAGTATATACCATTTGATTCTTTCTGCTTCTGGGTTAACTCACTCATTATGATCATTTCTAGCTCAATCCATTTATCCACAAATTTTGGGAATTCCTTGTTTTTAATAGCTGAGTAGTATTCCATAGTGTATATGTACCACAGTTTCTTTATCCACTCTTCTACTGAGGGACGCTTAGGCTGTTTGCATGTTCTGGCTATTATGAATAAGGCTGCTATGAACATGGTTGAGCAAATTTTCTTGTTGTGTGCTGGAGCATCTTCTGGGTATATTCCAAGGATCTTAAAACCAACAAAAAACACTTTTTAAACCAAAAACTAAAAAGATCCTACTATTTTTAAGACAAATTTGTCAGCATGCTCTGAGACGTCTGTGATCTCTGGATATGGATTACTTTCATATGATGTCAGATTTCTATGAATGATGCTAAGGGTGTAGGTGAGATACTCTATTTCCATGCTGCTATAAACCTTTTTAGTATTAGCTCTAGATTGAAGAACCATCAAAACCAAGGTCAATCACAGCACTAAATCATTTAATAAATGCATATTAAATGCTTATTACATACAAGGTGATTTGCAAAGAAGTAATACAACACAATGACATAAGATAATAAAGCCTTCCTTTCTGTACATATTAGTGTCAGAGTCCTGAGTTAAATAGCTATTATGTCATAGGTTAAATGTATAAAAAAATAAATAAACCCTTTCTGGAAAAGTCACAGGTGAAAATTAAAGCATAATCTTGGCCTAACTATATTACAGACCAATAATAAATTCTTAGCCAGAAGAGCCGTATCCTAGCCCGTATGCCCTGCACTCACAGTGGTTGGCCCATTTTGACTCACAGCCCATGAAGTGCCTGCTATTGCACTGCTAGATCTGAGTTTACAGATTGCTCTGGTGCTGCTACCAGCTTCATGTGCACAGAAGGCCAGAGATGCGCCCTTTACCCAGCACACCACAGTCCCAGTGGTAGCCCCCTAACCAAAGACTATGTTCCCCAGGGCTTCAGAAGGCCCCATTCATTTGCCCCTGCCAGAAAGGCCCAGAGACAGTGCCTTCATCGTTATAGATCTTCCCTATAAGATTGTTTTCTGCTGAACTTTGCCCTCTCATTTAACTTTGTATTGCTGTACCCACTTCCTAAGTTCTTTAGAAGTCTAAATCAGTTGCTTGGAGAATACAGCAAGCCACTGTGGCCCTAACAAAGAACCACAAGCAGGGTGTCTAAAAAGCGGGCAGTGTAGTGTCAGTCCTGAAGACCGAAGTCCCAGATGTCTCTGGAGCTCCTGCCTTGTGACCGCTGAGGGGGAGACTCTGCCTTCTCATTCCTAACTTCACTCTGGAGCTCCTGCCTTGTGACCGCTGAGGGGAGACTCTGCCTTCTCATTCCTAGCTTCACTCTGGAGCTCCTGCCTTGTGACCGCTGAGGGGAGACTCTGCCTTCTCATTCCTAGCTTCACTCTGGAGCTCCTGCCTTGTGACCGCTGAGGGGAGACTCTGCCTTCTCATTCCTAGCTTCACTCTGGAGCTCCTGCCTTGTGACCGCTGAGGGGAGACTCTGCCTTCTCATTCCTAGCTTCACTCTGGAGTTCCTGCCTTGTGACCGCTGAGGGGAGACTCTGCCTTCTCATTCCTAGCTTCACTCTGGAGCTCCTGCCTTGTGACCGCTGAGGGGAGACTCTGCCTTCTCATTCCTAGCTTCACTCTGGAGCTCCTGCCTTGTGACCGCTGAGGGGAGACTCTGCCTTCTCATTCCTAGCTTCACTCTGGAGCTCCTGCCTTGTGACCGCTGAGGGAAGACTCTGCCTTCTCATTCCTAGCTCACTCTGGAGTTCCAGCCTTGTGACCGCTGAGGGGAGACTCTGCCTTCTCATTCCTAGCTTCACTCTGGAGTTCCAGCCTTGTGACCGCTGAGGGGAGACTCTGCCTTCTCTTTCCTAGCTTCCCAGCAGTTACTTTTGTTCCTGAACTTTGTTCCCAGCCCTCAGACACACACGGTATCCCGTGATCACATCTGCATCTGGATTTTCTCCTTATGAAGACATCTACCACACTGAATTATAATTTCAAAATAACACTACTTTAATCTCACTCCTTATATCTCCAACTAAGGTATTTCCATATAAGTCACTGGGAATTAGTACTTAATCAACTTTGATGGCAACACACAATTCAGTACTTAATAAAGTTTTTCTAGCATAACAGGTTCATATAAATTTTTATTTCAATGTCTGCTTTCAGAAAGTCTTTGTGCTGTTTTAGATTTAATAATGGCTTAATTGCAATACTTAGAGTTACCAGAAATGCCACTCACCTAAAAATTTTGTAAACGTTGATTTTATTTCCTCAGATGACAGAATGAGATGAGAGCTGTTTCCGAGCCTTCTAGCTTTCTCTGGACATTCTGTGGCTGGTTCAACTCAACTGTTCTGAACTAAACTCCTTTCCAGGATGACTGATTCAAATGCGCTTCTATTGGCTTCTGACTGAGTTTTTCTGCCTAGCCTCAACCTAATTATGGCAATGTGTTTTAATCGTCCGGATCCTTCCCTTTCTCTGGTTCTTTCTGTCTTCACTTGTGTCTAGCTTGTTCTCTCTGCAACCTGTCTCTGTACAACTGTCCCAGTAATCAACTCTCTGTAAAACCTACTCTCTCTCTCTCTCTCTCTCTCTCTCTCTCTCTCTCTCTCTCTCTCTCTCTCTCTCTCTCTCCCTATGGTGCTCTTAAGTAGCCTCTCTTTCCTGTCCTGTTCTCTTCAGGGTTGGGAATATGCTATCTCTGACTCATTATGTCAAGTATTTCTCTGATTTGTCACTTTATCTGTCCCTCAATTAGACATCACTTTCCTTTTAAAAAATGGGTAGCCCAGACTGGCCTTGAACTCATCCCACCTCCACCTCCTTCAGGAAATCCTACCAGTGTGTGCCACCATAACTGGCATAGGCATCACTTTCAAATATGGCTGCTTCCTTCTACAAACTAACCTTACCATCATTATTTAAGATTAAAGATGTGTACTAAGAGTGTGTCTGCATTCCAGGCAGATCATACTGTAATTCAGAGCTTGTCTGCAGTCTTGCCAGATCACATAGACATAGAAGGTCTTTGGATGTGATCCCTTGTCAGAGAAACCATGTTTCTGGATTAAAATTCCTCTACAAAACTGACAAGTAATAAAAACAATTAATTAAATTATATAAACAAAAAATTGAAAAGAGTCATTTTTGAAGCATAATTTCAAGAATTTATGAGTCACTGAACAAGTTTCATCGAGTCCTGACTGTGTGTTTTATTTTAAGCTATAACAATAAAGAAAAACATTCCTAGAATAGTCCAGAGAAGGTAAGGTTTAAAAAGAAACAAAATTATTACTAAAATATTTATTAATTTAGATGATGATAATGGTGTGGTAAATATTAAGCTGGTCATGAGCCAGGAGGTGTTTGTGTGTGCATGTTTGGAAGTGGGAAGAGGGGCTTTGATGGTTTGGTCTTAATAGGATTCAATAAAAATCTAACATTTCAATGAAGACATGGAAGCAGCAAGGAAAGGATTTCTGGGAGTGTATGATGGAACCGCGTTCTAAGCGAAGGGGGTGGAGGAGCCGTCTCAGATAATATGGAGCAGGAGAACCATCTGTTCCTTAGCAATGAAAAGGTTCAATGTGAAGAGAAAGTTCAGGGGGGAACACTGTTCAAGGACAAAGGCACTGGGCTACTGCAGAGCTTTGGCCTTACTCTGGATTATTGGAAAGCTGTTAGGTGGTGCAGAGCTGAGAAGAGTGCAGTACACACCTGGACAGGCTGTCCTGCCTCTACGCTGAGAGCTCAATGCGGCCAGGGAAGCAGCAGGAGACTGGTATTGGAAGGGTATTGTAATAACCAAGAGATGAGGGGAGTTATGTTGCAGCATGGTAATCTATGTTCAGGTGGTTACTGATGCATTTGATCTTACCTGGTTATCGCTTTCTTAAGGTAAAATATCTTCAAAGACTGTGACTACCTTCTCAAATCACTGTCCCCAGAAAACAAGTCACATCATCAAGTGGTTTTTCTCGTGGTAGAAAGAGGACCATCCTGATATTTACTTGGTAATACCAGCAGAAAATTATATATCTGTAGTTTTATCCCAACAATGACCCAAGGGCCCTCCTGTATACTACAGTTGAGGCCAAATGTGCAGTCATCCAAACAACATTTTTAGAAGATGGCTTAGAACCCAGCTCTATACCAGAAATCTTGTCAGGAAAAAAATAGAAATTCCTTAAGTGGCCTTAACTCATTTATCTCTCATGGAGTGGGCAAAAATCATTGAAATGTACCATCAGTTATAAAACGGGAAAGAGATACAATAAACACCACTGAAGGCAGCCAGTGTTAACTGCAAATTCAGACTGGTGATGGGACAGGTCTGTTTGTTCACATCTTTGTGGTGACTTCATATAGCACTCCGTACGGAATAAGACTCTCTAAAGATAGATTTTAGGAAGAAAGGATCTTCCTAAATAGAATGGTTTTCTTTGTAGAGGGGTTCTAGTTTCTATGATTTGTTTAAAGGGAGAGCTGAAGACATGCAGGCAACAAAGGATTCCAGAGAGACTTTGCTTCTGTGACCCAGTGTCCTTGAAACAGAAATAATTAGAAAACAAAGTACTACACTTGGGGTTATCATTTTTATTTATGTCTTTAAAAAAAACACGATTTGGTTTCACCTGCTAAGTTGTACATTAGTTTAATTGTGCTGTAAATCTTAAGCAACTAAATAATTCAGTATACATGTGCTTTCTGCAGTTTATCAGGTGGAACAAGCCAACTCTGTGTAAGGATTACAAGCACGTCTATAAGAATGGTGTCAACACCAGGCAGAGCACTAATAGCCAGCTCAGTTACTCCTAATTACCTGGAGCATTGTTCTTAGACCTCTATATATTCACCTCGCTTCCTTCTATTATTTAGAATAAGGCTCTCCAAAGTGCACAAACAAGCCAAAGAATGTCCACAAACTTACCCCAAGCCAAAGACAGAAAGTTTTACCACAGAGTCTAGAGTCTGTGTCTACCTGGAAGGCCAGTAGAGACGTTCCTACATTACTTTTTGTATTCCAGTTTCAGGACACCTGCGATTAGAACAAATCAATTTACAGTGTCTCTGGTTTTAAATCTATAGAAAATACCAAAGCTACTTTCACAACATTTAATATGATCTGTGTACAGCTGGTTCAACTGACTTCACCACGTAAAAGTAAAGAAAAAAATTTCAAACTTAGTTCTATCACCTAAATATTTACAAGTTGAAGCTAGTCAAATACAAATAATTATCTTTTAAATTACTTGGCTTAACAATAAACAAAATAAACACTTTACTTTTTAAAGTTTCATTATTTTATCCTATATTTTTCAATATCTGTAGCACATTTGAAAAAGTGCTAAGACTGCATTTTATCCTCGGCTTTGTGTCCACTTGTTCTTTGAAATACAAAGAAAAAAAAAACCACCAAATTATATCTAATTTTTCTTCTAGTTTTTATGTTTCTTTTTTAAACTTTTATTATTTTAAAATAATTTATTCAGATTACATCCTGATTGGTATCCCCTCACTTGTATCTTCCCATTCAACCCCTCCCTCTTCCACCCTATTCCCCTACCTTAGACTTGTGACAGAGAGGACCTCCTCCCCAACCATATGGTCACAGCCTGTTAGGTCTCACCTGGATAGACTGCTTCCCTTTCCTCTGAGTACCTCCATGCCTGCCCACAAAGGGGAAGTGATCAAATTGGGGCCACCAGAGTTCATATCAGAGGTAGTCTCTGTTCTCCCTACAACCATGGAGAACGAGCTGTCCATTGGCTACATCTGAACTGGGGGTCTAGGTTCTCTGCATGCATTGTCCTTGGATGGTACAGCAATTTGTGCAGCCCCCATGGGTCCAGATCTCCCAGCCTTTCTGGTCTTCTTGTGGATTCTCATGGTCATTCTATCTCCCCATTCTTCCAACCCACTCTCACCTGGAATCCAACAGTGAGTCCTAGCATCTGTCCTGGTCCCCCGCTGAATGAAGACTCTCAGAGAACACTCATGTTGGGCTAATATCCACTTATAAGTAAGTTTATACCAGGTGTGTCTTTTGGATATGGGTTATCTCACTGGGTGATCATCTTACAAAGGTCCTTCCTACAGTTGAATTCAGCATGCAGATAAAACACAGTAATAGAATGTCCATAGGCACCTGCATTTGTATGCTGAGACATTTAGTGTATTCATAAAAGTAAGTATTCAAGAGTGTGTGTGTGTGTGCGTGTGCACATGCATGTACATACACACACTGTAGTAGGAAAAGTGTACACATGCACTACATACAGATTAATACATATGTTTGTGCATAAAGAACATATACATGTGTTTACTATATGTGAACATGAAACACAATGTTTCAGGTAATATTGTGATACCTTACCACCATTTGCCAAATGATCTCAAAACAAGTTTCCACCGAGGAAGTTAAAGCTAATCAGTTTAAAAATGGACGTGGTTCCAGTGTTGTTCTAAACAGAAATAAAACAGATTCATGGTTTTAAATCCCAATCTCCAGTTCCCATCCAAGGAAAGGGAAAACAGAAGTCAAGTCTAGCTTCTCACCATAGACAAATTCACCTGGAGTGTCTTTTCCTGTTCTCCTGTGAAGTGCTGGTGAAAATGGTTAACCCTTAAGCTCTAGCCTGAATTAGATGCCAGAGTGAGCAAACAGATGCAGCTCTCAAAAATCTGACAACAACTCTCATCTTCCTTTACTGTGAGTTGGTTCTTTACAGATTTCCCCAAGGATGATGAGTAAGATGTTGACTGCACAGCACTCACGCGCTCTAGGAAGTCTCTCTTGAGCTCAGATACTATCTTTTTAAGTAAAGAAATGTAAACTTTGACCTAATGCTCTGTATAAATGCCTTACCTACATCTGTGCCCTGTCGGTATTTCATTTCATCTCATCTTTGGTTTTCTTCATCTATAATAAGATGTTGTTATGAAGACTCTAACAGGATAAGTTTATTATCTTGACACATAAATATTACAAAAGAGCCACAATGTCTTTTAAATGCTATTTCTGTGTATTAACTTTCCAGTGATGAAATGGAAAACAGTATTAATTGAACAAATATCATCAATACTTGTATAGTATACATTATGCAATGGTTAAGCAGAAATGACCCAGTCACTTTAGGTATACAATTAAGATCATAAAATGTCCTTTTATGATCTAGGAAATAATATCTGCATGAAGATTCAGGATCTATTATAAAAATATAATGACTGACATTTAAAAATAATGTAAATGAGTTGCTTCCATAGTAATTTTCATATTGTAGTATCAAACTACCATTTTCTTACCTATTGTTTTTAAAGTACTTTGTAACACAACAGGAAATTATTCTATCCACTTTTATTTGAAATAAAGTATCAGTCTTCACTAAATGACTGGGGTGGAACTATATTTCATTTTCTTTTACTCTGCAAGAGAAAACACACTAAGTCTTCTGGGCTCAGAGACACTAGTCTATGGCATTCTCAACCAATGGAACACAGAGAACATCACCAAGTTGAGGAATAATAGAATTTGCATCAGGACCTGATGGAAGAATAGGTTATCAGAAACACTTTGACTGAATCTACATGATGCCAGGTATTTCTTCAAACATTAAAACATTCTTTAGTTGGAGGAATGGAGTTTACATCTGGGTTGTTTAAACTCAGAGGCTACCAGTGATTCTAGAATCTGTGACCTTTTCTGGGGAGATATGTGAATGGGCTGGATGCTGTAAAGGTGAGCCTGTAATAGACAGAGAAAGCAGCGTCATCTTTTGCTATTACTACTAAAGGCTCATGGGATTCACTAAAACTTATTTTCTGCAAGGTATTGATACCTTACTTTCAGTTATTTTTGTCACAGATAAAAATATATTGAAACAATGAGATCTTGTCCATTCTTTAACATATGGTGGGGGAGGAGGTCCCCTCCTGACAGAAGTCTTGGGAAGGGGAATAGGGAGAAAGAGGGAAGGATGGTGGGAAAGGGAAGATGCAAGTAAGGGGATAACAGCTGGGATGTAATCTAAATAAATTATGATAAAAAATTAAGACAGAGTAAATCCTATGCATTTCAAACCTCATTATTATATATACAGAGATTAAATAAGTAGCATTTTCTATTAAGTTGGGGAGGGTTACATGATCATTACTCAAGGACAAAAGTGAAATGGACACAGGAATTCTGACAGATAAATGGTGTGAACATTAACTGCTTAACATTTGGACAATTGGGAAAGTGAGCATATGAATATTCTTTTTTATTATGCATGTGAGTGAGAGAGAGAGAGACAGAGAGAGAGAGAGAGAGAGAGAGAGAGAGAGAGAGAGAGAGAGAGAGAGAGAGAGAGAGAGAGAGTCTTCTGCTGGGGCATCAAACCCACCACTTCATATATACTAAGCCAAACTCCCTTCTGGTGAACTGCATCCCCAGCCATGACAATAATATGTCTAAAATATATCCTGGACAAGTCATATATGCAAAAACAAAACCACAAGAGTTTTTAAAAATTTAATTATTTAAAGTTTATTCACTTTACACATCTATCACAGCCTAAACCTCCTCTCCTCCCAGTCCCACCTTCCCACTCTCTTTCCCCTTTCCTCCCTCCCCTTTTCCTCACAAAAAGGGATCCCCATCACCACCAAGCCACCCCTGCAAATCAAGATGCATCAGGACTAAGCCCATCCTCTGATGCATCCCCTGATGCCCAACAAGGCCGCCCAGTTAGGGGAACATGTCAGAGACAGCCCCAGCTCTAATTGCTAGAAGACCCTCTCTGAGTTATTTTTATAAATCAGTATTTGTTTCTCTTAGTTTATTTCTTAATCTGGCTATCACACAAATAATTGAGATTCTTTTATAACGCAAGGCTTCACAACAGAATCTGAGCAGTTCAAGTCTGTTCTTAACCCCCTATGCTATCCTGTCTTACTCCCAGAGATATTTGTGCTTTGTAGCTTTCCTTGGCTCCCACTCCTTGCTCCTTCCTACTGATCTTGCTTGGACTTCTACCCGTGGCTGATTCTCTGCTTCCTCTCCTAACTACCCACCTTCCCACTCCCACCCCAACCCCCCACCTCTCCCCACCAAGCCAACACACACATAGGAAGTCCAGCCCTATGCTCTCCCCTACTCATTGATTAGGGATTCCCTGTAAACTGCTTTATTGACATAACAGGAGGACAATTGGGGAGCAGAGTTTATACAACATTTAGACAGGAAATCAGAATTTAAACTACATAATAACCTTATGCCCACAACCTTCATGAAGATAGAGCTGCCCATCAGCCACATATGTGTAGGGGACCTAGGTCCAATCCATGCATGCTCATTGGTTAGTGGTTCAGTCTCTGTGAGCATCCATGGTCTTCGGTTAGTTGACTCTATTGGTCTTCTTGTGGAGTTTGTGTCCCCTCTGGGTCCCTCTGTCCTTCCCCCCATTTCTTCTACAAGACTCCCCATGGCCTAATGTGTGGCCATTGGTCTCTGCATCTGTTTCCATTTGCTGCTGGGTGAAGCCTTTCAGAGGACATTTATGCTAAGCTCCTGTCTGCAAGCATAGCAGAGTATCATTAATAGTGGCAGGGTTTGGCTCTCTCCCATGGGGTGGGTTTTAAGTTGGGCTAGTCATTGGATGACCATTCCTTCAATCTCTGTTCCGTCTTTATTTCTGCATATCTTGTAGGCAGGATCAAAGGTTTTATGGGTGGGTTGGTGTCCCCCTCCCTCCACTAGAAGTCCTGCCTGGCTATAAGAAGGGGCAACTTCAGCCTCCATATCTCTGGCTGCTAGGAGTCTCTGCTAGAATTGCCCTGTATCCTTCCAGGAGCCTCCCTTTCCTAGGTCTCCAGCATGTCCCAGAGATGCCCTTCTCTCTCCTAGCCCTCTCACTTCCCACTCCTACTCTCCCTCTACCTGATCCCCACTCTCAGTCCCCTTCCCACTCCCTCTCTCGTCCAGTTCTCTCTCTACATCCACTTCCAATATCTATTTTATTTCCCTTGGGCTCTCCTTGTTACTTAGCTTCTTGGGTCTATGGATTGTAGAATGGTTTTCCTGTATTTTGTGGCTAAAATCCACTTATAAGTGAGTACATACCATGTGTGTCTTTCTGTGTCTGGGATACCTAACTCAGGATAATCTTTTATAATTTCATCCATTTGCCTGCAATTTGCATGATGCCCTTATTTGTAATAGCTGAGAAGTGTTCTATTGTATAAATGTACCACGTGTTCTTTATTCATTAGTTGGTTGAGGTACACCTAGGTTGTTTTCAATTTCTGGCTACTATAAATAAAGCTTCTATGAACATAATTGAGCAGGTATCTTTAGTCTATGATGTCATGATTTAGGTATAAGCAAGCCCAGGAATTGTATGTCTGTGTCTTGAGGTAAACTGTTTCCAATTTTGTTAAAAAGCACAAGATTTACTTCTAAAGTGGCTCTACAAGTTTGTGCTGCCACCAGCAATGGAGGAGTGGTCCCTTTATGCCACTTCTTCACCATTATGTGCTGTCACTCCATTATTGCAAAATAGTTTTTAAAAAGAAAAATATGAAAGAGACTCCATATACTATAGGGGTACAGCTATACAAGTTTCTGCAAAGCGGTAAGAATATACAGGGATTGTGTTATTTCTGAAACACAGTGTGTTGTTCATCAAGAAGAAAGCTGTTTACTACTGAGAATACATTTCTGTAGAAACAAAAGGTAGCAAAATAATTGTGTGTTATTATATGCTAATAAATAGTTATGAAACTATATTATATAAATAACTAGGAAAAATTATTCATATATATATATATAAAACTAGGAAACAATTATATAGAACTTTAACAAAATGTCTGAATCTCTTAGGATGTTAACAAAAGGCCTATATTGTTTATATATACAGAGATACAATAGAAATATATTGTTAAAAAAGCAATGTATTCTTTCAACAACAGTAATGTAACTGGTTTCTTTCATTTTTTTTTTTTTCTTTGAGACAGGATTTCTCTGTGTAACAACCCTGGCTGTCCTGGACTCGCTTTGTAAACTAGGCTGGCCTCGAACTCAGAAATCCACCTGCCTCTGCCACCAGAGTGCTAGGATTAAAGCTTGCACCACCATCGTCTGGCTGGTTTCTTTATTCTTAACTCTCAGCTTATTGATGAACCTTTCACATCTCTATCAAAAGGTACAGTGATGTTCAATTTGTTTGCTTTTCTAATCTTCATTTCTCAAACTTTAACTCAGAGCAACAAGATGAATGTTGGGAATTTCATGATTCCAGTTTTTTTATGCATGGTTCTATAAAAATCTAAAGAGAAGCATTGGCATAGTTAAGATTTTATGAATTGCAACTAATGTCTTAATTGTTATTCACAAGGTTATTTTTAATTCACTGGTATAGAATTTCACATATAGATGCAAAATAAGTTTAATTTTAGATACATTGGTATAGAACTCAAATTTAAGATTATTCTTTACATACATTATATATATTTCTACTCTAATATTCAGTATTGTACCAATACAACTCCATTATATTACAAGATTTACTTCCAATACTTTGAAAGTGCTATTGCAGGCTGTTTAGGATAAGTAAGCTATACAAGTTAACTGTTATTTCATAAAATCATGATTATATCAATTACTAGCTTATTTTTGTCACAAGAATATACATCCTAGGTATAACAGATAGATATGATTCTATAGAAAGATAAACCAAAATAGATAAGGTCTTCAAAAATCTCAGAGACCTACAGAATATGACATTTAAAGATGGTTTTATTATTTCAAAAATAGATTTACAATCAGACAGGCTAACTCCTGGCAAAATCCAGCCTACCTCAAAGAAGATAATGAGCATCAAAGAACTTCCTTATGAAGATGGCTTCAAATGTGGCAAACAAGTCACTGAGCAAAAGGTCCTCCTTTCTACTACAGAAATAATTCTGCCTAAAAATGAGCAGGTTTGGATGGAGGCAGAGTCAACGACCAAACTCTGCCAAGATAGGGTAAGCACGTCCTCAGTAGTTCCTGACTCACAAATATATCTTTCAGAGATATTGGGCCAGAAGGCTGAAGAAGATGCTCCAATGTTATAGAGAGTGTTGGGTGACTGTTCAGGCAGAAAACTGTCTCTGTCATCTTCTCATTTGGAAAGCTGCTAACCTGCACTCCCTGTGTACTCAGCTAATCAATTTCATTCCTTCTCAAGTCCCTTCCTAGTCTAGTTCCTAGAATATTTCAAAGAACATGGGTATTTATGCTGCTCTAAAAGTTTGCTAGATCTCATCTGGGTAGCCTGCTTACCCTACCTCTGAGTGCCACCAGGCCTCCCCGCCAAGGGGAAGTGGTCAAATAGGAGGCACCAGCGTTCATGTCAGAGTCAGTGCCTGCTCTCCACACAATGTGGAGAATGCACTGTACATTGGCTAGATCTGAGTAGGGGGTCTAGGTTTACTGCATGCATTGTCCTTGGTTGGTACAGTAGTTTGTTCAGGCTCCCCTGGGTCCAAAGGCTGATTTCATATGGTCCTTGATCTCTTTTAGTTGTCTCAGTGCTCCAGCTAGCACTTCTAGTACTATACTGAAGAGACACGGAGAGAGTGGGCAGCCTTGCCTTGTCCCTGATTTTAGTGGGATTGCTTTGAGTTTCCGTTTAATTTGATGTTGGCTATCAGTATTGATAAAGGCTCTATATTATAGATATAGACCTTGTTTCTCTAATATCTCCAAGACTTTTATTATGGGGGGAGGCTGTGTGTCTGTGTTATATTTTGCCAAAGCCCTTTTTTTTTTTTTTTTTTTTTTTTTTTTTTTTTTGCGGCTAATGAGATGATCATGTGATATTTTTTTCTTCCAATTTGTTTATATGGTGGATTACACTGATTGATTTTCTTATGTTGAGCAATCCTTATATCCCTGAGATGAAGCCTATTTGATCATGGTGTATGATATATTTTATGTGCTCTTAAATTCAGTTTGCAAGTATTCTATTGAGTGTATTTGCATCAATGTTCATGTGTGAAAGTGGTCTGAAACTCTCTTTGTTGATTCTTTGGCAAAGAACACTGTCAATAGAATGAAATGGCAGTCTACAGATTGGGAAAATATCTCCAGGAATCCTACATCCAACAAAGGGCTAATGTCCAAAATATATAAAATACTCAAAAAGTTAAACACCAACAAACAAAATAACCCAAATTAAAAATGGGCCATAGAGTTCAAAAAAGATTTCTCACAGAGGAATCTCCAATGGCTAAGAAGCCCTTAAAGAAATATTCAGTATCCTTATTCATCAGGCAAGTGCAAATCAAAATGACTCTGAGATTCCATCTTTTTTTAATTTTCTATTTTTTGTAATTTTTCACATTACATCCTGATTGCTACCCCTTGCTCTTATCATCCCATTCCCACCCTCCCTCCTTCTTCTGGCCTATTCCCCTATCTAGTCCTCTGATTGGGGGTGGCCTTCTCCTCCACCTTCTGACCACAGGCTATCAGGTCTCATCGGGATAGCCTGCATCCCAATCCTCTGTGTACCTTTGAGGCTGCCCTGCCAAGGGGAAGTGATCAACTCTTGGGCACCAGAGTTCATGTCAAAGGCATCCCCCTACCTCACCCCTGCCTCCATGTGGAGAATGAGCACCCAACAGCTACATCTGAACAGGGGTCTAGGTTCTCTGCGTGCATTGTCCTTGGTTGGTGCATCAGTTTGTGCAGCCCCCCTGGGTCCAGATTCACTGGCCTTGCTGACCTCTTTGTGGAGCTCCTGACCCCTCCAGTTCTTCTCCCCCTCCCTCTCTTCCATAAGACTCTAATCACTCTGTCCAGAGTCCAGCTGCACCTCCCGGGATCGACCCCAATCCCCAACTGGGTGGAGTCTCTCAGAGGACATCTATGTTGGGCTTATACTACAAAATAGTGAGTATGTACCATGCCTGTCTTTCTGGGTCTGGATTATCTCACTCATGGTGATCTTTTCTAGTTCCATCCCTTTGCCTGAAAATTCCATGATTCCCTTGTTTATAATAGCTGTGTAGTAGTCATTGTATAAATGTATCATACTTTCTGTATTCATTCTTTGGTTGAGGGGCATCTAGGTTGGTTCCACATGAAACCAAATACCTTCTTTAAAACAAAGGACACTGTCAGCAGAACAAAACCACAGCCTATAGACTGAGAAAATATCTTCATCAACCTTACATCCATCAGAAGGCTAATGTCCAAAATATATAAAGAACTCAAGAAACCAAACACCAACATGCCAAATAATCCAATTAAAATATGTGGCACAGAGCTAAACAGAGATTTCTCAACAGAGGAATATGGGTGGCTGAAAAGCACTTAAAGAAATGTTCAACATTCTTAGTCATCAGGGAAGTGAAAATCAAAACAACTCTGAGATTCCATTGTATACCTGTCAGAATGGCTAAGATCAAAAAACTCAAATGTCAGCACATGCTGGCTAGGTGTAGAGAAATGGGAACACTCCTCCATTGCTGATAGGACACCCTCTAACTAGATAAGACTCCTGGTGTAGGAGGAACAGCAAGAACTCTTCATTCTGTTTCCATGCTGTATTCACATCCCACCACAAACGTCTTTTGTCTAGTTGGATCTTTATAGCCCAAAATGAGATTTAAAAAATTTTTTTTAATTTTTAAAATTAATTTATTCTTGTTACATCTCAATGGTTATCCCATCCTTCATCCCTTGTATCCTCCCATTCCTCCCTCCCTCCCATTTTCCCCTTATTCCCCTCCCCTATGACTGTTCCTGAGGGGGATTACCTCCCCCTGTATATGCTCATAGGGTGTCAAGTCTCTTCTTGGTAACCTGCTGTCCTTCCTCTGAGTGCCACCAGGTCTCCCCCTCACTTTCTCACATACTCTGGTGCCTCTCATTTGATTTTTTTTTTTTAAACGTATTTGCTTTACATTCCAATTTTAGCCCCTTCCCTCTTTTCCTATTGATCCCACCCTCTCTCTCTCCCCCCACCCCTAGTCCTCAGAAAGGGGTAGCCTTTCTCTCCTACAACTGACCCCAGCCTATCAAGTCTCAAGACTTCCTGCATCCTTTTCCTCTATGGCCTGGTAAGACACCACACCAGGGGTAAGTTTTCAAAGTTCAGGTCACAAAGTCCATGGCAGGGACAGTCTCTGCTTCCCTTAATAGGAGACCCATATGGAGACTGAGCTGCCTACTGGCTTTATCTGAGTGGGGGGCCTAGGTCCCCTCCATGAATTGTCTTTGTTTCTTGCATCAGTCTCTGCTGCCCATGCCCCCTACCAGCCCCTCTGCCCAGATCTGTTGGCTCTGTTGATCTTCTTGTAGAGCTCCTGTCTCCAAAGGATCCTACTCTTGGGAGTCTGTAATGAGATCATAAAATAAAGAAAAAGGAGAAAGAAGTCATGTGGTTTAAAATGTTCTATTGCTGTGGCACTGAGTTTCAGTTTCTGGTTCTCACAAGTTTTTTCTCCCATTGGAAAGGGAAACAATGTCTCCCATCTTGTGAAAGGCCATTTCTTCAGTCTATGAGGGCCAGGAGTTACTCATACCCAGTTGTATAGAATGTCTTTGAAATGTTTCCATACATGAAGTCAAAGTAAGGAATTCTGAGTTCTAACGCAAGAAGTCCTAGGTTCAGATGAGCTTTTTGTGTCTTTTTCATAAGGATAGGCCCAACACACAGCTTTAGGAAAGAAGTGAAATACTTTGTGAGAAAGAACAGCCTAAGAAGTACAGAAGAGAACTGGAACCTTGCAAAGGATTTTTGTAACGGGAAGTAAGCTGTGATGAGCTACTTTTAATAGATTTTCAATTCATACATAAAAAAATTTCATAGCACCTCCTCCAGCTGAGACACTGTAACTTACAGCAAGATGTTCATAGAACAAAACTGAGCACACACATACACACAAACGAGTTCAGCAAGGTCGGTTTTTCAAAAGTGTCCTTTCAACATTTTCCCCCAATTCTTTGTCATTATGAGAAGAAGTTTTACAATATTCCACATGCTTAAAAATAAAATCTGCTTTTCCAAAATGCACTCCTTTCCCCCTCCTATATGTAAATTAAGGGAAGTCTCCTTATAAGTCAACCCACATATTCACAGTGCCCTGAGAAAGCAGCAATCCTCCCCCCTTGCCTATCTTAGATGAATCCCAGGCCCAGTGTCTTTCTAGACAATCCCTGGCAGCCATGGGGGCAAAAAGGACTTTTAACCTTGAAGAGTTTTAATACTCCAGATCTAAGATGCCAGCACTTTTACTTTTCAGTAAATAGGGAGCTCACACATAGCTCTAAATGGCATCTGAATGTCACCATCTACTAACTAGCATTACAGAGAAAGAAGATGAAGGCTCCTAGCCCTACTGCCTCTAAATCGCAAAAGAATCCCGGGATAGAAAGAATTCGGCTGTGGTCTAGAGAAAAGGGGTCTAAATATAGCACGTTTCATCAGTATTCTTTTTAAAGCTTTTTGTACATGCCTGGGCTTCTGTGTGTGCATTCCTGTGAACGTGTATGGGGGCGAATGTTCCTGAGTTCAGGGCAGAAGAAGCAGGATTGCGAATAGATGAAAGGAAGTTGGGAAACACTTCTCATTTTTGCGTATTCCCAGAGCAGCAATCCCAGACCAACATGAGAAGAAAGGGTCTTGAAAGCTGCCATTAACTCTGGATGACAGTAATAAATAAGCCACTGGACTCACAAGCAGAGACGTTTCTCTTGAGCATCCTGCAACCTGCAGCGGGCAACGCGGGCAGAGAGGAAACCCCAAGAAGGCGCTCCTGGCGGCCTCTTTGCTGAGATAGCCGGAGCGGCAGCCTACGGAGCCACGCGCAGCGTCACGAAACTGGTGCGGGAGCACCCGGCGCGCAGGCCCGGAGCCGCCTTGCTGGCGGATGCCGGGCGCTGCAGAACGCCGCGCCACCAGCAGGATTGCCCAAGGCTGGTGGGAGAAAGCCCCGAGGAGTCAGAGCCGGCGCTGCCCCATGCGGTGCCTGGTGACACCTGCTTTGTGCACTCCAGGCAACCGAGGAACCTAGAGAGCCTGGCTGGTTGTCTAAAAGCTGCGGGTGGTAACGGAACCAATGAAAGCAGAACATCTCTTTTCTGCGCGGGACATGGATTGTGTTCCTCCAAATTGCAGGGAGTCCAAGTAGAGGTCACCAGGGGCAAGCAAGGATGTCCAAGAATGGCTGAGGTCTAAGAAGATGGTCAACCACTCTGAGCCCTGGAAAATCTCCTTGACATTTTTTACACTTTGAAGCAGCTGCAGCTAGTGTCGTCGGAAAAGAGGGTGGGAGGAAAGAGAGGGGGCGGGGAGAGTGGGGAGTCACAGGCGCGAGCCAGGAGCAGCGCCTCATCTGCCAATCCTGGCACCTGTGCGCCAAGCCGCGGCACCGCGGAGGACCCCACTCCGGGCCAACCCTGGGCTCCAAGCCAAGGCCACCCAGCCTCTGGGCCAGCGGGACCTGCAGCCGCCCACCTCGGGCCCCCCCCCCCCCGTCCCCCGCAGCTGCAGGAGCGCACAACCCCAGGCAGTGCTTGCTGTGCCCCGAGCCACGGGGTCCCTCGCCCCTTCAGAAGCGTTGTGGCCGGCCCAGGCAGCAGCCGAGTTGGGGACACAATTCGCCCGCGCTGCCGTTCTCTTCTCCACCCAGGATTTATTGTCTGTGGAGCCTTTGGGGGGCGGGGAAGGACCTGCGCCTCCTCCTCCGCCGCCGCCGCCGGGGCCGCCACTGCTGCTGCTACGGTCGCTAGCGCGGAGCGCTGGGCGGGCGGAGGCTGGGGACTGGCCGCATTGGTGCTCCGGGAGGGCTCCCGGCGTCCTCCGGGCACCTCTCCATCGGTGCACCTGAAAGGCAGATGCACTATGGTCTGACGTGGCATCTGCCTGGAGTCCCCACTGTCTTCGCTCCGGAGGACTCCTGTACTGGCTTCACTGCGGACCCCAGAGCACTTTAAGGAGTAACCCTCAGCAGCTGCAAGGCCTTCGCTCCCTGGACCCTCATGGGTAGTTTCTGCCTCTGGCGATGTGAGTAGGGCATTGGGGAAACCTCTGCCGCGGTTAAGGAGTGGGGTTCCGGGAGGCTCAGGTAGCCAGCAAGCCTCAGCGTCGGGGCGGTTGTTAGGCTGTGAGAACCGCGCTAGCTGGACTAGTGCTTGGGAGCAGGGCGCTTTGGATGGTCCAGGGACCCTAAAGGGTTACATATTGCGAAAAGGAAAGGTGAGGAGCGAGTGTGGGGCATCTGTGGGGTCTGGCAAGATTGGTTTTCTGAATTTTTATTGTCCTGGGGTCTCCAGTCCGCTTTCTCCGGAGGTGTGTGAGGGATGGAACGAGTGTGATCTTTACACACACACACACACACACGCACACACACACACGCACACACTTGTGGCAGCTCACACTTGTGCTTTATCTTGGAAGGTGTTGTATGACTGTCTTGGTATCTATAAAGGAATTGTTGGGGTGTATGTCATTGAAGATGGAAAGAAATGGGTGGGGTTGGGGAGATGAAGAGGATGGGAAAGCAGGAAAGACTAAAGGGCAGAAAGAAGTGGAAAGCGATGGGGATAATGCTTTCACTGGAGTCAGGGAGGATGCTTGTCTCCCAAAGCCAGGCAACTCCTTTGTGTTCCTAGGGAGAAGCCAGGGAACCTCAATGCTCCTGGTTCAGCGCGGGGGTCCCTTGTCTTCTTCCGGAGTCTTTAGGGATTCAGGACGTGCTTTGTATTGCATTTGGGAAGAGGAGAAAGACCGCCAACATTGGGGTAACCGTGGCACCCTGACTCGGAAAAATTAGCTGGGCTACCAGTGATCTCCTGTATCACCAATTTTAGAGTCAAGATGGGGGCGGGATGGGGGTGGGGGCTGCACAGATTGTCATTAAAAAACAGTGACTTCATAACCGAGATGGCTGCAAAAAAATTGCTTCATTATACTATTTGGCCGGCAGGGTTAGGGGGAGAAAAGGCCCATCTCCGCCCCCTCTCTCTTGCTGGTTGCCCCTCCCCACCAAGGTACAAAGAAGCGGCACCCTCAGCAGGCAGGGAAGGGGTTACTTTCACAACTCCTGGGAATCAGCCTCAGGAAGGAACCATCTGTGACTCCCACATTCCTTTCCAAGTTCTCCACGTAAAATGAATCTCAGAAAACAGGAGAGGGTGGGTGGGAACTGAGGCAGAGGGCCTCCACCTGCTCCTTGCTATTACTTTCCCAGCACACTTAAGCACATCGGAATTACCTGCAGTGGTAATTGGGTCAGCAGGAGAGCATGTGCACCTGAGTCTCTAGATGGGGCTCTGCTGATGGATAAGAAGCAATTTGTGTTTGAACATATTTTAACCTGGGCAAAATTTCTAAGCACAATAGAGGTTTCATCGCGTGGGCGAGCAGAGTGCATACCAGTGAGAGTGAGCACGTGATCCCTCCAACGCAAGAGAAACTGTACTGGGAAGTAGATTTTCTTTGTTCCAGGCTGAGCCTATGAGAAGCTCAGCATCCCAGGTGCTGAAGTTCCCCCTTTATTTTTAATAAAGTTAATCAGAGGCAAAAGAAAGGGATGAGGAACAGAGCCTGGGATGGCTCTTGGCTAGCAACCTCAGACATTTCTTTGTTACAACCCACCCTCCACGCAGACACCTGGTCACAGCTGACTCCTACTTTGAAATGATGAGTTCCCTCTGAAGGCGGAGGGGGGAAGTTCCTTAGAGCCCCCCCCCCCAAGAGCACGTGGGTGCACTAGAGCCTCAAAAGCTGCTGCCTTTCTGAAACACGTGCAGGTGTCTCTGGTTCAAGCACTCCCAGTTCCAGGGGTCCAGGAACCGCCTGGAGAGCTTGCTGGGGAATGACTGGCTCAGTCTGCCAAGCTTCCTTCAAATTATGCATCATAGCACAGGATAGGAGAGAAAGTAGGGTACAGGGGTTATTTTATTTCTCCTTACCCATCTGAGACTAAAGTTATTTAGGGGTGTACTTAAGTAATGCCTGTGTTTGAATCCCTCAGGTGCCTCAGGCTTGCAAATGTCCGGAACTCAGATAATTTATTAATGTAGTGTAAGTAGAGCTGGTTCCCTACCCAGTAGTTGAGGACAGTTGGCTACCTAACTATGTGCTACATTGCCAATTCCCCTCCACAACACCCAGATGCCATAGGAGAAAAACTGTCCTCAATTTCCAGAATATACTGTGAGCTGAGAGGTCTTTATGCACATTTTTTTTTTTCATTTAACTTCTCAAAAAGATGTGTGCTCACCATGGCAACCCTTGCCTCCCACATCCTGGCTCCTGCACATATGCGGCTTCAGAATTAGAACAACTTCATAAGAAATGAACTTGGTCCAATTACAGGAACCATGTTTTATTCAGAATTTTAGCATTGCTTTAGGCAAGCATGAATATCTTCTTAATTAAAACCACATTAAATTTTATTTTGTAACCTTTTAATTTTTCTAATTTTCCATATTATACAGAACATAATGTAAATTGTTTAGTGTACCTTTTATTTGCTTCAATTTTTAAAAAACTGTGAAGACATTGTTATTACAAATCTTCGTTGCATATGAAAGACATCTATATGACATTCAGCATGCTAATCTGGGGTTTTTCCACACAGTGCACAGTCCTATTTGTTGTTAAATAAAAAGTTCTCTGATTATAACTTAAAACATCACTTTCTACAATAGCTAAAAAGTTGTAGGTATTGGAGTCCAGTTGATGGTGGTACCTTCCTGACACCGTGACTCTGTTCCCTCAATGCCCATAACCCAGTGTAAGAATGGACCACACATTCCACAGTATGAAACTTCACTTTACACCCAAATCAAGAGTACACAGGAAATGACCAGCTGCTCATACATTTCCTGTTGGGTTGTTTCTGGATTTGTTTGTTTGTTTTGTTTTGTTTCTCCACAGATATTATTTCATGTCTTAGACAATTCTAAGCCTTAAAAATATATGGTGTTCTTTAAACTCAAAAACACCCACACACACCATTATTTTGTTCTCTTTAGCAGCAGCTTACTTTGCAGTGAATCCTCTACACTTCTCCATGGGGATGGGAGAGGTCTAATTGTCCTTGGATTTGCATCTTGACTTTGGGAGCAATTAATAATAATCTGTGACACAGCGGAGATGTTCACTCTTTTCTGATCCTGGAGTGATTGCTATCCCTATGGAATGACAAAGTGGAGATGTTCTAGGACCTTCTGAGAACCTTGAAGTTTTATCTAGGAATCTCTAAGTACCACATCAGAATATGGAATTTGAACATTAAAATAGTGATTTCAACAGTGTAAAGATACTGTATCTGGGGAAGTAATGGAGCAGAAAATACACAGATGCATGGGCTTCTGTATGGTCTTTAAGAATCTCTGGAGCAGAATTTACTTGGCCTATATTCACACCATCAAGCAAAGCCCATACTTCATTTACATCAGGGTTCCCTCTGTGTTACATATTATGTGAACTTTGTCAAATGCATAATAACCTCCATCAACCATTTTAATATTATACAAAAATGTTTTATTGCCTTAACGGCCCTTTATATTACACTTACTCATCTCCCCCGCCCCCCCCACACACACACACCACACACACCCCACACACACAAACACACACACACATACCACACACACACACCACACATACACACACACACCACACACACAAACACACACACACATACCACACACACACACCACACATACACACACACACCACACACACAAACACACACACACATACCACACACACACACCACACACACAAACACACACACACATACCACACACACACACCACACACACACAAACACATACACACACCACACACACACTGAAACTTTTGGAGTGCTGAAACTTTAGACTCCTTAATTTTGCCTTTTATCATAATGTGATATAATCAGATTGCATGTGTATTCAGGTCAGCTTCTTTGACTTACCAATATTTGCATGTCTCAAAACAATCAAAATATGAGGCTTAGTCCAATTTTGTCAGTGGAAGGAAGTATGGTGGCATGCAGCAGACATAGTGCTGGAAAGGAAGCTGGGAGTTCTACATCCAGAAAGAGAGATGAACACTGGGTCTGGCTTGAGCATTTGGAACCGCAGAGCTAACCCCAATGACAGACTCTCTCCAACAAGGCCATACTTCCTGATCTCTGTCAAGTAGCTCCTCACCCTAAAATGACCAGGCATCCAAATATATGAGCCTGTGGTGGCATTGAAAGCCTTCATATTCAAACCACAGGACTCTTCTACAATGCTTTCAACTTTGTTCTGTGAATCAGGTTTGATTCATTAGAAATGTTCTATATTTCTATAGAAGTGACCTTAGGTGCCTGCAATCACCAACGACATGAACTTTTTTTTTTAACTGTAACTGAGCTAGAAATCATTTCTATCTGCAGAAAATAATGAGAGTTCCACAAGGAAAGTCAGTTGTCAGGTTTTATGAGCTCTTGTTAAATTTTTTGGTATAAATTAGTTTTTCTGTGGTAATGAGTGTTGTCTCTTTGTGTGTGCTTACATACAGTGGTGTAATGCGAACATTAAAACAGTTCTACTGAAACAGTCCACTCTCTTCCTGTTCTGGAATTAGGTGTGCATGCTGGGGAGTCAGTGCACAACACTTGATAATCTGCCCTTTCTTAAGGTAAACAGTGGCTGAACTACACAACACTATTGTAGGAAGCATTATCCCCACCACTTTAAATACTGGACACTTGAGGCTCAAAGGTGTGAAATAAAACTTGTAGAGTAAAATTCCAGAACATTTTCTATTTATTTATTTATTTTAAAGTAAAATTTTAATTTTTAGAATTCCATCTACAGTTATACTATATTTACACACTTCCACCGCTCCCTCTCCTCACTCCAATTCATGCTCAGCCCTCATATTCATGACATCTTATTCTATGCTTATTAGTTTACATTTATAAATATAGTATACATATATACAAACTGCCTATATCATTTAGTGTTGCTTTATGTACATGTGTTTAGGTACATTGATAAAATTTCTGTATGGTTGCCTAAACAAAACTTAAATTTTCTTGATGTATAAAGAAATTAATGTATTCTGATCTAAATTTTCAAAAACCAGCTACATATTTGGCAATAACATATATTACTTTTTTGACTACCTTAAAATAAGTAAAAGAGATAGTATTGCTTGTATCCTAGGAATAATTACCTCATGGAAGAAGTATTTCTATTACCTGTTAGAATCTGTTACACTAAATTGTATTAAGAGACTTTCAGTAAAGTACGCATCATCAATAGCTGTCATCTATTCTGAAACAATGATGGGAGAATTGATCAATATCTTCTTGGGAAGTGTCAGATAGGCCACTTACATTACTAACCAAAATAGAACATTTGTCATTTGTCATTCAAAGACATGTGGAAAATTTATCAAATAAATGCAACTCTGGGGGTTTCCCATATGCACTCAGTTTCATTGACTATTCATTGCTTTAATAAATGTAAAATATCCATCTCAATCATCATTTTAATACACATGAAATTAATAGGAGTGATCAGGGATGAGATAGTGAAGCTTCTATCAGCATCAACATAATCTATTCAAACACTTTAACCAAGGAACCAAGTTCACATTGATATCATTTCTCCAGTTTCCCTGGTTATCTTTGCTTTACATCAAGTTCAGATTGTTTCAAAGTTATTTGAAATTATGGGATAGTTGTAGTATGCAGAAGGGATAACCATAGGAAACTTATTAGGCTAGAAACACAGGCTGTGACTACACACACATATGTCTATGCTTTCATATAAGGACAAAATTATATTTGTGGAATTTAGGAGGTAAAGTAGCAGTAAAATATGTGTTTCTATGAGGGAGGGAGAGGAGGAGAGGGCAATGGGGGGAGAGAGAGAGAGAAAGAGAGAGATTGTTCTACTGCTGTTTTTCAAACTTTTAAATTATTTTTTAATAACTTATTCACATTACATTACCCCCTCACTCACTTGTAGCATCCCATTTCCTCCTTCCCTCCCTCCCTCTTATTCCCTATTCCCTTCCCCTAGTCCTCTGACAGGGGAGCCCTCCTCCCTTAGCCTATGAGGTCTCCTTAGGATAGCCTGCATCCTCTTCCTCTGTGGCCAGGCTGCCCTGCTAAGGTAAAGTGATCAATCTGCAGGCACCAGAGTCCATGTCAAAGGTAGTTCCAGTTCACCTTACCAGGGGATCCGTGTGGAGAACGAGCTGTCCATCTGCCACATCTGAACAGGGGGTCTCAGCTCTCTGCACTCACTGTCCTTGGTCGGTGCGTCAGTCTCTGCAGGGCCTCTGGGTCCAGATTTGTTGGCTTTGATGGTCTCCTTGTGGAGCTCCTGTCCCCTCTGTATGTTTCTATCCCCCATTCTTCCATAAGATTCTCAGTGCTCTGCCCAGAGTTTGGCCATGAGTCTTAGCATCTGTTTTGATCCCCTGCTAGGTGGCGTCTTTCAGAAAACACCTATGTTGAGCTAAAATTCACTTATATGTGAGTATATGCCATGTGTGTCTTTCTGGGTCTGGGTTACCTCACTCAGGATGATCTTTTCTAGTCCCATCCATTTGCCTGCCAATTTCATGATTTCCTTGTTTTTTAATAGCTGGGTAGTATTCCATTGTGTAAATGTACCACAGTTTCTTTATCCATTTTTAAACTGAGGCACACCTAGGTTGTTTCCAGATTCTGGCTATTATGAATAAAGCTGCTATGAACATAACTGAGCAAATGCCTTTGCTGTATGGTGAAGCATCTCCTGCTGGTTTGCATTAACACTTCACCATAGGATTTTCCTAGGAAGAAAAGAGCACAGCATTATAAACAACAGGAAATCAGAAATAGTATAGAAAAGTAGAGGCCAACAGCTATAAAAGAAAAGTTTGACTTAATTTGGTGAGAAAATGAATGGTTTATGCTATTATCATATTTGAAGGAGGAAAAAAATACTTTTGTGAAGTGGCCATATATCTTGTAGAAGGCTGCACCACCAAGTTAAGTGCTTATAGAAGGAAAACAAGAAGTGAGACATTGAGGCACTGCTGTGGGGACATCAGTGTACTCGGATGCCAAGTACCGGAACAGAAAGCTGAGATGTGCAAGCTGAATATCAAGAAATCTTGTGATACAGACGGTGTGAATAAAATAATTAACATGGGTAGATAATTAGATTTCATGAGTAGTAACTGCTCAGTGGTCTGTACTCACCAGAACAGGCACCTCTCAGTGTCACAGAGGGTGGAAAGGTACCTGGGACCACTTTTCACCACATGTGATGAATACAGTGCCATTCAGAGACAGTGTAGTGTGTTACATAAATTTTTTTCTTCTCCATTTCAAGTGTGGTTAATTTTGTAAGACAATTATAAATGCTATGGTAATTAAATTATTAAAAACCCATTTAAACTTGGAGTGAGTGTTAAGCATTAGGTATCCCCTGGGATAATATTAAGTGTGGTGCAGCAGGTAGAGGTCATATCTGCACACACTGCGCATGGTCTGTTGCTCAGTACATGTGACAGGAGAATCCTGGTCTCTCATCGCTTCCGAAAATCTTCAGAGCTGAACAAAAGTCCTTTATATGAGAAGACAAGTTGAGGCTTGGAGGAAATTTGCCTCTCTGTTCTGGTCAAAGAGCTGTAAGTGGGAGCAATTGCTGACGACCAGCTCTTAGTGTCCAAGCTTTGCCCATAAAAACCACACTCATGGAAATAGTGAAGCATTTTATACCATAGGGCATGAGCAAGACTTAATCCAATAGGTAAGGTCAACTGAGCCAGCCAATGAGATGGCACCACACATTTATATTTTTTATTAGCTTTGGCCTGAATTTTTCACTAAGATTTTATTTGGCTTAGTTTTTGTATAATTGCCTGATATTTTCTCCTTAATTTAACTATATAAAAAGACTACAATGTCATAAATTTAACATTCATTAAGTATTCCTTTTAAAAATATGTCTTTATTAAAGAAATACAAAATTAACTTTCACTAATATTGAAGCATTCTAAATGTAGATATTACACCCTATCTTAATGAAAACTAAATTTTTCTCTTAAATCATCAATATTTTCATGATAATTCCAGCAACATGAATCTTGGGTGATGAGAAATGTTCAATTTATTTTACATAACTAGATTGTTTTCTAAATACATTGATTTTATTACAGGCCAATTGCTAAGTTTTCTTAGTTAAAAAAAAAACTATTTAAAAAGGGAGGAATGGGAGGATACAAGGGATGGGATAACAATTGAGATGTAATATGAATAAGTTAATAAAATATATAAAAAATAAAATATTACAGCTTTATAGAAAATATTACCTTTAATGTTGAGTAGGAAATCATTCTAATTTGGGAAGATACATGCAACACAATTGGAGTTTGCACATCAAGCCACTTTCTGTGCTTTTCCCACTGTTCTGTGGTTTGCTTATTAGCTTTCTCAATTCCAATCTCAAAAGTTACAGTTTACATTACCTCAGAAATGACAGATTTTTTCTTTTCAATGTGTTTGATATCTGATATACCATATTTGTTCTGTCACAAGACAAACTGTAAACAGTGTCCCATGTGCTGCTCTTTCTAGGGCTAAACTGATCACCACACATTTTCTAGCTTTGCTTATCAGAAAATAAGGGAAAGACCTGTTATTCCACAGATAAAACATGCCAATACTTTAAAGCAGTTCTGAAATTTAGATGTAAACCTGTTTAAAATATGTATTTACCTTAAAACAGTGAAGCATAGAAATATTTGAAAACATAATGTGAAGGAAATTACAGGTATAATCCTCAGCCCATAACCACTTTTCCAGGCATATTGAAGGGGATCGGATAAGATAAGTAGATAAAATGCTTGTTGTGCAAGTGTGGGGGACCTAGGTTCATAGTCTCAGAATCACGTAAAGAGGCTAAGTGTGGTGGAATACATTTGTAATCCCAGTGCTGGCAGGAGAGCAGACAGGGAAATCCCTGGAGCTTGATCTCCAGCCAAATCTAACCACACTGGTGAAATCCAGGTTCACTGAGCGACCTGTCTCAAAAAAAAAAGGGGGGGTGGGGAAATTAAGGAAGGCATCCAATGTCACCTCTTCCACACATAGGCACATAAATAAGTACAAAAAAATGTAACACATGTGCGCGCGCGCGCACACACACACACACACACACACACACACACACACACACACACGGTGAAAGACAGATTAAATCTTGTTTACAATTGTAGGAACACCAACCATAGTGACTAACTACTGCACTGCATATCAACACTGATCCCACCGCACCTCTCCTCCTGAGAAGTGCTTACTCATTCTGGCCTTTGGCATGCAGGTTTAAGGCTCGTGGGTGTGACAGAATGGAACATAGTTCCGCATTTGAGAATGCAGTCCCACATACCAGTCTGCACGACACGATCTGAGTGTTAATACTTCTGTGTTAACAGGAAGACAGATGCCGACCTCCACCAGCCCAGGCCTCCACTCACCCTCATAGTAACAACTGTTGCATCTTTCAGGTCTAGTTTTATTTAGTGAGACAATATGTAAGAATGCAGTGTTTTACATGCTTTGTGATGGCTTACTTGTTAGATTTCTCACACTCAGCATACCTAAGTGTGTATACCTGTGTACTGCTTCCTGTAGTCACATAGCTCTCCTTGTAAATTCACACACAGCTGACACTAACGTAGGGTGTGAAGATCAGGGCCGTTTGATAAGAAAGTGCATTTTTCACTACCTCTGTACACGAGAAACTGCCCAAACTGACATATGATTTTGCAAATGAATATCATGAACCAGACGCAGAGGAAGGGTAAGCAGGCTACCAGGATGAGACCTGATAGGCTGTGATCATATGGTGGGGGAGGAAGTAGATAAACTTTATCAGATTAAATTATGGCCAGGTGTAGTGTATCATACCTTGAAACCCCATTATTCAGAAGAATGAGGTAGGAGGATTGAGACCCAGAGGCCAGGCTCCTCTACAAGTTAGCTACACAGTGAGGCTATGTCTTAAAAAGGGAAACAGGAAAAGAGGAGTATGTCCCATCTTGAGACAGAGTCCCTACTCACTAATGAAACCCTACCATATGGCAAGTGTGCTGGTGAGTGAGGGCTCAAGCAAGTGTATGTGCACAGGGCCTCAGAGTTGTGTGTTGTTATTATCACAAATGTTTATGTAAATAAATATATACATTAATTGACTCAGACTAAGACCACCACCTTCGGGAGCAGTTGCCATGACATGTACCTCATTTAGTCCCCTAAGACATGAGATAATGGAGACTGCTAACCATGTGTCTGTTCTGTCTAGCGCATTTTCTGCTGCTATAACTGAATTTGAGTTGAGATATTTTATAAAGTAAACTTATTCAGCTTACGTTGTAGAGACTTGAGGCCCATGAGCCCACGAGCCATCCCTTCTTGCTGTGGAAAATAATCCAGAGTCCAGATGTGATACGGTTGTAATACATAGGATGAGGCTGGGTACCAGAGGCAGAGCCAACATGGTTTCATAATAGACACGCCCTCAAATAACTCTTCAATCTATACATCCACAAGTAAGTTCCGTCCTCATGTTATAATCAGAGTGTGGCTTTGAAAATCCTGGGCAAACACCCCATCACCGAAATGCACCGCCAGCCTCTACTCACCTTGTAAGAGTTCCAGCTGGCTCTGGCTCTTAAAATCCCACAAGGGATGACATTCAGCATGAGTGTTGAGGGTATTTAAAGGATAGTGGCTGCTCTGTCTACAGCCATTTTTTATTCTGCATGAGACACAGACAGCGCCATTGCTCAGAGCTTGACTTCTCATGTGTCAAGCTCACACTACTTTCCGGACTGCTTTCTAAATCTCTTCTCTCTTTCCTGACAGGATTTCGTTGTATGAAAAATAGAAATCTGTATTCTGATTCTTGGAATATGGATTAGTTCTTTCTTGTTTAAATGCCATTTACTGTTAATATCACTATTTAACAGTTTATAAAATGTCATACTCTCATTATATAAGACACCATTTTATCAGGAGCTAAGAGTCACTGTCCCATGAGCCAACGTTGTAACAAACACGATAATGCCTGTTGGTGTTTCAATTGAGAACAAAGGGAAAAAAAGAGCCTTAAAACTCTGCTTTAGGGTTTCATGCTCTTCCCTTCTGGAGGAAAAACCATTAAAAACTTATCTTTGAACTGAATAATTATCGCTGTTAGTTGGTAAATTCTTTTTAGAGTAATTAGTTGAAACAAAACTATATCAAATACATAGCAGTTTAATGAAATGCACCATCCCCTGAGTGCATTGTCTGTCTGTCACTCTTAAAAAATTATCGTACCTTTATATTGTATGATTTTAAGCAATCTTCCCAGGTGAGGATTCATACTATTGTTGCTTAAATAATAGCTGTTGGTTTAGATATGCATCCCAATCAAGAACATGCATAGGGACTCTTTTATTTTGTCCACTTCTAGAAAATTAGCCAATGCCTTAATATAGAAAGACATGCCATTGTGTGAATGACTGACTGGATGTTATTGAGGCCTTGGTGACACTTAGACCACGACTGAACAAACCTCATCTGTCTTAGACTAGTATAGGACCATGCTTTCCAGCTTCTCCTTCTAGTCATACATGATCTTGAAACATGCCTCAGCAAGAGTGACAGAAGCATCTTTTTTCCGAGAGCCCATGACTCAGTGGGCTGTGGGTTCTTATATGGCAATGGGGCAATGGTAAAAAGCAATGTTGTGATGGGGCCTACATCTATATGTCTTGACTCTGAACAGATACACCAAGTCACATTCATTCAGCAAACATTCATTCACTATATAGCTTGATGAAGACAGACAGCTGAGACATACTGATGAAGACAGACATACTGAGACTCAGGGGTTGTTATCAGAAATTACTGTGAGGACTCCTTTTTGTCAGTCTGAGAGACACAGATGAATTCTAGTGAAGATGAAATTCTAATGTTCACCCAGTGTATGGCGTTATGATTATAGAGATAATGTGTGTGTGTGTGTGTGTGTGTGTGTGTGTGTGTGTGTGTGTGTATCACGCCTGTAATGTAACAATGAATCATGAACACATGAACATAATCCACTTAAGAACATCCTTTATGTTTTAAACATCTATTTTTCTCAGTTTAAATCCTATGTGTGTATTCAAACACAGCAGAAGATTAGAATTAAGCTACGGCCCTTAGACTATCAAATCGAGGCCAGGGTCATCAGGTTCTTTTTATCTGTATATTGTTGGGATAACTTTTATAATGGAAGATGAAGCTAAGATTTTTGTTGTATAAATAGATACAGTTAATCTAGAACTGTGTGTTTTAGGTCCATTGCTGAAATAACAGTGAAGACAGTGGAAAAGTGTGGAGTCAAGAATGATTTCAAGCACTCTAGCTTGAGAAATTAGATATGTGAAGGCACAGGCTGCAAACTGTAGAATCTTGGAGAAGAAGCTAATTCATCCAAGTGCAACTAGAACACTGATAATAACAGGAATGAATCCAAGTAACAAGCTAACATATAGAAGCAGCATAAATCAGAGCAGCAATTAATACAAAGTAAATGCACCTGTATGAAATTATTAGAAATACATTGAGCACTTTTATGGAGGAAAATAAAGCCTCCTTTAAAAGTATGTTTTCAAATAAATGAAAATTGGATATGCAACAAAATTACTCATTTTATTTTGCTATCTTGATTTCCTTTTAATTAATTTTTGGCATGAAAAGAAAGCATAAATGCATCCCTCTTCTTCTGAATACTAATTTCATCCATCCATTTCTGTTTTGCTTTACAGTTTGAAAAAGCTGCTTGAGTTCTGGTCTTTTGTATACTTATTTCCTGAGATAAGTAGAGACTTCACTCACATGTAACATGTTTTAGTCCCATCCACACCTCATTAGCCAAAGCAAGTCACACAAACAACCCAGCAAGACAACCAAGTAGCTTACTGAGGTCCACATAGGCATAAAGGCTCGCTGATAACATGAGGGTCGCAGCTTCTTTCTGCAGCTGTCTCTTGGCTTTATTGTTTTTCAAAAAGACAGTTTGTATTCTTAACATGGGGCTGCCTCCTGGTGGGGACAATACTTAACATGGCTGCCTCCTGGAGTCCTGCACCTTAGGTCCCCACAGTAGTGAAACCTACTTCTGTGGTCAACTGGAGCTGAAGAGTCAGCCATGATTAACAAGAAACCAGCACGAGCGCAGAGAAACCTTTGCTTTACTGGGACAGCTGATGCTGTTCAGCTAGAGCTAAGAAATTAGTGCTGATTAAGAAGAGATCAGCATCACTGGGGTGGAATCTTCTGAGAAGTTGTTTGTTTGTTTTGGTTTTGGTTTTGTTTTTCCTGAGAACACAGTGAAGCTGTGTTCCAGAGGCAGCCATGATTGTGCCTTGTATTGGTAACCAGACTTGGTAATACCCAGGTAGTACCGGTTGTAAAGGCATGATGGGTCATGAAGGGCAGCTGAGGTGTGGTACTGTGAGAGGCCGGAGTGGCCGTCGGTGAAGATGCCGCCTTAGTGGCAGTTGAAGGACGAGGATTAATGAGGCCATGTGAAGAAGTTGAGACATGGCACCAGGAAGATGTCTTGGGGAAGCTTTTGGTGAAAGTGCAGCCCACTTAGAGCAAGAGACCCCAACCCCACCCGGCAGCGGTGGAAGAGATTGGCTGTTTTAAAGGGATGGGAATTTTAATGTGTTTGAATTTATAAAGATTATTGGACTTTTTTATTTTGTGAGGGTTTTTTGTTGTTGTTTTATTGTTATTGTTTGTTTGTTTGTTTTGAGATTGGGTTTCTCTGTGTTATCTTGGCTGTCCTGGACTTGCTTTGCAGACCAGGCTAGCCTTGAACTCACAGTGATCCACCTGCCTCTGCCTCCTGAGTGCTTGGATTAAAGGCCTGCACCACGGCACCAGGCTGTTATTTCTGTTTTTAATGTGAGATCTTGGGGATGAATAAGGGAAGGATGTGGCTTAATAGTGATGTGTTTGTGTGTCAGGTTGACAAGAGGTTAGTTGTACTGGCTCATTTTATGTCAACTTGCCACAAACTAGAGGCATCAGAGAGGAAGGAAGAAGCCTCAGTTGAAGAAAAGCCTCTATGAGGTCTAGCCGTAAGGCATTTTTTCAATTAAATAAAGGGAGAGAGGGCCCAGCTCACTGTGAATGCTGCCAGCCCTGGGCTGGTAGCCCTGGATTCTTCTATAAGGAAGCAGGCTGAACAAACCAGGAGGAACAAGCCAGTAAACATCACCCCTCCATGGCCTCTGCATCAGCCCCTGCCTCCAGGTTCCTTCCCTCTTTGAGTTTCCATTCTGACTTCCTTTGGTGATGAACAGCAATAAGGAAGTGTAAGCTGAATAAAGACCTTCCTCCCCAACTCGCTTTTTACTGGTAGTGTTTTCTTGCAACAATAGAAACCCTAAGACAGGTATGAACAAATTTTTGGCTTTCTTTGAATTTAAATGCATTTTCAAATTTTCCCAAGGTTTCCCTTTGCTATGCCTTAATATTTCACTAAGGTGTAAAGCATTTGGAAAATATATGCAGCTTGAAAATATAGAATAACAACCATTTAGTTCTTGGTGAAAGGAAACTTATCTTTTTGAAACATTGGAGCTTAGTAATATAACAAAATTAGAGAGCCTTTGAGATTTCAAGAATGGGTGTACTTTATGAGATCTGAGGTACTTACAACTCTATTCGATATTTAAAATTGTATATATTATGCCTTAAATTTTGGATTAAATGGTTATTTATAAATCTTATTTTCAAACAGAAAAGGTTTCATTTTGTTCATAGGTGAAATCAATAAGCTTGAATGATTTGTCTTAATGTTTTTATTAATTCTTTGAGAATTCCATATAATGTATAAGATCTTATTCACTCCTTACTCCTCCCCCTAATTCTTCTAAGATCCACACCTTACCTACCTGTATCTGATAACTTCATGTCTTTTAAGAAAACAAACCATGAAATCCAGTGCCACCCATATACTCTGGGCTGAGGGCCATCCACTGGAGTACAGTCTACCTACTAGGGTCCACACAATTAGAAAACTGACCCTTCCACCCCTAAAACCATCAACTGTATACAGTTCCTAACTAAGGGAGGGAGCTCATGTGAACCTTCCCATTTCAGGATGGGATGCTGACTGGTCTGATCTTGGGCAGGTCTTATGCGAGCAAGCACAGCTGCTGTGAGTTCATGTATGAACTGGTCCTTCATGTGTGAGTTCATGTCCAGAAGATACTGTTTTGTGCCATTTCTTCTTGATCCTTGGGATCTTCATCTTTCTGCCTCCTCTTCTCAGATGGTGCCTAAGCATAGGCGAGTGGCTGTGGATAGACATGTTCCATTTATGGCTCATCACCCCACTCTGGATTTTGACCAAGTGTGGGCTTCTGGATTAACCACCCTCTACTGTAACAAAGAACCTTCTCTGATCAGATCTGACAATGCACTAATTCGAGATATAGAGACATAAATGTAGTTTTGTACGATACTCATATTCAGCAGAGTAATAGTAGTCAGCTTACCCTGAAAGCCTACGTGGTTCTGGCCATACATTCTTGTCTAGATTTGTAGTGCCAACATAGGCTTCCCCGTTGAGCAGACTGTACATCCAATTAGAAATCAGCTAGTTGCCCCATAAAGCATCTTTGCCACAATTCCACTACTATGCATGCCTTGCCATGCTCGTTATTATTGCATTTTGTGGTTTTCACGAACCAGAAACAGATCTAACATATGACCCCAAACACAGGAACACTTACTCACTTATGTTCATAGCTGTTCCATTCACAATAGTCAGGCCATGAAAACAATCTAGATGTTCTTCAACCAGGAATGGGTGATGGAACTATGGTACCAATGTAGAATAGAACTTCATTAAGCTGTAAATAAAAATGGATTTGCAGATGAATTGGTGGCTCTATTAAACATTATACTGTAACCCAAACTCAGAAAAAAATCACGTTATTATTCATACATGGATTTTAGCATTGAATCTGCAGTTTGGACTCCTTAATAATCTAGGAAACTAGAAAGAGACTGCCGGTTGAGTGGGAGAAGAAATATTCCAAAGGAGAGGAAGTGTACTAGAACACAAGCAACGTGATGGGCGAGCGGAAATTCTAATAAATTAAATTCTTTAAACCATGTTTTGTTTATACTTTAATAGTAGTTGTTTGTTTATTTGTTTGTTTAAATAAGTTAGATTCTGGATTTTAGGAATAACAAACTAATCTCTGGAACAGTGTTTTTCAGGCTTTCTTTTTTCATGGTTTTGGTTCTTTTTGCCAATTTAAATAGTATAGAGACCTCCAAAGATAGGTAAGAAGGCTGTGTTTAAAATGGATGTTTTATGTTCAAGAGCTGTCATGCTAAAGCATGATTAGTTTATAATTTCTCATATTGTATTTTAACAAAAAAACCCTTAACTCCCCAGGTGGGGATATTAAATAAAAATATTAGTGTTGTTTGTTTCCCCACAACAGACTATCAGTACACTTGATCATCTGAGCAAAGCCACTTGAATCGCCTTGTAAGTACAAACACTTACATTTTGCTGGCTCCCATTTTTGGTTGGTTCATTTTATGTTCTTTAAGATCGGGCTTTAAGAGTGGTTCACTTTATCACGCCAATGTGCATACAAACAGGTGTTTTGGCTTCCCGTTTTGCCACTGCTTAATATCCTGTGTTCTGCTAAATAAAGGAAAAGACAAAACAAAAGAAACTCTGGGACTTTTCCTATGATCTGACATATGTACTCACCCCAGAAAGAAACTGTCATAGATCAATGTAACTATTACACCAAAGTCCAACTTAGTAGAGCAATGGCTCTTTATTGGAACTACTAACAGAGATATGGTGGTGGTGGTGGGGGGGTGTTACACACAACAAGTGCAGGGATGAGTCAAAGCAGTGCAGCACTAAAATGTGCACCTCACCATGGATGGTGGTCCGCAAAAGCTCCAGCCATAGACTTCTGCATAGCTTACAGGCAGCAGCTGGACAGAATTAAGAATCTCTTCTTGACAGCTCATCTAGTCCCTCTATTCCCTTCACATTTGCTTACTCCTTCTAGGAATCGGTTCAGAGGCCTCTGAAAATCTTTTTTTTTTCCAGTTATGAACAGGTTCTTTTTATTTTTTATTTTAATTTTATTAATTTATTCAGATTACAACTCAATTATTATCCCATCACTTGTATCCTCCCACTCCTCCCTCCTTCTCGCTCCCCTAGGTCTATGACCAAGGGGGACCTCCTCCACCACTATATGGTTATAGGGTATCAAGTCTCATCTTGGTAGCCTGCTTATTCTTTCTATGAGAGCCACCAGGCCTCCCCACCAAGGGGAGGTGGTCAAATATGCAGCACCAGAGTTCATGTCAGAGTCAGTCCCTGCTCTCCACATAACTGTGGAGAATGTCCTGTCCATTGTATAGATCAGAGTAGGGGTTTGATGTTTACTATTGTATTGACCTTGGTTAGTGCAATAGTTTGAGCAGACCCCCTAGGCCCCGATCCACCCATCATGATGTTCTTCTTGTAGGTTTCTAGAACCCACTGTGTCGTTCTATTTCCCCACCTCCTATATTTCTCTTACCCAGAGTCTCAGTAGGATGTCCTCACATCTATCCCAATCTCCTGGTAAGTGAAGACTTTCATGGGACATGCCTTTTGGGCTAGTGCCCAATTATAAGTGAGTATATACCATGTGAGTCTTTCTGCTTCTGGGTAAACTCACTCATTATGATCATTTCTAGTCCCATCTATTTGTCCACAAATTTTGGGATTTCCTTGTTCTTATAGAGGCCTCTGAAAAATATTGCAAGTTTCCACTGTCCTAGACCTGTGACGTCTTTTTTTTCACCTCTTTAGCTTCATGAGCCACCTCTTGTTTCAATCCAGAGGAATCTGCTTCGTAAACTGGGAGCTTGGCTTGGAGGGTGAGGACATCTCTTTAGAATACTTACTTTATTTCCCTGTTGTGATTAGCTAAAGAGTTTATGAAATCTGGCTGTAAGATGTTATCAGAAGGAGTTGCTCCAGAGGTGACGATGTAGGATGGGTGCATTCCTTCAGATTCTATACCTCTTACTTCATGAGAAAAAAAATATACAAAGGTGTTCTGTGGGAGCCCTATGCATTAGAAGACAAAGGATTTTGTCATTCCATGTTATTTCATCTATATCTCATTGTTATTCTGGCCTTTGAAACTGCCAAATACCTATCCAAGTTGTATTTTTCTGGTATCTGATGCAGTGGCACGTGTCTTTGAACGCAGTTAGATCAAAGATTGGTTTTAGAGATTTTCTGTTGTTATCTGTAGCTAAGTGACCTTAGAAGGTTAATTGTTTTAACAAAGCACATCACAGTGTATTCATTTGAAGTTAGTGCAATAATAGCTATCTTGTGCAGATGATTAAATGGTTCAATAATTTGGCTAAAATACAGCCTAGAACAGCATTGCCTTTATGATACTTTGGGTGTTCTCTGGTGATCATCTTGCCCCTGTCTCACTGAAACAATGTATTCATTTAATATTCATTTGGGGATGAAGATGCTGTTGGGTACACTTGGTAGATTCCCATTTTCCTCTCTACTTGAACAGAGTGGCTGCATCATTAGAAAGCTCTCCCATCCTATTCTCATTGACATTGTATGTTTAACAGGATACCTCACACAGTGCCCCATACGTGTTCACAGAGCTCTTCCACTAACTTACAACAAACCATGCAGATCCTTGTTAATGTTTTACTACAAACATATACAAAGTTACTTATTTGAGTTTACATACATACATACATACATACATAAAATCCTCACCAGCTCTTTGAAAAAAATATGATAATCAGGAAAGGAATAAAAATACAATTGTCATGTAATATCATTATAATATGATGTATCATTATATAATCACTTTAAACATTAAGTTCCCTGTCCCCATTCACAGGGAAACAAGCATCAAGTGCAGTTTAGAAAATGAACTTTTAGAGGTGACCCTAGTTGAGATTCCAAGCAGCTGCTGTTAAGGAACATGAAGTCCTCACCTCCTGTAGCCAGGTGAGACTCCCAGTAGAGGGGGAGTAACACCAACCCACTCATAAAACCCAAAATTTACAAGAAGTATAGGGGTAAAGGTGGAACAGATATTGAGTGAATGGCAAAACAGTGACTGGCCCAGCTGGAGACCCACCCCACAGGAGAGGGCTGAATACTATGATTATTAGTGGTACTCTGCTACGCTTGCAGACAGGAGTCTGTAATAACTAGCTTCATCTGCAGCTGATGGAGACAGATGCAGACGCAAGACCAAGCAATGGACCAAGCTTGGGAATGCTGTGGAAGAGTGGGAAGCATAGAGGAAGCTGGAGGGGTCAAGGGTACCACAAGAAAAACTGCAGAGTAATTTAACCTGGACCCACGGGGGCTCACAGAGACTGAACCACCAACCAAAGAGCATGCATGGGACGGACCTAGATATAGCAAATGTGCAGCATGGTCATCATGTGGGTCGCCTAACATTAGGAGCAGGGACTCTCTCTGACTCTGTTACCTGCTGCTGGTTCACTTTCTCCTGGGTGGGCTGCCTCACCACTCCCTGGTACAGGAGGATGTGCTTAGTCCTGCTGTTACATGAGATGCCAGGGTGGCTTGGTACCAATTGGGAGGAAGAGGGCAGGGAATGGGAGAAGAGGATTGGATATAGAGTGATTAAATAAATTTTTAAAATGAACATTTATAGAAAAGCTACAGGATTATATGAAAGCTTAGAATGCCAGGAATCCATGTTGCAGAGTATTCTGATTCTTTTATTTTTCAGATAAAATATGTTAGTTCTATAGATCAGGCTAGATACAGTAGTCTAATCCAGCCATGAACCCTGAGGCTACAATGATGATCAGTTGGGTAAGATGGTCCAACTGGTGGCAAGATTGCTGATGGGAGCAAGGGACAATTCTCTTGGTTGGATTTTAGGCCTGCTCCACAGGAGGGAATTCATGCCTGGTGATATAAGCATGATTAAAACCCAGCACTAGGGAAGTCATAGAGCCTAGGAAAGAACATAGTGATGGTGCTTTTCTAAACAATCAAGTTGTCAAACTGCCTTCCAACTCTGGTTTTCTGCTGCTCCAAACCTTGATCAGAGAATCACCTTGTTGTAGAGGACAGTAGATAATGTAGAGTCACATTCCTATTAAGAATGCTAAGAATAAGCAACTATGAGTACTCAGTAATAAATGGGACACCTGTATCAACACTTGCCAAGTGTGGGGGGACAAGGAGGAAGTGGGGACGGGAAGAATGTAAGAGCTGGGAGATGGAGCAGAGAGCTATGAAGTGCTATCCTCTGGATGTGACGTGGCCATTATGTATATGAACTCACAGCATCGGTGCTTACCTACATAAGACCTGTGCAGGATAAACGTAGATAAAATCCCTGCATGGAGATGAAAGGGTTTCCTGAGGCCTCAACCCTATCTGAGGGGCTGTCTGCAGTTCGTGGCTTTAGGAGGGTCACTTTTCTTTAGGTTTATGGCTACTGGAAGGTTTCTCATGCCTCATTGGATGACCCCCACATTCAAGCACTTGCAGACAATAATGAATAGCCTCAGTTTGTTTTTTAAAAATTACTTAATTAATAGGAGGACGTAAAGTTGGGAGACAGATTGATAAGGGCTCTGGGGGGCAGTTGAAGGGGGCAAGTGAGGAGTAGGTATAATCAAGATACATTGCTATATGTGTGAAATTTCCAAACAATAAACTTATAAAATGGTATTAGGGATATGGCTTAGTGACAGGACACTCTTCCAGTACTCACAAGTCTCAGAATTCTACCACTATAGCTGACAGGGGAAAAAAAGCATATACCAGGTGCACATGATATAGTAATACATGCGTGTTTATAAGTTGAACCATTGTAATGAATATCACTCTGCATATGGAAATAACCTGTGATATTAAATTGTACTGAAAGCACCAAAAAAAAAAAAAAAGAAAGAAAGAAAAAAAAAGCTTCCAAATAGCCTGTAGATGTCAAGAATAAGTTGTGGACGAGCACAGTAAACATTTCTTAGAAGTACAAGATGTGATAAAACATTTGCAGCCAGTTAAATGAGGGCCACTGACCTTGTCAGAATGACACAGCTAGCCACCAGGGAGTGTGGAAAGAACTGCACAAACTATTACCAGGAAACACAGGCTTCAAAGAGTTTTAATTATCAAACTCTCCCATTGTTCATCTTAAACATCTTACAAGATAATGTCTTTGGTTCCTTTACTCCATAGATGAATATCCACTCCTAAAAGCATTGCTTACAAAATGGCTTTAGAAATAGAAGGACACAGACTCTCGCATAAATCTATAATGCTAAAGGCTTACTCTGGACTAGATTTACCACTCACACAGTGGAGGGACAAGAGTTTGTCTGACACTTGGCCTTATTGTTTCCAGTCATGTTAAAGATAATTCAAACTTAAGATTAAATTCATGCGGCTTAAAATATTGACTTATTTAAGAGATTTTTCTTTCTTTCTCTTACTGTACCCATACATAAAATGGTGAATATCACTGTACTCAACCAGTCTGACTTCATTTCCATTATCCATCTGGCAAATTAATATTTCCTGTGTGTATATATGTCTGCATGTACACTGTGTGTGTGTGTGTGTGTGTGTGTGTGTGTGTGTGTGTCTGAATTCATGTTCATGTTTGGTTTGTTCATGTGGGTATAGAGCCCAGGCATCACCTAGGGTTTTTTTTTAATTTATTCTTGTTACATCTCAATGGTTATCCCATCCCTTGTATCCTCCCATTCTTCCCTCCCTCCCATTTTCCCCTTATTCCTCTCCCCTATGACTGTTCCTGAGGGGGATTTCCTCCTCCTGTATATGCTCATAGGGTATCAAGTCTCTTCTTGGTAACCTGCTGTCCTTCCTCTGAGTGCCACCAGGTCTCCCCCTCCAGGGGACATGGTCAAATGTGAGGCACCAGAGTACGTGAGAAAGTCATATCACACTCTCCACTCAACTGTGGAGAATATTCTGACCTTTGGCTTGTTCTTTATCTCTAAAATATTGTCATCAACTCCTAAGGGAAAATAATTTAAGATATAAGACATCTAATTTTTTTGTTAAACTTTGAATTTTCAGTTTTGTAAAAATCTGTACAAGAAAGCATAGCCTACATAAATGGTGCAACTCTGGGAAGCATTTGCTCTTTGAGTATGGCAGTCTGTGGAAGGCACTGTTTTCTTTCCTTTGGTATATGAAGCACATGCATGGCAGATTTGTATGTCTTTCCTCCCCCTGGGAAATCTGTAAGTATGAAAATGGAAAAATATAGTATGATGTCAGTGTCGATGTGTGATGTCACATCTCTCCCATACAGAGAAAATTTCCCTTTAAAAGTCTCCTCTGTTCATTATTTCACTTCTTCACATACATTGCATGTACTTTTCTTGAGTTTCCTGATTGATGCCAACTCACACTCATTACTGTTTCCTCAGTGAGTTCCATAGCTCATGACTTATGTCACCTCTAGCAATCTCTGGGGGTCTACACTGGTTCCTCTTCTGCAGTTCACTCAACTTCACCTCTAGTCACTTCACAGTCTGGAGGCTCAGAGAAGGGCATGGACTCAGGGCCAGTTGTCACTTCTCCACCAATAAATGAATAGCAAAAGAGCTAGCATGAAGTTTCATAAAAGGTGTGAGCAGATCTACTTTCTAAACCACTTCTTTCTTTCTGTTGTTAATGCAGATGACAGGGTTGACTTTCCTAAATGAACTATAAAGTCTAAATACAACAAATCCTATTCAAAAAACAAAGAAGGCATAAGATTTGGAGTGATTGAAAACAAAAAGGAAAACAAAAATAACTCTGGATTTGAGCTTTAGCTGTGCCAATATTGAAGAAATGTCAAGTAGGCTGCACAGTTTTACAAAAAACTATTATATTGTTATTTATTAAAAACCGATTTTATTTCCCTCCAAATAAAGAAAACAATACCATGTCTACCTCATCATATGATGATGAAAATTGAGGATTATAAATTGAAATGCTTTGTAAACTGTTAATAACCAGACATTTTTATTTAGGATTTGATTACATTTAAACTAATGGCCATAATAATTAATATGATGAAGTAACACAGCTTTAACAATCTCTAACCTATATTCCTGTACCTATTATATTTCTATTTTCTTATAAAACTTTTAAGTTGCATTCAATCTAAAACAATTTCTTCCTCTTTTGCTTTTCATACTGTAGTTGCCGCTGCTGCTGTTCACCCCTCCCGTGAGTGAGTGAGTGAGTGTGTGTGTGTGTGTGTGTGTGTGTGTGTGTGTGTGTGTGTGTGTGTGCATGCAGGGTGGGGGTGTCTTGGTGTGTTTGTACAGGCAGGTGTACATGACTAACTGTGAAAGAGATTGCAATTTCTAAATGACATACCCTCTCTTTCCTCTGATCTCTGTGCACATACTATCACTAAATTTATGTATATCCCCTCACACTACTGAATACTCAGTAACAGTATTTTATATGATCTTATTTCCAACACACCAGGCTTTTAGAACCTTTCTGCCACTCCTGCTCACCCTGAGAAACTTGAGCTTGGACACTTAGTTTCTCATAAGGACTCTCTGGGGCCTGGACTTCTGGGCCTATGTCTACAGAGACCTCCTTCGGTCTGCTAAAGCAAATAGCACTGAGGCCCTCCAGTGTTCTGAGGAGCTTTTAGATTTTCAGGGCCTTTGGGGAACAAAAACATAAGATTCAAATGAAAGATTCTTTGTTGTTGTTGCTGTGGTGGTGGTGGTGGTGGTGGTCGTGGTGGTGGTGTTTTCTTTTGTTTTGTTGTGTTTTTTAACGTTTATTAATTTAATCACTTTACAACCTGAACCCAGTTCCCTCCCGGCTCTTCTCCAAGTCCCAAGACTAAGAACATCCTTTCACATGGAGCCTGACAAGGAAGTCCAGCTAGGTGAAAGGGATTCAGTGGCAGGCAACAGTCAGAGACAGCTCCTACTCCCATTGTTAGGGGACCCACATGATGGCCAAGCTGCACGTCTGCTGTAGGGGGTCTACGCCCATGCCATGAATGCTCTCTTGTAGGTGGTTCAGTCTCTGTGAACCTCTATGGGGCCAGCTTAGTTGACTGTGTAGGTCTTGTTGTATAATTAACCCTTTTGGCTCTCTCTACCCTTCCTCCCAATCTTCTATAGAGCTCTCTGAGTTCAACCTATCCTTTGGATGTGGGTCTCTGCATCTGTTTCTGTCTGTTGCTGGATGAAGCCTCTCAAGACAGTTATGTTAGGGTCATGTCTTCAAAAATAACAGAGTGTGACTAATAGTTAAAGTTGGCTTTCTCCCATGGGGAAGGTCTCAGGTTGGGCCACTCATTGGTTTGCCATTACCCCAATCTCTATTCCATCTTTACCCCTACACTTCTTATAGGCAAGACAAATTTGGGTGAAAGGCTTTATGAGTGGGTTGGTGTCCCTCTCACTCTACTGGGAGTCTTATCTGGCTAGAGGAGGTAGCAACATCAGGCTCTTTAATACCCATTGCTAGGCGTCTCAGCTAGGGTCAGCCCCCATAAACTCACAGGAGTATCCTCTGTCTGAAAGCAATCTACAGACTCAATGCAATTGCCCCTCAAAAGTCTAAAACAATTCTTTATAGACCTGGAAAGAGTAATTCTCAACTTCATATGGAAAAAAGCCAGGATCACTAAAATAATACTGTACAATAAGAGAACTTCTGGAGGTATCACCATCCCTGAATTCAAGTGATACTTCAAAGCGATAGTCATAAAAAATACTGTATAGTATTGGAATAAAACAAGGCAAGTAAATAAATGGAATCTAATAGAAGACCCAGAAATAAGCCGACACACCTATGGATGCTTGCTTTTTGGGAAAGAAGCCAAAACCATACAATGAAAAGAGGAAAGCATCTGCAACAAATGGTGTTAGTCTAACAGGATATTTGCTTGTAGAAGAATGCAAATAGATCCAAAATTCATCACCCTGCATAAAACTCAAATCCAAGCTGATTGAAAGACCAGATACACTAAATCTATTCAAGGAGAAAGTGGAGATCAGTTTTGAACTCACTGGCACAGGAGACAACTTCCAGAACAGAACACCAATAGTTCAGATACTTAAATCAACAATTAATAAATGGGACCTCATATAACTAAATAGGTTCTGCAAGGCAAAAGACATTATCAATAAGACAAAATAGCAGCCCACAGACTGGAAGAATATTTTCACCAACACTACATCCCACAGAGTGCTAATATTCAAAATGTATAAAGAAGTCAAGAAATTAAACACCAGCAAACCAAATAACCTAATTAAAATGGAGAACAGAGCTAAACAGAGAATTCTCAACAGAAGATTCTCTAATGACCAAGAAGCACTTAGAGAAATACTCAATGTCCTTAGTCATCAGAGAAATGCAAATCAAAATGACTTGGACTCTGAGATTCTATCTTACACCCATCAGAATGGCTTAGAAGATCTCACGTGACAGAGCACGTATGAATGTGGACCAAGGGAAACACTCTTCTATTGCTGGTGGAAGTGCAAACCTGTGCAACCACATTGGAAATCAATCTGGAGGTTTCTCAAAAAATTGGGAATAGGTCTTCCTCAAGACCTAGCTATACCACTCCTGGGCATATACCTGAAAGATGCTTCACCATACCACAAAGCCATTTGCACAATGATATTAACAGCAGCTTTATTCATAATAGCCAGAAACTGGAAAAAAAAACTAGATGTCCCTCGATGGAACAGTGGATAAAGAAACTGTGGTACATTTACGCAATGGTATGCTACTCAGCTATTAAAAACAAAAACACCATGCAAATTGTAGGAATAGATGAAATGAGAAAAGATCATCCTAAGTGAGGCAATGAAGAATGAGAAAGGCACGCGTGTTATATACTCACTGATGAGTGTATATTAGCCATAAGGTACAGGATAACCATGTTACTATCCACAGAGCCAAAGAAGTCAAGGAGCTTCTAAAGGAAGATAGTTGAATCTCACTCAGAAAAGGAAATAAAATAGACATCTGAAGTAGATCATGGAGTGAGGGAACTGAGTAGGAGAGGGCATGGGACGTAACAGGAATAGAGATCAGATGTGCAGAGAGCACTGAGGGGAGGAGAGAGGAGAGAGAGAGAGAGAGAGAGAGAGAGAGAGAGAGAGAGAGAGAGAGAGAGAGAGAGAGAGTGAGAGAGAGAGAGAGAGAGAGAGAGAGAGAGAGAGAGAGAGAGAGAGAGAGAGAGAGAGAGAGAGAGAGATGAGGGATTCTTTATGTGAGATCCACACATACACCCCACATCTTTCGCCTTAACGCTAGGCCCCTTATTGGCATCCATAGTTCTCTTTGCTCCAGTTGTCTTGACTCGTCCTGTACAGCCAAGCACTTGTTTCATTTGAAGAGAACATCAGATAATGTCAGATAAAATTAGAATTTTTGTCCATTTCTCTTAGTTTGATATTTAATGTGTAGCTTTTAAAACTCCAGGATTGTATAAAATATACTCTGTCAATCGCTTGTATTGATACTTAAGACTGAGTAATGATTTCTTTGTTCTCAGCTGTGTTCATTATCTTCCTCTGTAATGCAATCTCCCAACCTCAGCCTTGTAATATAGATAGGTTATAAGAAGAAATATATTGAAAGGCATTCATACATTAACTATCCTCCAATGCTATCTGTTTATAATAAATTAACATCGCCACATGTTATTAAATTTTTTATTTCTTTAAATAAGTTATTGTTTATATTCTAAAATACTTGAAATTATAGAAGATTTGATTATTCTGTGTCTTTAACTAGAAAGCAGGGCAGGTTTCTGCATCTCTAAACTTCAGTAAGAGTGTCTTTCTGGTGAACTTAACCATATTAGCCACGATAATGAAATAGAATAATCAACAAATTATTAGTGGGAAGAGCTCTTTAATGGAGTTAGAAGGCTACTCTTCCATGCTCTTACATCATGTTATGCCAAAGAACTTAAATGTGTCAGTTGGCAACTCAAATCAGCAAAGTCTAATAATGTCAACAATGGCTCACAATCATTGTGCATAGGCATCCTTTCTTCACACTGTGACTGAGACTGTGGATTGTGTTTACTCAGTAGTGAGGAGGCCCTGCCTCTTCTCCAAAATGCCTTTGCTGTAAACCACTTCTCCTAGTGAGATATAATGTCTGAAATATGTACTGGTGTCGCAATGGCAAAGGGCCTGTAGGAGCAAGTAAGTCTATACTTCTCTGAACAGAATATCCGGCCAAAAAAAAAGCTAAATGAGGAAGAATTTATGTTGGTTCATGGGTTTTAGAAGTTTTCATTTATCAGCAAGGTGGAAATGGCAAAGGAAGCCGCTGTCTCTGGAGGTAGAACACTAATGCAAGGGAAAACAAAGAGAGCTGGACTTGAACCAAGGTTGAGTGAGAACTACATCTAGTGATTTACATCTTCCAGCTAACTCTATGTCCTAAAGGCTCCACAATGATTAAAGTAATACTACCAACTATGGATCAAGCTTTCCTAACATGAGTCCATGGAGACCTTCTGGATCCAGGCCATAATAGCAAGGATCATGTCCTAAAATTCTAACAGTGTATCCAAGAAATCATGACAATGCCATTCACTAAGGAGTCTCGTCAGCTTATGTTGCACAGTTAAGCTATAAGATCCCAGCTAAAGGATCCAGGTCACTCTCCAAGAATATCAAATGTGAGTAATAAACACGAAAACTAAATATAAGATAGCCTTTTTTAGAAGTGCAGTCTCTGAGCTCTGCTTAGTCTCACCTACATGTAAGAATGGGAGAAGGATATACATTGAAACATCTGTCATAAAAATTACCATTAAATATATCATTAATTATGTTAATAAATGATGGATAGATCCTGTGACTATTTTGCGTAAACACTAAACAACTTGGATTTCACATATAAATCTAGTTTAAACTCTAGTATATCATGCCACAATTAATTGAAATAAGAAACAAATTCTAAGTAATAAAATTAAAAGAGTAAAGTATACTTGTGTTTCTGAAAACTGTTAAGGGATAGTTAACTTGTTTTCTGCCTGAAAATTTATAAAGATAAAATCCCAGTGAAACTGCTGAGCAGTGAGATGGTCAATCACCAAAATATCCCCACTTCATAAACATTTCACTTCTATTAGCTTACATTAGCATCCAGGGCTGCCAAGGAAATTTTATGTGTGCACCTTATCAAAAGGGGCAATGGATAAGAAGAAGCTGCATCTCAGAATGGTGTTTGCCTCACAGATGTCAAGAGGAAAAATCTCTCTGCCCAGGAGGCATAAATCACACAGGCTCTGAAGCAAGGCCATCTGAGCCTTAAGTAATGCCCCTGTGGAAGGCACAATAAAACAGGAACACCCATGATGGATTCCTCTATGGGAACTTATTAATAGTATCTTTAGTATCCTGACAGCTTAAAGTGGTTTTTTTTTCCTATGAACCATATTACCCAGGTAGACATAAATACTTACACACACACACACACACACACACATATATATTATATATACTATATCTCTATATATACATCATATATATGTGCGTATATATACATTGCATGGAATATATTTATTATATTATATCATATTATATTTATTATATTACCTGGAAATGTACCAGAAATCTGGACTTAAGTTTATGATTCATAATCAAGTGAGGACTTAACTCTTCATTTTTGTTGTTGTTATTTTGAGGCATGGTCAAAGACTGGCTTTGAACTCACTACATGATCAAAGACAGCCTTGAACTCTTGGTTCATTTGTTCACATGCTCAGATTCTGGGGTTACAGGTCTACACCCCCATGTCTGGTCATGTGGTCATAGGGATCAAACCCAGGGCTTTGTGTGTACTGGACAAGAATTCTACAATTGACCTGTGTTCTCTGCTTTTCTCATCCTATTAGAATCCAAAGGAATCTGATAGAGCAAAGAGTGGACACTGGTGTGTCTATCAATCTGTCTGTGCTCTGTCTCCCAAGGCTCACACTGTTCTCACTTAGAATTTTATTTCTTCTTTCATATTCTTTTACTTTTTGTCTTGTATACACTTATTCAAGAATTCTTAAGCCATGTGCCCTGCATAAGAAACACTGGAAGTGCTGTGATAAGATTTAATTCCAATTTCCTTATCCAAAGTCTACAGGAAGCAAAGGATATTGTATTTTCACCCACTTCATGGGACAGGGAATCCAATCTCCCTTTATCCCTGCCTAGTCACACACACACACACACACACACACTCCTGCGTGATGACCATTTGAAATATCACCAGGAGACCTGGGTGTGTGAAATGTGATATAAAATATACTTTCCTCATTTGGTAATTCTCTTCCTGTACAAACACAAATACCTGAGTTCAGATCCCTAGCACCTACATTAAAAACCAAACACACAACAGTTCACAGATGAAATCTCAACACTGATGAGGTGAAGACAACAGGACCCTGGGGCTCCCTGGCCAGCCACTCTAGATGAGTCAGCAAGGTTCAGGTTCTGGGAGAGACCTTATCTCAAAAAGGAAGGAGGGGGGTAATAAAGGGAGACATGTGACGTCAGCCTCTGGCACACACACCTCCAGATGCAGGTATTCTTGCACACACACACCTACATATTTGTGTTCACACAAGAACTCAGTCACATATACTTCCAGGCTTGAGTATCTGATTTCTAAGATGGCTTTCCTTCATAAAGCTATGTTGCAACAAGATAAAAGAAAAAAATTAAAATCTACAAGTTTTCTTTGTATATTACTCCTTTTCTTCACAAGTCTTTAAGGTACATACATGTAAGGTTGAAGTTAAAGACTGACCATGATTTTTATGTTCTCCCTTTTTGTGATATTTGTCAACCCAGTGCCCAGATTACTGGCTGTGGATTCAAGTTCCCTCAGACTTGAGTTTGAAATTATGCTCTGATATTTCAACTCAAGAAAAGAGAGGCTGGAAAATTTTATAGGCACAAATACAGCAACCAACCCTAAATTTTTTAGGACTTTGTGCCAATCCCTGGGACATTCCACCCCTCTGCAGTCCACTAGCCAGAGGGATCCTTGGTTTAACATTTTTTAATTCTTTTTTCCTCAAATAAGAATAAAAATTCTTCATGTTGAGAATTGTAGTATCTAAATGAAGTATCACCAAGATGTCAACAAATACTGGAAGTTATTAAAATGTGTAATTTTTTGTTGTTTTGGGTGTCTTGTTGTTTGTTGTTGTTGTTGTCGTTGAGACAGGGTTTTTTTGTGTAACAGCCTAAACAGCTGTCATAAACTAACTTTGTAGACCAGGCTGGCCTCAAACTCATAGAGATCCACCTGCTTCGGCTTCCCTAGTGCTGGGAATAAAGGTGTGCGCCACCACACCCAGCAAAAAAATGTGTAATTCTTATTGTCTTCATGAAGTTGACATTTTTATAACTGTCCAGCATATACAAGAATCCCCAGTGATCTGGACATTTCCCCTAATATCAGTTATATCAAAGTACATGTTTCTGTGCATACTTCTTTATCATTTTGGTGGCTGAAATGAAAATGTCACACACATACACCCCCCACCATAAACTCATATGGAGTGACATAATTGAAGGTGTCGCTTTGTTGGAGTGTATGTAACCTTGCTGGAGGAAGTGTGTCACAGGGAATGGGCTTTGAGGTCTGAGAAGCTCAATCCAGGCCCAGTGTCTCACGTTTTCTTCCTGCTGCCTGCCAATGTGGATATAGAACTCTCAGCTACTTCTTAAGTACCATGTCTGTCTGCATGCTGCCTTGCTTCCTGCCATGACAATAGTGGACTAAACCTCTGGACTATAAGCCAGCCCCAGTTAAATGGTTTCCTTTATAAGAGTTGTCACAGCAATAGAAACACTAAGAAATGATTTGGTGCCAGGAGTCAGGTGTTGCTGTGATAGGCCTAATCATGATTTTGCTTGGGAAATATAGAACAACTTAGTACTTTGGACTGTACAAGTAACTGGGTATTATAAGTGCAGTGGACCATACTACTAGGAACATAGAAGACATCAGTGCTGAGGATGATTTGACCTATGGAGCCTAGATCAAGATGTTTTTAGAGGAAACGAATATTTGTATGTGGCCTAAAGGCCATTTTTGTGATATTTTGGCAAAAAAAAAAATGTGACTACTTTCTACCCTTGTCTTCCTGAAGCTAAATTGAAGAGTTTTAGATTAATGACATTAGCAGAGGAAATCTCAAAGTGGTCTTGTATTTACTCTGCCATATGGTCATTAATGTTCACTGTTATGCATATCTATAGTGAAAAGGAGCAAGTTGATCAAGGAAAAATACAAAATACACATTGGAGGAGAAAAGAGACACCAGGAAGTGGAATGGAACTAAATCCTATGTGCAAAAGAGGGAAACATATTAAAGAAAAGCCTAATGTTAAACGGAATAAAGTGATGAGTGTTGACCTCAGGGAAAGACTCCATCCAGATAAGCTTCCAAGTTGTAAAAAGAAACTAAAGAGCTATCTAGTGCTGTGTGTGGTGATGCACACTTACAATCCCAGCTCCCCAGAGGCAGAGACAGGCGGATCTCAGAGTTTGAGTTTCAGGACAGCCAAGGTTAGGAAGTGAAGAAAAACATCAAACACACCAACCTGGTTAAAATGTATTTGAATAAGGTGATCATATTGCAGCCACAGCAAACATGGAAACTTAGGAGCTTCTGCCACGTGGTTCTAGCTTTAGAGTCAAGGATACAAGAACGGGGTTATGGAATCTCCCTCTATGACTTAGGAAAGCCACTAACTAAGACCATAAGTGTGTCAGGGCTGTGCCTGCACAGAGGCCCAGAGAGACCATTATGAAACTGAAGGTAAATCCTTGATTGCCTTAGAGACTGCAAGATATTGATGATGCCAGAAGTATGGGATACCTTCCAAGGAGAGCTACTAACAGGCAGTGGGAACAACTCAAGAGAAAGAAATGTGTTTCAGTAACAAAGCGGAAAGGAGTTGAAGACCTAAAGAGCACATTGGCATCAGTCATGAAGATGCAGAGTTGGGAGTTTGCACAGCTTGCTTTTTAGTCTTGTTTTGGTCCACTGTTTTCTCACTTTGATCCAGTATTTCCTCCCTTTTGGAATGGTAATATATATTCTATGCCATTATATATTGGAAATATGTGGTCTGGTTTTTAATTTTTATTTCATAGGGGACTACACTTAAGTGATTGCCATGAGTCTCAGAAGAGACTTCGGACTTTTAAACAGATTTGGGGCTGTTATAACTATGGAAACGTTTGAAGTTGGACTAAATATATTTTGCACTATTATGTGGCTACAAGTCTATGGGGACCAGGGAATGAAATGTGGTGGTTTGAATGAAATGGGCCCCATAGATTCATAGGGAGTAGCATTTTTGGAGGTGTGGCCTTGTTGGAGTAGGAGTGGTCTTGTGGAGGAAGTATGTCACTGGCAGTGGGCTTTGAGGTTGTGGAAGCTCATGTCAGGCCAGTGGCTCACTCTCTCTTCCTGCTGACTGCTGCTCTGTATGTGGAACTCTCATTTACCTCTGTGGTACCACGTCTTCCTGCGTGCTGCCATGCTTCCTGCCAAACTGATAATAACTAAACCTCTGGACTGTAAGATGGCCCTAATTAAGTGTTTTCCTTTATAAGAGTTGTCATGGTCAAGGCGTCTCTTCACAGCAATAGAAACTCTAATAAGACAATCCCTTTATTAGCCAACTTTATTCATATCATTATATTCATATGTTATTTATTATAATTAAAATTGTAGTATAAAAGATTGTGAATTTTTATAGCCTTCTATGTATACCATCAGTTTGTTTTCAGCAGGGTTTTGATAGTCACTGGCATTTGAAGTTTTAGTTTTTTGTGGTGTACGTTTTAGAGTGCAAGGAGTCATATGAGCGGTTTCTGTATGTTCTTCTTTAAAGTTAGGCTAGGAAGCTCTTCTTGAGTGCTAGTGACTCTGTTAAAAATTTTAACTGTCCTGGATCTCTTAGGGATGATTCTATAACCTTCTTCCTGAGAATTCACATTGAATACATCGTTTCCTTCTTCTTTTCATCCTTCAGACTTATCCATACTCTGTCTACACAGACCCACATTCACCCTGAATCCTTTTTTTTAAATTTTTTTAAATTAATTTATTCTTGTTATATCTCAATGGTTATCCCATCCCTTGTATCCTCCCATTCTTCCCTCCCTCCCGTTTTTCCATTATTCCCCTCCCCTATGACTGTTCCTGAGGGGAATTACCTCCCCCTGTATATGCTCATAGGGTATCAAGTCTCTTCTTGGCAACCTGCTGTCCTTCCTCTGAGTGCCACCAAGTCTCCCACTCCAGGGGACATCGTCAAATGTGAGGCACCAGAGTACGTGAGAAAGTCATATCCCACTCTCTACTCAAGTGTGGAGAATGTTCTGACTATTGGCTAGATCTGGGTAGGGGCTTAAAGTTTACTGCCTGTATTGTCCTTGGCTGGTGCCTTAGTTTGAGCGGGACCCCTGGGCCCAAATCTGCCTATCATAATGTTCTACTTGTAGGTTTCTAGGACCCTCTGGATCCTTCTACTTTGCTATTCTCCCATGCTTCTCTCATTTTGAGTCACAATAGGATGTCCTCCCCTCTGTCCCACTTTCCTGGTAAGTGAAGGTTTTCATGGGACATGCCCCTTGGGCTACTATGCAGATATAAGTGAGTATATACCATTTGAGTCTTTCTGTTTCTGGGTTAACTCACTTATTATGATCATTTCTAGCTCAATCCATTTGTCCACAAATTTCGGGAGTTCCTTGTTTTTAATAGCTGAGTAGTATTCCATAGTGTATATGTACCACAGTTTCTTTATCCATTCTCCAACTGATGGACACTTAGGCTGTTTCCATGTTCTGGCTATTATGAATAAGGCTGCTATGAACATGGTTGAGCAAATTTTCTTGTTGTGTGCTGGAGCATCTTCTGGGTATATTCCAAGGAGTGGAATAGCTGGGTCTTGAGGAAGCCCTATTCCCAGTTTTCTGAGATAGCACCAGATAGATTTCATTCTTATCCCATTAGTCCTTAAACAGCCAAGAATCATCTTAGCAGATTTTTCTGTCACTGATGTATGCTGCCAACATTCTAAGAAATATTAATCCATCCATTATGTCATATGTCTTCATTATGATTTAACCTTCCTTTGGCCTGAGTGAACTCTACTCAAAATGAAAACATTGTTACCTGAACCCTCCTGAAGAGTGGCAAGGAGTCTATTCTAAGGAATAGGCCTTCTTGTTAGCATCTGATAGAAAATGGTTACACTACACCTAAAGGCATCTTTGCAAAAACGAACAAAAAGATCACTTATGCCTCTTTCAAGAGTTTCCCTTTATATTTGGGAATACATTAGGCATTTTTTCCAAATTGCTTTACTTAAACATAAAGCTACATAGATGATGGGCACTATCATGCTCACACAGAGCATAGCTCATGTGTGGTAGCTTCATGGTGGCCAGATATTGTGATGGATGCATTATTCTTCGGTCCACAGTGAAAGCACAGATGTCATATGGTAACATGCTGAAGTACAGGATTTGTACAAATACATCACATTTGACTCTTTCAAAATATTTAATATTTAACTTCAATTGTGTTACTTAAACACTAGAAGTTTTCTTTAACTTCATCTTTTACAATAAAGTACACTTTAAAAATTGTCTGTATTTAATAAAATTTGTACAAGATAATTGCCTACTCCTAAACTGTTAATTTGCATTATATGGAGGCGATTGTGTGACTTAAAGTGAGGTCTAATTACTTCTGATATGAATCTTCTATATTATCTTTAATCATACAGAATTGGATTGTGATTCGTACAAGTACTGTATCTGTGCAGTTCTTTAAAGCTCTTCATTTGTGCCAGGCCTTATTCTGGCTACTTGATTAAGATGAGCTAATTTATTCTACACATGACACCAATACTCATACCATTTGAAGACTGAAAAAGTGAAATATCAGATTGGTTAGGTGATTTTTTAAAGGTCACACAGCACATTAATTGATGGGAATAGAATAAAAGCCCTGGAGATTTGGCTGTAGAACCACTGCTGCCCACCACTGTATAAAAATACCTTCGTGTCACATCCCTCGGCCTGAATTTCTCAGTAAATGTAAAACTTCTAGCTTCTCCCCATGCTCAGTTGATACTCGAGAAAAATAGTGGGTAAGATGTTTTAAATTTGAGTTGAAATTATGCCTACTGATAAATCTCCCAAACCTCAGTGTTCCATGACGAGGTAGTGATAATAAAAATAGACAGTTATAGCTTGAGCTTAAACATATATTTCTTTCATTCCAAGTGAACAAGAAACAATAACTTGAATTAGGAAAAAAACTGGACCACTTATGTCCTTCTTTAGAAATAAACTTTTAAATATATCTTGTAACTAATCAGAGAACAGGAGTGATAATGGGCAGTATCAAATGAATTTGCAGTTTACCACACATGTACCTTGAATTCTTTCCAGAGTAAATTCAGGGAAGTAATGTGTATAGTATCTTCTCCCCCTTGATTTCCTCTGGTGCCAGTGCTTTGCTGTTCAACAAGATATGATGACATCATAGTGTTGGTGAGATCTGCAGCCAGTACCACGCTAGTGACACTTCTCCGAGTAATCAGCTTCAGAAATCTTCACTTATTCTCTTTTAAAATTGAGTAATACAAAGCAATATATACTAGCTGTCTAAATTTCCACTCTCTAATATCTTTCCTTGTAAGTAGTGTTTTAGGCTAAGGATAAAATAAAATAAAATAAAATAAAAGACTGTGGTTTTAAGAATTCTCTCTTCAATCTTTTTTTATGATTTCAGATAACATTTGTTAATATATTTTATTAATTTATTCATATTACATCTCAATTGTTATCCCATCCCTTGTATCTTCCCATTCCTTCCTCCCTCCCTCCCTCCCATTTTTCCCTTATTCCCCTCCCCTATGACTGTGCCTGAGGGGGACTTCCTCCCCTGTATATGCTCATAGGGTATCAGGTCTCTTTTTGGTAGCCTGCTATCCTTCCTCTGAGTGCCACCAGGCCTGGCCATTCAGGGGACGTGGTCAAATATGGGGCACCATAGTTCACATGAAAGTCAGACCCCACTTACCACTCAATTGTGGAGAATGTCCTGTCCATTGGCTAGATCTGAGTAGGGGTTAGAAGTTTACCTCACGTATTGTCCTTGACTGGTGTCATAGTTTGAGCAGGACCCCTGGGCCCAGATCCTCCCATCATAATGTTCTTCTTGTAGGTTTCTAGGACCCTCTGAATCATTCCATCTCTCTTCAGTCTTTAAATAGCTGCTGTGTCCTCATCAAATGAGAAGTGCTATAAAAGGGAGTGAGGGCCCTTGGCTGTGTTAGCTAGTTTTATCTCAACTTTACACAAGCTAGAATCATCTGAAAACAGGAAGCTTCACCTGATAAAATGGCTACTTAAGATTGGGTTGTAGACAAGTGATGGAAGCAGATGCAGACACCCCTGCAGCCAAAGGGGGGCAAAGCCAGATGAACCTTTCTGATTAGAGGGAGAAAGAATCCTAGGATCCAAAAGGGTCAAGGACACCACTAGAACGTGATGTACGGAATCAACTAAGCAGGGCTCATGGAGGTTCACAGAGATGCAAGTGATACAGACCCTACATGGGTCTGTGTTAGGACCTCGGCGTACATCTTATGGTTGTGAGGTTTTGTGTTTTATGAGATTTCCAAAAGTGAGATTGGGGGTGTCTCTGACTCTTTTGCCTGAACTTGGGATCCTTTTCCCCATACTGGGTTACCTTGTCCAGCCTTGATATGAGAGTCTATGTCTATTCTTGTTGTAATTTGTTATATGCCATATTTGGTCATTACCCCTGGGAAGCCTGCTTCCTTTACTTTTCTTTTTTAAGGGAAACAGAGGGAAAGTGGATCCAGGAGAGAGAGGAGGTGGTGGGTAATTGCAGTCATGATGTAATATATGCAAAGAATAAAAAAAAATACAAAAAAATCAAGGAAAATAACAATTACAATTCAGGAATAATTTTTAAAATTTGGACTGTAGGCAAGTGTGTAAAGGATTTTCTTAACCAGTGATTAATGAGGGAGGTCACAGCACATTGTGCCTGGTGCATCCTCTGGGCTGGTGGTCTTGGGTGCTATAAGAAATCAGTTTGAGAAAGTCATGAGGGACATATAGTAACCAGCACTCCTTTGTGGCTTCTGCATTAGCTCCTGTGTCAAGATTCCTACACAACTTGTGTAGCCTTAGCTCCCTTCAATAGAGTATGATTCGGGATATGTAAGTCAAATAAACCCCTTCCTCACAGGAGATCATCAATCCAATAGAAACCCAACTAAGACAGTGGGTTCCCTAGTATAGCCCTATGCCACCCCAGGATAGATAGCCTTGATGGGCTACTTAACTTTGCTGAATTCCAGGTTTTTCTTTTCAACAGGAAAGATTGCATTCCAGCAGACTTATTGCAAGAGCCATAGACAACATATGTAAATAACATGATATATTGCCCTATACAAAATGGAAAACCCATAAAGTGTCCACTATTGTTTTCTGCCTTTCTTCTTCTAGACCTTACCTACTTCTACCAGAAGCTGTAAATAATTTTTTCTCTGTTTAACAAGAAAAGTCTTACAAGCTCCAATTTGAATAGTGTATCTTCTAGATCAGAATTTGAATCCCAGCATCAAGCAGTGTGCTAAATGCCTAAGGAAATACCTCGTATGTAATAAATGGTCAATAAGTTGCTGCCCACTGAAATATCTATTTTACTGAGTTTCAAAAAGCATGAAGAGGAAGTGCAGAGTGGTGCTTCCTCAGGAGAAGCCTAGACTGGCTGGCTCATTCCACATGATGTGCAATCACTGTTCCTTCAAAACAGCTTCTTGGACATTAATTGTAGCTCTAGAACACAGGGAGAAATAAAACAGGCAACCTGACCCATTACCTCCAAGTGAAATTCTAGAGAACCAGTTCCCTTTCTCTCTTGTAAGGTTTTGTTATTGGGCAAGGTGAATGGATCTAAGTTTAATGTGTTGTGCCATTTACTAAAGCATATTTGAAAAGATATGTTTAGTCACAGTGATATAAATTACTGCTTTTTAGATGAAGCTGCTCTTTCTTTCTCTGTAGCTAAGGAGTGACAGATTTCTAAGCTTCATTTCCCTGTATTCCCAAGACTAAGCTTCCAGGAATATGAGTTACAGTAAAACAATTAGCAGTATGCCTTGATCTGTTTTAAAATGAAAAACTAAAATGCACAATGATGGTGATGCTTTGGACTAACAGCACAACTGAGGGCAGTCAGACTTTATAAAGTCCTTTGAGTGTTAACTTGGTATGTAGTAGGCATAAGGGAAAACTCATTATTATATTCAGCAAATTGTGATATTAGCTCATTATACCTTTCTCATAGAATATTACAAGAAAAGTTTAGATTTTGAGATATATGTTGTGTTCCTCCAGGGAAGTCTTGTCTCTTCAACTAATTTCCTCCAGCAGATACTGTGAATGCGTTACTGGGTGCTGTGGCTGTGCAATATGATTGGCACACAATACAGTAGGGATAGTTACAATTCCAGTGTTAAACTTTACAGTCAGAAAATATCTTCCACTCTTATTGCTATAATAACTATCATATGGGGGAGATGAGTCCCCTCCCAGATGCTAAATCTAGACAACTGTAGCCAGGGAGTGAGTGTGGACATAGGAGGTAGCCAAGGATCATTACCACAAACCAGGGAGTGGCAGAGCTACAGCTGAAATGCAGCTTTGGCCCTCTTTGCATGAGCCTTTCTACTATGTCATAAAATGAGAAATAGATACTGGCATTGAGAGGTTGAAAGAGATGACAGAAAGGGGCAGATAAATTGAGATCTGGGATTCATTTAATGATGGGAGTATGGTGGGCCAAAATATGGTGGGGCTTGAAGGCAAGAGATGAGATACAGGTTAAGTCTGAGCAGTCTGTTTGCCAAATCCCTCCTTACAAAGGAAGCATTAAAGTTTTATATTTTTAAAGATTTAATTTTTATTTTATGCATATGTACCACATACAGAGGCCAGGAGAGGGAATTGCATTCCCCAGAATTGGAGTCAATGACAGTTTGAGCAACCATGTGGAGCTAGAAATGAAACCAATACTCATAACCACTGAACCATTTCTCAAGGCCCAACATCGAATTTTCCCTGTAAGATTTTTCACAGACTAGATGAGGCCACTGCATTACAAAGACTAACCTTTGTTGTTCAAAGTACATTGACTGAAGTGTGAATCTCATCCTATAAACACCTTGATTAAAGCAAATGTTTAATCAGCTAGTTATAGGGGCACAGTGGTCTAGGTAACATACATATAAATTTAAATTGTCTCTTGCAACTCAGTACACAGGGACACTATACTGGATACAGTTACTTAGCTTGAGGACACCAATCATGACCTCTAGTGTTCTCAGGCCAGGCTCCTGATGCCTCTGTTCAACGTTAGCATTGACCCACCTGAGCCTCTGAATCTCTTTTTATGTCTACCAATCTTCAGACTATTTCAGGTCACAGTGGAATTAATATCCTCTGCTCACTCATTTCTTACCTGACCCAGCATGGTAAATGAAGCATAACTATTAGCTGAAGTATGCCTGACATTCTAGGAAGAGTCTCATTAAAAGGAAAGAAGAAGAAAAAAGGAAGCAAAACTGGCCGAGAGACGTTTGCTGCATCTAAGCATGGAGCACACAGGGATAAATAAGACCATATCCCAGCTATACAACTGGAGAAACAAAGTCTCAAAGAAGGTCAGTAGGCAGCCTAGTAGCTGACACTCACCGCCATTTCTGTGGTTCCATGTTCTTTTGATTTTTCTACGTGTGCCTATAATTCCATGCTCTGAAGACACAGTCAGGCAGCTCTCTTGACCACTTCTTGCAGTGTTCTTCAGTCTGCAATATGACTCAGGGTAGATTTTCTCTGGGAACGACACAGAATTGCTGGTGGGTGTTACTCCTGCATTTCCTTTATGAACCTGGCCATGACAGAATATAGAATTAATTATTAATTTCCTAAACTTGATTATAAGCTATTTATTAGGTTTGTTTGTTTTTTAATTTGGGACAAGGTCAGTAAAAAAAATGCTTAGTTACAAAACTTTAGAAAATACTACTTCATTCATCAGGAAGTTCTTTCAATACAGAGAAGGGACTATGATATAAGTGACACCTGGCGGCCTTGGAACCTGGGCCCAGTCATGGCTCTGTGCACTAGAGAATGAGATGACCTCAAATGCAGCTATGGTGGCCATGACACCCAGTCCTCCTCTTCGCTCATGGCCATGCTCCTGGGTTGCATCTGTGCTGCCTACAAGCGATGAAGATGGACGTACTGTTTTCCAGCTACAGAGCTGAGCAAGTTCACCCTCACCCATAATGACCTTCCAGAGTACTTGTCAGTATAAGCTTAGACATAGTTCTGAGGCATGATGGAAGTCTGCAAAACTGTTTCTTCATTACAAGGAGGAGACAGAGCAAGGGCCTCTGGGAAAAACAGAAAGGAAGGAGCCAGAAGGTTCCTTTTACTCCTCCACAGCCAGTCAGCCTCTTGATATGATCTTCTATGTCAGGTAAACTTTCAGTACTTATTTCTTGTTAAACAACTTTTTATTTTATAATAAATTTATATTTTTAGAAAATTTCAAAGGTAATAAATGGGGTACAATTTTGTCCATATCCACTGCCTCCTTTATGATCTGATATTAATTTGCAATAATAAATTGATACATTGCTATTAAGTATAACCCATACATTATTCAGACTTAATGGGTTCTTTATCTATCATTGATTTGTATATTACTGATATCCATTATTAATTTCAAACCCTTAATTTTTGGTATTGTGCTAGTCTTCTAAGACCATCATGACAAGTCTCCCAAAACCAGATGACTTAAACTAGCAGAAATTTGTTGTCTTGATATGGTGAGGCAGGAAGCTTCAAATTAAGGTGTGAGACAGTGAGCTCTTCTACATAGTTCTAATCAATTAACTAGTCCAATCCAGGCTTCCTTAACAGTGGCTAGAGCTCTGGAGACCTGTGGCAGTCCTTGGCACATGCCCATAGAACCTTGAGTCTACGTTTTTCTTCACAGGGCTGGCCCTATGAAGTCTGTGCCATTCTTTACCTATGTCTTCACAGGACTTGCTTCTTAAGTGCTCAGCCTCTTTCCCCTTTTTTCTGCCTTCTTATATTGTTACTCCTGGTTACATTTAGGACTCACCTTTCCAAATAAGGTCATGCTAAGTGACAAGATTTTTTGTACTTTTTGAAGCCAGCGTTCATCCCAGTGCAAGAATATAGACAGTAAAATTTGATCCGGGCATGATGGTACATGCCTTTAATCCCAAACAAAGGTAAAGTTAGTTTATAGAAGGAAGCATCTCTGTTTGAAAGTGATGTCTAATTGGGTGGCATAAAAGGTGGCAAATCAGAGAAGATTTGACAGATTAGGATATGCCCAAATCTTTTGAGAAGAGAGTGAAAAGTGAAGCTACTTAAGAGACAGTTTTCTACAAGGTTCCCAAATACAATTAGCCAAAACACCATGAATGTAACATTAATATAATCCCTGATTGTCTCATGGCTCTTCTTGCTGTATGTATTTATTATTTATATGTAATAATATAAGTGTATATACCAAAACAATAAAATAAAATCTCTAGAAAAAAGGAATGAGAGAGAGAGAGAGAGAGAGAGAGAGAGAGAGAGAGAGAGAGAGAGAGAGAGAGAGATTTACAAAGAGGAGGTAGTTTTACCAGGTCAGTAACTGAGAAATGGCTTGCAGAGAGAGAACTCAGGTGAAGACGGAATGAGCCAGAAAATGAGAAGAATCCAGAAGATTAGAGCAGATTGCTGAGTTAGTTTGAGGCCAAGCAGAGTAATTCTGAGCCAAGAGAGAAGCCAGAATAAATAAGTCAATAGGAAAAGAGTTTGAGCCAGAACAGCTGAGTTGAACTGGCTAGCCCAGGGCTCAGAAAGAAAAAGTAAGGGTAAGTTTAGTAAGCTTCCAGGACTAGGCCAGGAGAAGGAGCTAGTAAGCCTCCCAGAAAACAATTGACCCAGGAAAATAAAATTTACTCTTACATAAGACAAATGGGACCATTAGCTCAGCCAAGGACAATACAGGAGGTAAACTTTAAACCCCTTCCCAGATCTAGCCAATGGTCAGAATATTCTCCACAGTTGAGTGGAGAGTGTGATACGACTTTCTCACATACTCTGGTGCCTCACATTTGACCATGTCCCCTGGAGGGGGAGACCTGGTGGCACTCAGAGGAAGGACAGCAAGTAGCCAAGAAGAGACTTGATACCCTATGAGAATATATAGGGGGACGTAATCCCCCTCAGGAACAGTCATAGGGGAGGGGAATAATGGGAAAATGGGGGGGGAGGAATGGGAGGATACAAGGGATGGGATAAACATTGAGATGTAACAAGAATAAATTAATAAAAAAAAAAAAAAAAAAAAAAAAAAAAAGAAAAATAAATAAATAAATAAATAAATAAATAAATAAATAAATAGAAATTGCAGTTTCAATGATTGGATTGTAGATTCTAAAAGTATATATTTTGGCAACTTCTGCAATGATCTTTAACAGCCTTCATATTTCTTGTTTTAGTTTAATTTTGTGATGTATTCTTTGGAGAGTCTAGGATGTGGTAGTGGGTGAGGAAGCTTTTCCTGAGGGTTGGACATGATCGGCTCTTCCAGGGTTCTTGGCACCTCTGGGCTCTGTGATGCTAAACAATGATTCTGGTTTTCATGCTCCACAAAGCTGGTTAGAAAATAAGTGAATTCTTCTCCAACCATAGAAATCCTTACATAAACTCAATTATAAGGTTATGAATTGTTTATTTTTTTGCCTTTGGAATGTTTTTGATATTGTAAAATGTAAGTTTATTTTTCAATTTCTTTGGACCCAGGGAAATAAATTATGTTATTAAAATGTTTAGGGAGGGAGGACGTTGATATAACTTTCATTCCACTAAAACTGTATTTTTAAAAATCCAAATCATGGCTTTTACAGTGTTTCTACTATTTTTCATGGATACACTTTTTTTTTTCAAATTCAAAAACATCTATAATCTTACATCTCTCAGGAATTTATCTAACATACTAATTTTATTTTATCTGGCCTACCCATTGTTGATTTTATTCTAGTCCACATAGCCAAATATCATTATTTTACCTTGGAACTAAAAAACAAAATTATTTTCACAATAAGTAAATGGCCTTTAGAGAAATTAACATATTTTTAAAGTCACCCAATAATCCCACCACGAATGAGAAGCAGGTGAGTTACAGAAGTGATCTGCTAAAGCAAGAAGGGGCACCACTAACACCTTAGATTGATTAATGGCTCGAATTTTTGGATTAGCTCTAACAAAGAGCAGGACCCTGAGTTAGCAGCATTAATGACAGCTTTTATTTTGATGAAGGGCTGCAGTATTTTGGCATCACTCTGTGGTTTGATGAAATAATTATTTGTAAATAATTATAAACGTGCCAATATACTTGTTTTTCTTATGTTATCTCACTGGCAGCAGGTTTTAGGGTGACTTGGTCACTGTTAGATTTGTGAGATTAAAAAAATACAGGTTAAAAAGTGCCTATAACTAGTGGATCAATGGAATTGAACTGAAGACCCAGAGATGAATCCACACACATTTGGTCACTTGATTTTTGACAAAGAAGCCAAATCCATTCAATGGGAAAACAACAGCATCTTCAACAAATGGTGCTGGTCTAACTGGATGTCTACATGTAGAAAAATGCAATTAGACCCCTATTTGTCACCATGCACAAAACTCAAGTCCAAGTGGATTAAAGACCTCAACCTAAAACCAGAGGCATTAATCCAGTTAGAGGAAAAAGTGAGAAAGAGTCTGGAACACATAGGCACAGGAGACAACTTCCTGAACAGAACACCAACAGCCCAGGCCTTAACGTTAACAATTAATAAATGGGACCTCATGAGGCTGAGAAGCTTCTGTAAGGCAGATGACACTGTCAAGAGAACAAAGCGACAGCCTACAGACTGGGAAAAGATCTTCACCAACCCTTCATCTGACAAAGGTCTAATATCCAAAATATATAAATAACTCAAGAAATTAAACACCACCAAACCAAATAACCCAATAGAGAAATGGGGCTCAGAACTAAACAGAGAATTCTCAACAGAGGAATATCAAATGGCTGAGAAACACTTAAAGAAATGCTTGACCTCCTTAGTCATCAGAGAAATGCAAATCAAAACGACACTGAGATTCCATCTTATACCCATCAGAATGGCTAAGATCAATAACTCAACTGACACCACATGCTGGCGAGGAAGTGGAGAAAGAGGAACACTCCTTCATTGCTGGTGGGAATGCAAACTAGTACAGCCACTTTGGAAATCTATCCGGCGCTTTCTCAGAAAAATGGGAATAGGGCTTCCTCAAGACCCAGCTATTCCACTCCTTGGAATATACCCGGAAGATGCACTACCACACAACAGGGACATATGCTCAACCATGTTCATAGCTGCCTTATTCATAATAGCCAGAACATGGAAACAGCCTACATGTCCCTCAGTAGAAGAATGGATAAAGAAACTGTGGTACATTTATACTATGGAATACTACTCAGCTATTAAAAACAAGGAATTCCTGAAATTTGTGGACAAATGGATTGAGCTAGAAATGATCATAATGAGTGAGTTCACCCAGAAGCAAAAAGAGTTAAATGGTATATACTCATTTATATCGAGACACTAGTCCAAGGGGTACGTCCCCATGAAAAACTTTACCTACCAGGAAAGTGGGTCAGAGGGGAGGACATCCTATTGAGACTTTAGGTGTGAGAAGCCTGGGAGAATGAGGAAATAAAAGGACCCAGAGGAAGACTACAGGCAGGTCTGGGCCCTGGGGTCCTCCTCAAACTATGGCACTGGCCAAGGAAAATATAGGCAGTAAACTTCAAACCCTTACCCAGACTAGCCGCTGGACAGAACATTCTCCACCATTAAGTGGAGAAGGAGCTCTGACTTTCACACAAACTCTGGTGCCCCATATTTGACCATGTCCCTTGGACAGGGAGGCCTGGTGGCACTCAGAGGAAGGATAATAGGTCATCAAGAAGAGACTCGATACCCTATGAGCACATACAGGGGGAGGAGGTCCCCCTCAGTCACAGACATAGGAGAGGGGAATGGGGGGGGAGCGGGAGGGAGGGAGGAATGGGAGGATACAAGGGATGGGCTAACAACTGAGATGTGATATGAATAAATTAATAATAAAAAAGGAAAAAAGCAATATAAAAAAATGCCTATAAAAGTCAAGCTAATGACTGTGATGAATGTTAGAGGAATAAAATAAAAAAGGCAGATCATTCATACAGCTTCTGAATTTTCTAGAGTGTGTATACTCACTACAAGGTATCTAAAATCTACTTCCAAAGACCCAACATCCTTTCCTGACCTCTTCAGGCACCAAACACACGCTCAGTGCTCATACATACAGGTAAAACGTTCATATACATAAAATAAATAAAATAAAATTATTTTTAATCTAAACAAAAATTTCCTTGAAATAAATGAGGCATTGTTTGTAGATTGAGTTCCCCTGGTATTCTTGGTGCATTTCTGGTCTTTCCTGAAGAAAGAAGTATTGGCTGTTGAAAAAAATCCCCTAGTTCTAAAAGCCAGCTTCCTGAAGAGGACTTAATTAGCATTTCATGATGTTGGCTCCTGCTGAGGGCGGTCCCAAGTTGAATAATTCCCACTTTGAGACACAAATAACCAGCCCCTAGTAAATGTATGGCTCTCCTCACCAGGGGAAGAAAATAGATATAGGATAAATCTCAGAATCATCCAATAAAAAGAATAACTGTACTTTGAAAAATGATTTTTTTTGTTTGTTTGTTTAAAAGCAAACTTCAACAAATACAAAAGAACTGCCCCTACAATTTCATTGAAGGTTTAGCTTCCTGTAGCTCTTAGTAGCTGCCTGCTTACAATCAGGTCGTTAAAACCAGGCTTGGTTGTAGGATTATCTTCTCAGTTTATCTCTCCCATTTAGACTGTACCTTTGGCAAATCTAAAATGAAAATTTGGTTGTTGTCTGGACAAATTTTCAACAGCATCCAAGTGTCGAATATTTCTTGCTGATTCACAGTTTCAAAATACAATGCCTTTAACAAGTCTCTTTTATTCATTTTATGTCTTCATTACTATTCTTTTTTTCCTTTTTAAAAATTTTACTAATTTATTCAGATAACAACTCAATTGTTATCCGATCACTTGTATCCTCCCATTAGTCCTTCCCTCCTGTTTTTACCCTATTTCCTTCTCCTAGGTCTATGACCAAGGGGGACCTCCTCCACCACTATATGGTCATAGGCTATCAAGTCTCATCTTGGTAATCTACTTTCTCTGAGAGCCACTAGGCCTCTCTACCAAAGGGAGGTGATCAAATATGGAGCACCAGAGTTCATGTCAAAGTCAGTCCCCACTCTCCACATAACTGTGGAGAATGTCCTGTCCATTAGGTATATCAGAGTAGGGGTTCGATGTTTACTGTTGTATTGTCCTTGGTTAGTGCGATAGTTTGAGCAGAGCCCCCCTGGGCCCTGATCCTCCCATCATGACGTTCTTCTTGTAGGTTTCTAGGATCCTCTGGGTCCTTCTATTTTCCCATCTCCTATATTTCTCTTACCTAGAGTCTCAGTAGGATGTCTTCACATCTATCCCAGTCTCCTGGTAAGTGAAGACTTTCATGGGACATGCCTTTGGGCTAGTGCCCAATTATAAGTGAGTATAAGCCATGTGAGTCCAGAAAATGCTCCAGCACACAATAAGGACATATACTCAACCACGTTCATAGCTGCCTTATTCATGATAGCCAGAACCTGGAAACAGCCTAAATGCCCCTCAGTTGAAGAATGGATAAAGAAACTGTGGTACATTTACACTATGGAGTACTACTTAGCTATTAAAAACAAGGAAATCCCGAAATTTGTGGACAAATGGATGGGACTAGAAACGATCATGAGTGAGTTCACCCAGAAGCAGAGAGACTCACATGGTGTACTCATTACTATTCTTAAAGGAGTCTCTCTAAGGCACCTTTCCTTAGCCATCCTGGACGTCAGCCTTTCTTCCCATGTGCTGGACACAGCATCATCTCTGTAAACTGGGATTTCTGCAAACTCACTGAACCTCCCTAAAGTGCTTGCTATTTGGCTGGTAGGGAATATGGTAATGCCTCCGGCAGCCAGCTGGGGCAAGTGGAGTCCTCAGCCAGCTGAGCTCCCAGGGCTCCTTCCTACTATTACTAACAAGTCATTCAGACTAGAGACCTGCCATATCCAATATCTTCCAACAAACCAAATAAACAGTTACATTCTTTTTAAAGTAATATTTTATTAATTATTTAAGAATTTCACCCATTCATAAATAATGTTTTCATTATTTTAGCAATTGCAATCTTACAATAGCCTGGAGGTTTTGTTCAATGATGGACATGCAGGGAGAATGTGATTATCTACTTACACTATCCAACATTGTGTCCAGGAGCATTGACATAAGAAAGGCCCGCCTCTAACTTAACAACAGATACGTAACTTTGTGTATTAAGCTTCTCTAAAAGAACATAACTGATAGAACATATAAAGACTATATATGACGTTCACTAGAGTCACTTACAGTCTGTGGTCAAGCTAATGCAGCAATGACAATCTTCCCATGGAGAGACCAAGAACCGAGTGAGTCTATGAGGCTGGGTATCTCAGGCGCTCTTCAATCAATGCTGGAATCCCAAAGAAGTAAATTCCTTTATTGTTTTTTACTTTTTTTTAATAATTTTTTTAATGTATCCACTTTACTTCTTGATTGCAGCCCCCTCCTTCATCTCCCCGTGGACCCACCCTCCCTCCCATTTCACCACAACCCCTTCCCCCTACTCATCAGAAAAAGGGGAGCCCTTCTCCCCTACCATCTGACCCGACCCTATCAAGTCTCATCAGGACTTCCTGCATCCTCTTCCCCACAAGAGGACATGATCAATGATCAGGCAACAGAATCCAAGGCAGAGGTAGCCCCTGGACCCCATATTAGGGGATGCACATGGAGACTGGGCTGCCTATTGACTACATTTGTGCAGGGGGTCCAGGTCCTCTCCATGCATGGTCCTTGGTTGGTGTATCAGTCTCTGCAGGCCCAGCTGGGCCAAGATCTGTTGTCTCTGTTGGTCTCCTTGAGGAGATCCTAACCTCTGCTGGTTCTTCTATTCCGCAACACCGCCATGAGACTCCCAGAACTCTGCCCAAAATTTGGCTGTGAGTCTAAGCATTTACTTTGATCCCCTGCAGGGTAGAGTCTTTCAGAGGTCATCTATGGTAGGCTCATGTCCTATTCTTTCTTTTTCAACTACTTCCAGTGTCTATTCTGTTCACTCTTCTGAATAGGAATTAAGCATCCTTCTAGAGTCCTCTTTGTTATGTAGCTATCCTGTATTGTATGGTTAATATCCATTTATAAGTGAGTATATACCATGCATGATTCTCTGGGTCTGGGTTAATTCACTCAGGATGATTTCTTCTAGTTCCATCCATTTGCCTGCAAATTGCATGATTTTCTTGTTATTAATAGCTAAGTAGTATTCTGTTATATAAATGTATTCTTCTGTTGAGGGACATCTGATTGTTTCCAGATTCTAGGTATTATGAATAAGGATGCTATGGACATAGTTGATCAAATATTATTGTGGAATTATGGAGCAACTTTGGTGCATATGCGCAGGAATGGTACAGCTGGGTCTTGACGTAGCACTCTTCCCAATTTTCTGAGAAAATGCCAGATTGATTTCCAAAGTGGTTGTACAAGTTTGCACCCCATTGAGCAAAGAAGGAGTGTTGCCCTTTCTGCACATATTCGCCAGCATGTGCTGTCACTTGAGTTTTTTATCTTAACCATTCTGATGGTATAAGATGGAATCTCAAAGTCATTTTGATTTCTATTTCCCTAATGACTAATCATGGTTTAAGTGCTTCTCAGTTATTAGAGATATTGGGTAGTTCTGTATGCCATTTTTATTTGGATTATTTGATTTGTTGGTGTTTAATTTCTTTATATATTTTGGATATTAGCCCTCTGTCAGATAGAGAGTTGGTGAAGATCTTTCCCAGTCTGTAGACTGTTGCTTTGTTCTGTTGACAGTGTCCTTTGCCTTATAGAAACTTCTCAGTTTCATGAGGTTTTATTGATCTTAAAACCTGAGCTGTTGGTGTTCTGTTCAGGAAGTTGTCTCCTGCTCTTCCCTACTTTTTTCTAATAAATTTAGTGGGTCTGACTTATGGTGAGGTCTTCAATCCACATGGACTTTAGTTTTGTGGAGAGTGATAATATGCATTTGTATTTTTCTATGTGCAGACATTCAGTTAGACCAGCACCAATTGTTGAATATGCGGCTATCTTTTTTTGATTGTATGGTTTTGACTCCTTTGTCAAAAATCAAGTGTCTGTAGGTGTGTGGGTTTATTTCTGGGTCTTTTATTTCACTCTGTTGATCCACCATTGAGGTTTTTATTGCTGTTGTCTATAGTACAACTTGAGATCAAGGATGGAGATAACTCCAGAAGATATTTTATTGTACAGAATTGCTTTAGCTATTCTGGGTTTTTTATTTTTCCATATGAAGTTAAGAATTGATCTTTTAGGTACATAAAAAAATGGTTTTGGCATATTTAAGGGAATTGCATTGAATCTGTAGATTGCCTTGGTAAGATGGATATTTTTACTATGTTAACCTTAGTGATCCATGAGCATGGGAGATCTTTCCATCTCCTGATATCTTCTTCCATTGCTTTCTTCAGCAACTTAAAGTTTTTTTCTTACTAGTCTTTCATTTTCTTGGTTAGAGTTACACCAAGATACTTGATTTTGTGTGTGTGTGTGTGTGTGTGTGTGTGTGTGTGTGTGTGTGTGTGTGTGTGTGTGTTACTATTGTGGGCTGTTTTGTTTCCCTGATTTTTCTTAGCCTATTTGTCTTTCGTATACAGAAGAGCTACAATTTTTTTTTTAGTTAATTTCGTACCCAGTGACATTGCTGAAAGTGTTATCACCTGTAGAAGTTCCTTGGTAGAATATTTGGTGTCACTTTGTATACTATCGTCATCCACTAATAGTGATATTTTGACATCTTCCTTTCCAATTCATATCCCCTTGATCTCTAATTTATTGATTTCAGCCCCAAGTTTCATTATTTCCAGTCATCTACTCCTCTTGGGTGTATCTGCTTCTTTTTTCCTAGGGCCTTCAGGTTTGCACTTAAGTTGCTTGTATGAGATATATCTAATTTCTTTATGAAAGCACTTAGTGCTATGAACTTTCCTCTTAGCACTGCTTTCATTGTGTCCCTTAAGTTTGGGTATGTTGTGCCTTCATTTTTATTGAATTCTAGGAAGTATTTAATTTCTTTATTTCTTCCCTGACCCAGTTGTACTTGAGTAGAGATTTATTCAGTTTCCATGTGTGTGAAGCCTTTTGTTATTTCTGTTGTTGTTGAGGTCCAGCTTTTGTCCATCGTGGTTTGACAAGACACAGGCATTATTTGAATTTTCTTGTATCTGTTGGGCCTCGCTTTGTGATCAACTGCATGTCAGTTTTGGATAAAGTTCTGTGATGTGCTGAGAAGAAGGGATAATATTCCACGTTTGGGTGAAAAGTCCTGTAGATGTCTGTTAGGTCCATTTGATTAATGATGTCTATTAGTGTCATTATTTCTCGGTTTAGTTTCTGTTTCATTGGCCTGTTCTTTGGTGTGGTGTATTAATGCATATAGTTCAATGTGTGATTTAAGTCTAAGTAATGTTTCTTTTTAAAATATGTATACCCTTGCATTTGAGGAGTAGACATTCAGAGCTGAGGTGCCATCTTGGTGCATTTTTCCCCTTTATAAGGATAAAGTGTCCTTCTCTATCTCTTGTGATTAGTCTTTGTTGAACACCACTTTATTAGATATTCTCATGGCTACTCTAGCTTGCTTCTTGGGTCCTTTTGCTTGGAAAACTTTTTTTTACAGTACTTTACTCTCAGATAATGTCTATCATTATGGCTGAGGTAGGTTTTTTGTATGTAGCAGAATGATGGGTCCTGTTTACACATCCATTCTGTTAGTCTGTGTCTTTTTATTGGAGAGGTGAGTCCACTGTTGTTGAGAGATATTAGTGACCGGCGACTGTTGGAACTTTTTATTTTGATATTGGTTTTGGAAGTGTGTTTGTGTGCTTGTCTAATTTTGCTTTTGCAGTAGTAAACTTATTTTTATTCTTTGTTTTTGGGGGGTATAGTCTCAGGTGTGAGTTTTCCTTCTAGTATCTTTTGTAGTTCTTGGTTTGAGCAAAGATGTTGTTTCAATTTGGTTCTGTCGTAGAATATCTTGTTTTCACCATCTATGGTGATTGAAAGTTTTGCATGTTATAGTAGTCTGGACTGGCATCTGTGGTCTCTTAGGGTTTGTAAGAAGTCTGCCCAGGCCCTTCTGGCTATTATGGTCTCTGATGAAAAGTCAAGCATGATTCTTGTAGGTTTGCCATTATGATACTTGGCTTTTTCCTCTTGCAGCTTTTAATATTTTTTCTTTGTTCTGTATATTTAGTGTTTTGATTATTATATAAAAAGAGGATTTTCTTTTCTGAATCTATTTGGTGTTGTATAGGTGTCTTGTATGCTTATAGGCATTTCTTTCTTAAGATTGGAGATATTTTATGCTATTATTTTTTTTGCAGCTGCTAATTTAATGCATTTTCTTTTTAAATTTTAATTTTATTAATTTATTCAGATTACAACTCCATTGTTATCCCATCACTTGTACAACTCCCCCCCCAGTTCCTCCCTCCCTCATGCTTTCACCCTATTTCCCTCCCCTAGGTCTAAGACCAAGGGGGACCTCCTCCCCCACTATATGGTCATAGGCTATCAAGTTTCATCTTGGTACCCTGTTTATCCTTTCTTTGAGTGCCATCAGGCCTCCCCACCAAGGGGAAGTGGTCAAATGTGGGGTACCAGAGTTCATGTCAGAGTCAGTCCCCGCTCTTCACATAACTGTGGAGAATGTCCTGTCCATTGGGAAGATCAGAGTAGGGGTTCAATGTTTACTACTTGTATTGTCCTTGGTTAGTGCAATAATGAATGTATCTTCTATCACATCTTGTTGTTTCTCAAACATTAAGGGCAACATCTCTTAAATGTGTTTAAGAAATATAATGAGAGTATTATGACTCCCCCGGACCCACCTGGCTGGACTTGGCAGGGGACCCAGAAGGCTGTATACTATTATTTTGTTTAAAATATTTTCTGGGCCTTGAATCTGAGAATCTTCCAGTTCTTCTTTTCATGGTGTCCTTGATTTCTTGAATGTTTTGTGTCAGCAACTCTTTAATTTAATATTTTCTTTGAATGATGCATCAATTTCTTCTATTGTGTATTCTCCACCTGAGATTCTTTCCTCCATTGCATCCCTTGTAGTCTGTTGGCGATGCTTACCTCTGTAGTTCCTGTTTGCTTCTCTACGTTCTCCCTTTCCAGGATTTCCTCAATTTGTGCTTTCTTCATTGTTTATATTTCCATATTCAGATGTTGAACCATTTCACTAATGTCCTTCACCTGTTCATATGATTCTACAATTCTTTGAGTGATTTATTCATTTCCTCTATAAAGGCTTCAAATGTTGCCTGTATCTTTTTGTATTTCTTTAAGGATTTTATTTGTTTCCTCAGTTACCACTTTTATAAGCATAGATTTAATATCATTTTATTGTGTTTCAGTTGTGTTAGGGGATCCAGGGCCCCCCACCTCTGATTTCTGTTCTCTCACCTGGCCTGCTATCCATACTCCTAATCCCCACCCTGGTTACCAATTCCATCCTGTCTCCTACCCTGTTCCCTCATTCCATCCACCTCCAATGCCTATTTTATTTCTCCTTCTGAGTGACCAACAAACAGCTCAGGCACAAAGATGAACAATTAATAAATGGGATCTCATGAAACTAAAAAGGTTCTGATAGTCAAAGACAGCAACAAACAGAATGGAAAAAGATCTTCACCAACTAACTGTACATCCCACAGAGGTCTAATACCAATGTATATTAATAACCCAAGAAATTAAACACCAACAAACAAAATAACCTAATTTAAAAAGGGGGCACAGAGCTTCACAGAGAATTCTCAACAGACGACTGAGAATCACTGAAAGAAATGTTCAATGTCCTTGGTCATCAGGGAAATGCAAATCAAAACAACTCTGAGATTCTATTCTATCTTACATCCATCAGGATATCTATGATTTTAACAAAATCTCAAGGGATAGCACATGCTAGTGAGAGTGCAAACTTGTACAACCACTTTAGAAGTCAATCGTGTGCTTTCTCAGAAAATTGGGGATAGTTCTACTCCAAGATCCAGCTCTACCACCCCTGGTCATATATCAACAAGATGTTGCACCATACAAGGACATTTGCTCAACTATGTTCACAGCAACTTTATTAATAATAACCAGAATCTAGAAACAACCTAGATCCCCTCAACAGAAGAATTGATAAAGAAACTGTACTACAGTTATACACTGGAATACTATTTAGGAATTAAAAACAAGGAAACCTTGAAATTTCAAGCAAATGGATGGGACTAGAAGAGATCATCCTGAGTGAGCTAACACAGACCCAAAAAGACATGTATGGTATTTACCCACTTATAAGTGGGTAATAAACTATAAATTATAGGATAACCATGCTAAAATTCACAGACTCAAGGAATCTAAGTTAGAAGCAGTGTCAAAGGAAGGATGCTTCAATCTCATGCAGAATGTATGGCCTAAATTTAATGCAGATCTTCCCTTAAAGTATTAAAAAAAATCTCTCCCAGGTATGCCCTACTGCTTGGATTTTTCAGTTGATTCCAGATATAGTCAAGCTGACAACTAAGATTGCCATTACATTTTGCATAGCAGCAACAACAAAAAAAAAACCCCAATAATTTAAACTACAAATTTCATATAGTCTAAATACAACATGATTTTACAAAATTTTTATTTCTGCATAAAACATGCTTAAGTCTTAGCTTCTCTAAAGATGAAACAAAACAAAGACAGACTGAAAATCTAAGGCTTTGAAGGTTGGGTAAGAATTGATTCTGTGAAAACAAAAAGGAATAAGAGAGAAAGAAGATAGACTTTACAAGTGTCCTAGGTTTGCTTAATGTAGCTCTTAGAATCTTACTTCCATTTAATTCATTCATCTATATGGTACTTTATACGCTGATGATTCAAATATGACTCACTTTTGGATTTTTATGAAGGTGATTAAACACAATTGCAGAACATAATTCATCACATTACTCTTTGCATGTGTCTAACCTCTGCTGGCAAAAACTTTTTCAATAAATAAAAACCAACTGACAGTAGTGCCCAGAAATAAACACAGACAATACAAAGGGTTATAAACAGCTTCTTAGTATGTTTATTACAATTGTCACTGCTAAGTGACCAGGCTCTACTCAAACCAGTGCAGCTTCAGGGCTTTGTTTCCAACGACGTGAATAATAACTTCCTTAAGGTAAAAGTTCTAAAAAGCAGTGTGTGTGAGTGTGTATGACTGACCAGAAACATTGAGCTGCTGTTTATGCAGAATTTTCATTTTGCACATTGCCATCCAGAATAATTTTCCATGTTTTTATATGCATACAAAGCAAGGAAACAGAATATGAAAATGAAGCCTCAGTAGCCTGTGTCCAAGTTCAGCTGCTGTTCCACTCCTGCTCCATGGAGACCGGCATAACTTATTCAAGGTTTTCTAAAGAAGAACCAATGTTCCATTATTTCCCCTGCTGCACTGTGGGGTGCAATTTACAAGGAAAGGCGTGGAGATTCTGTAATGAGTCCTTCTTTCTTGTAGAAGACACAAGGCCATTTTCTCTGAACAATTTTCTGTGATCAAAGCTTAACTAATCCTCTGTGATGGTATTTAAATAATCATGTTATCTTTTTTTTTTTTTTTTTTTTATGAAATACCGGTGGTTAGTTCTGAAGTCTTAGTGAAACCCTGTACTGGGTTTGGAAGGGTTTGAATGTTCCTTTGTCTACAACGAGATTTTTTTAGTTCATTTTGCCCATTTTCAGTAGTCCTCAGACGACTGTTCTCCAGTGCTTCTGCCTTCCTGTTTCTCTAGCTTCATTGCAAGCTTGTTATACATTTCTATGGGTTCTAGATTTAAAAAGAAACATGTTCATTGACTCTTCATCTTATTTATCTTATCTTGGCCTTGTAGTAATTTTAAATTTAGTTTAATAATATAAGATATATCATTAGAGTCAACTCTTGTTATTCATATATATATATACAGTGTATACATATATATAATTACATATGCATATATCACAAATTCTTATTACATACCTGGAATACAATATAGCTACTGCTATGAGTTGCACCTTTAGAGTCTGTGTCAGTGAGTTCCAAAGCAATGTTTCTAAGGGAAAGTCAAATGTAGGCTCATGTAAGCCAGTACATAACTTTCATTGACTGAGCAGTACATAACTTTGTTTTATGAATTTTTCTACTTTAAGAATAATTTATTCAAATTAAATTTTTAATTACTTAGATGTTATATGCATCAGTGATTTCCTCACATGCATGCCTGTGCACCACACTTGTGTCTAATGCAGAGGTCAGAAAAGGTGTTGGATTTCCTGAAATTGGGGTTTTAGACCGTTGTGAGATACTATGTGTCTCTGCTGCTAGAGCATAAGTTCTCTTAAGTACTGATCCATCTATCAAGCCCTTCGCAACATATTTTTGTTGATTCATTAGTGTTGGGTTCTTGACCAATACTAATTTTATTGTTAAATGCATTGTAACTCCTGCCTCAAGGGTCCTTCCTGACACATGTCATTTCTACATGGCTGTATCTCAGCCTTCTTATGACTAACGGCTGGACAGTGCTTTGATGTTATGCTGGGGCCATGTAAAAAACAACCTCAAAAAGTGAAAATGCTAAAGACCACAAAAGGGACATGTGTTTATCATGAGTGAGTCACTGAAACAAGAAAACAGGGATGGCTCACTTGCACATCTGCCATAGCCATCCAAGCCAGCAGCTTCTCTGTTTACAGATGTCTGTACAAGCATGGCAGCTATGGGTGTTTGACTGGCAGCTCAACTTCTGCAAGTAGGCAACTTCAGAAACTAATGGCAATTGCTGTCCTTCAGTTTGTGATTTTTTTCCTTTGCTTCTTCTCTGTCATTCTTATTCAATGATGTCTTAAAAGAAATTCTGTGCTACTCATAACATTAACCAATATTTCATTACAAACTTTATTTCCACAAAATGAAATTAAAATAAAACATAAAGCTGGTGTTTTTTGCAGTAAAAGAAAACATACTACACATTTTTAAGACTTTAAGGTTTAAAACTACTACATCAAAAATTGATTTTATCTAACATTAAAAAATCATCACAGCCAGTAGGAGGAAGCACACACTTAATCCCAGTATTCCAGAGTTGTTGGCAGGTAGAACTCTAGACCAGCCTGGTTTACAAAGTGAGTTCTAGCCCAGGCAGGCCTACACAAGGAAGCCCTATCTTAGTTTTCCTCTTTCTTCTAATCCAGAAAAATAACTGTACTTTATTTGTAATTTTCTGTTTTGTTTTTGTTGGAGCTAATAAATGACTCACTGATAAATATCTGAATACTTATAACTTAGTTTATTAAAAGTTTAAAATTGAGGTTATTAGACATTTGACTAAATATTTTAATTAGTAGGAAGTGGCCATGAGGAGAGTTAGACATAAGCCACTATGAAATGTTTTTAATAGGGAGATTAGGTTTTCTCTGACAGTCTTATTGCTCGCTATCCTGATTAGCTTTCTATCAACTTGATTCAAGCTAGAGTTATCTGAGAAGAAAAACCATAGTTGGAAAAAAATGCCTTCATAAGATTGGTGTGTAGACAAGAATGTGGGGTTTTTGTCTGCATTAAGGGTTGGTGCGGGACGTTACAGCTCACTGTGGGCTTTCCCATGCCCAGAACTGTGGTCTTTAGTATCATCAGAAAGCAAGCTGGGCAAACCATGAAGAGAAAGTGAGTAGGCAACACTCCTCCATTGTCTCTGTTCTAGGTCTAGCCTTCCTGCATGGAGTTTCTACCCTGACTTTCGTCAATGATGGGATGTGACCTCAGAGTTGTTAAATAAAATAGGCCCTTTCTTCTCCTAAGTTGCTTTGAAGTAATAGCCATGCAGTAATGTAAAGGACAGGACTGTTTACCTAGTTTTTGTAAACCTTTTTTGGTTTAAAAAAAATTATTTATATGTTCACTTTACATCCTGATTGCAGCCGCCTCTTCTCCTTTCCCTCCACCACCTCACACAGCCCTCTCCTCATTCTCTGCTCTCCTTTTCCTCACAAAAGTCGCCCTTGGGTACCAACCTGCCCTGGTACATTAGGTTACAGCAGGACTAGACACATCTTCTCCCATTAAGGCCAATTTTTTTATGTTATATAATGAATTTTATGAAGTATTTCTAATGGTTTTAACTTAGTTTTGTAAACTAAGTTAAGTTTTATAAATTAAAGTTTAGGGGTTTTGATAACTTCCCTTAATCAAAATCTTGCCCAAGGTCAGAGAGCAAGTAAATGCTAAAGCCAAAATTGGTGTTCCACGCCTCACAAAATAGTTTCATTATATTAAACAGCTCTTTACTATAGCTGCTTCTGTCTAATCTTATGGCCTGTGTACCTGGAAGTTCATCTTTTCAAAGCAATCTTTTTTTTCCCTTCTGAAAATGGTGCTTTATTTTATTTTTTTATTAAACATTTTTTATTTTTTACATATACATTTATATTATTACACATATATACAATAAACTACCTATAACAAGAAGAACCATGATACAATCAGGAATTATATAAATGTTACATTCTTAGTGTTTCGGCTATTTGTATTTTACAGCATTGAAGAAAATAGTTCTGAGACTGGCTGAGACATGAATATCTAGGCATAGACAGTGTGTCTTATTGGCTACAGAACCCTTATGAATTACTATTAGATGCCATTCTTCCTTTAGCATAAATAAAGATTTACAGATTTTTTTCTGCTCATACAAAGAACTGAAGACCAGCCTTAGTTGTTCTGTGCATCACGCACACCTTACACACTTATAATTTTAGGACTGTATAATGCTTATGAGAAATTAATGTGCTCAGAGCAAAAGAACCCGACACTGACATTGGATCGTACCTGACAGAATGCATTCCTCTCAGCATGCTGGATGCTGACATCCTGTGTCCTTCATGTTTCAGCATTAAGTTCTTCAATTGCTGTTCCTCATCAGAACACGACAGCTCCCACGACACTTCCAAAGAAAGCTTCCAATCCCAATTGGTCCAGTCTTTCTGACTGTCCCATACAGTACTCTAATTAAGCCTGGAATTTTTCAACATTTAGAAACTGCACCAGAAATGTGATCCCTAGCTTGTTTAACCATTTCCCCAATTTTATTTGGGACCTACTAGGTAGTATTCATTCCCAATCAGGCAGAAAACAATCTTATTACTTCACCCGTAATTTCTTAGAGAGCTGTGAGTCAATCTCTTAACTTGTTTTGACTTACACAACCACCATAGGCAGAGTAGTTTGAAGCACTAACATTTCTCACAGATCAGGGGCATGGATTCCTGATTGACCTGCTTGTTGAATCCTAATGTCAAAGACCATAAATAAGTGCCCAAGCTTTTCCTAGTATCTTTCCATGAGGGTGATGATTTCAAAGAGAGATGTACCTTTATGATCTTATTACCTCTCTGCCACTAACATATATGTCCACAGCTAATTTCACAACAGTTAAGACAGGAGTCCATCACTTGTATACACAAAATCTTTACTAGAAAATTTTAGCATGAGAATTTGTTATTTATCTTTGCTCTTAAAGTGAGTATTTATGGGATGCTAGTGTAAAATTAACAGAAAAGAGGCAGGTCTAATTCTTAATACTTTTTTGTGAAAACAACTATGAGATATAATGATAAATTAATAATAATAATAAAAATATTAATAATGTAATTACTATAGTTTCCAGACCCAATGGCATGATAAAATTTATTCTAAGAAGTACTAAACACAATCAGATGCAACCCTGAAGTGCAGGATAACTGTGTGTGGCTATTTCTATCAAATTGGAATGCAGAGCAGCTCGGAAATGTGCTCCCTGTTAGCTGTTAGCACTGGGGGAGGTAAAGCGTTCATTTGTCCTGGCTACTATGGCTGTTTCTGTCATTGACTGAATGCCAATTTGAACTGTGTCTTTTGGCACATGAAGGAGCAGGAGCAGTTTAAAATCGCCTGCAGGCAGCTTTCATTGTCTTTCTTCATGTTCCCCTTTTTGGCACTGATTACTTATCTCAGCTCTCCTGTTAACTTCCATGTGACTTCAGGGATAAAGAAATTTAAAAACTTGTGTGATCTGTCTTATTTGTAAAATGCAACTAATCTACTTACTGCAGCAATGTGTGGGGTTGCTAATTACACCAGACAACTCTAATTACTTGGCTGGCTAGAAACAACTCACAAATTTGGTCAGTACATAGGGGTTATATAAACAGTTTGACATACAGACTTCTCCACTACCTATGCCTTTGGACACAATAGAACTCTCTGAGTTTATTGCATTTTTTAATTTGAATTATTTGTAAGAATCTGGGATTTTAATTTTCTTCTGATTTTCTCAATGTTTGACTAAATACGTAACATACAACAATCAGATTAAATATAACTACAATGGATTAAAATCCATGCAATTGTCATTTCTCTTTCAAAGTATAGGTTTTTATCACCAATTTCATGTTTTATAACGAATATATAAGTGCCTCTGTAGAAATCATCTTCATCCTCTCCTCATTTGCATCTACAAGTACTGAAAACAAGGTTCTGGTTTTACTCAGACTCTCTTGCAGATGATTGACCTTGTATAGTATTCTGATCAAGAAAACTTTTGCAGAAGGCTTCTAGGTATTTGTGAATCCTCCTTGCTCCTTCCATGTTTATGCTCAGAAAGAGCTGCAGAAACTACCTTGAAGAAACAACCAACATAACAACACTTGAAACAGGTACCAGTGACTTGCCATGTCAGTGTTGACAGCTTTCTGACTCCTAAATACTAATCATAGAGAAAAAAAAATCTTTCTTAAAAACTGAAGCCACCATAAGTGTACTCATTTTAGGCCAAACATTCTGAAAACAAGATGAAAGATATTAATATACATTAATAAAAGAACATAGTGGACACTCACATGAAGCATGAAAGATATTGGCCTATGACAGTGATGAAACCCAACCTGGTAGAATATGAAGACCCAGACCTCCTCCTGGCGTTGGTAGTTGGAGGGTTCTATTCCTTCTACTGTCCAGAAGAGCACTTTGTCCTTTCCAGAACCATGACTCCATGCTCTAGGAAGCCCTTGCTTTCTTCCTTTCCTTCACTGTCAGAGCTGAGGAAGGTGCCTGCCTGGGTCCTGCCCTTCCTACAGCATTCTGCTCCCTACAGAATGAGACCAGAGACACATTATGAACATGAAGGTTATTTGGGCTCCCAGTTTCTTTAAGCATCTATTTCCCTTGAAATCTTTAGGAGCTTGAGACTTGTTTGTTTTAGTCAATTCTGTTTTAATGGTTCTACCTTATGTTCTTTCCTCTGTATTCCAATTTCTCTCCAATTATTGATTTCTTGTTGAGAATATCAGACACAGAGAGGATGGTTCTCTCGTAATTTTCTCCTATATTAAGACAAACTTTAGTAGACTTTGTCTCTTAGATAATTTTTCCTAGGCAGAAATTTCCTAGAGGTAATAGTCTAATAGTCTTCAAAGAATCATATTTGTGGGCTTTCTTGTTCCTACCATTTCTACCAAAATACTTATCAACTGTTACTTGAGCATATCCTTATTTATATTTATGAAAACAGCAACAGAAGTCACACACGTAATTTAAAACTAACAGGTCAGGGGTTATCACGTCACTCCTTACCACTGTTACCTTAACCACATAGTATAGGTTAATGTTCCATGTTTTAGTTTTAGATGTATTGATCTCTGTATTTAGAGAGTCTGGCTGCTGCCATAAAAGTGTTCTCAAGTGTCTTAAACAAAATTATTCTTTCTCATGTCACAGCATAGAGCTGCCTTAGTGGGGGAGTTAACCTTCTCAAGGTAATCTTTCAAAGATCTTATGGAACCATAGTCAGCACACAACAGAGATGCATGTGTTTCCAAGCTTATGACCACACCGGAACACAATTGCCAAGTTATGGGATCAGTCTCAGTGCCACTCAGTAGAGGACTAGAAAAATTAAATATGGTACATATGCACAAGGGGATAGTATTCATCCATAAACTGATGATTTATGTAGAGAAAAGTCTGTAATATAATGAAAATAAGTCAGTGTCAAAACTGACAGCCATGTCATATATTTTTTCCTCAGATAAATAATCTACATTTTTAAATGAACACAAAAAAGGTGGGCTGAAGCGATGTCTCAGCAGTTATACTGAGCGCACAATACTCCTTTAAGAGCACCCAGCTTGAGTTCCCAACATCCACAGCAGGAGCCTCACAACCATTTATAACTCTAGTTCTAAAAATTCAATTCCCTGTTCTGATCTCCTCATGCACTAGCATACACACGGTGTAAATAAATCCATGCAAAAACACACTTACAAATAATAAATAAATAATTGTGACTATTTAAGAAGTGGAAAGGACTATAGAGGAAAAGCAGAGAAAGGAGTACCAGGCAAAGTGATGGGAGAGTATATATGATCCAATTCTGTTATATGTATATGTATATACATATATAAAAGAAAATACAGTAAAGCTCAATCTTATACAGTGAATAGTGATAACCAGCATCCACAATCCATTCACGTTTGGCTCCACTTCTGTCTCTGCAGTAGTCCAGCTGTGGTCCACAGACCTTTGCTCTGGGTCTGGCTTTCTTGTTTCTATTTGAACATTTGTGTCTATTTTTGGTGAGTTGACATTTGCACCATAAGTACAAAGAAAGAAGTAAAACTACAGCTGTCTTCACACAGACCAGGTAGTGGTGGTCAAAGAAAGAAGTAAAACTACAGCTGTCTTCACACAGACCAGGTAGTGGTGGTCAAAGAAAGAAGTAAAACTACAGTTGTCTTCACACAGATCAGGGTAGTGGTGGTCAAAGAAAGAAGTAAAACTACAGTTGTCTTCACACAGACCAGGTAGTGGTGGTCAAAGAAAGAAGTAAAACTACAGCTGTCTTCACACAGACCAGGTAGTGGTGGTCAAAGAAAGAAGTAAAACTACAGTTGTCTTCACACAGACCAGGTAGTGGTGGTCAAAGAAAGAAGTAAAACTACAGCTGTCTTCACACAGACCAGGTAGTGGTGGTCAAAGAAAGAAGTAAAACTACAGTTGTCTTCACACAGACCAGGTAGTGGTGGTCTACCACAAAAGCTACCAGTGCTGTTTTCTGTCACTGGCTTATATGAAATACTGCTGCTTCTCTTAAGTATTCCTGCAACCAATAAGAAAAATGTTAATTCCAATAGAATATTTTGATTTATTATCAACAGATTGTATCCTTTGTGTAGAAATGTTTTTCCATTTTTTCAATGAAGAAATAGGATATAGAGATAAAAAGCATTATTGTGCACAGAGACATATTATTTGATCTCAAGGAAATGTCTTTGTGTGTTGGCTTGAGCTCAAGTAGATCCTGTGTGCTTTTCCCTCTCAACCCCATTTGGCTTCCATAGGATAAAAGTTTTGCAATCAGAATATATGGTATAAACTATATGGTATAAATGACCCATCAAAAATACATGAATGAGATAATTGCATTAAGGATAATAGCTGACTGTATTTATTGAAAATTGTAAAATTTTAGATTTCTAGTAAAAATTAGAATAATTGAAAACTTACTTTCCTCTAAGATCTTGAAAGCCTTCCGGTAAAGGTGCCACAATGCTGTTATTAATAGCAGTGCTGATGAAATGCTTCAACATATAGAAGATTCATAAAACTGAGCATGGGATGCTGAGCAAATGACCACCTTATCATAGTTTGAAATTAAGTGTTAATAAACATCCACTCAAAATGTCATAATTGTGTAGATTTTCATGTAAAGAGTACAAAAATTATTATTATGATTTTAAATTCTATGCAGAAGAATACTTGAAGAAACAAGAATTTTAGACAATTACAGAATATCTTGAATCATAAGATGTTTTCTGAACCAGGCAAGGTAGCATGCATCTATAATCCCATCACTCAGAAAGCTGAGTACCACATAACCAGCTTCTACCTGAGGTGTACTGTGAGATCCTCTCTCAAAAATATATTCTTTGATTTCCTGGTTATTTATTTGGATTTTCATGTGAAGAAGCAGATTCTGACAAGACAGTCATCTTATATTAAACTATACAAAAAGAAAGTTTTTAAAATATACATGAATGCCTTCATGCTTTAAAATTTATAACTGTTTGGATTTTAAAATGTCATTTAAGTTAACATGTAATGAATTGCTTCAAAATGTATTCATGGATATTTATTAATTCTCTCATTTTTATATATGTAAATTTTATAAATATTTATAATATTATAATAATTGGAAGACATATTTCACATTAAAAATATACTCTTTGATTGCTGGAGAAATGATTCAGTCAGTAAAGTACTTTCTACATGAGCATTAATACCTGAGTTTGCTATTCACTGCCCACAGAGACTTCCAGATATGAACATGTGCCTGTGTTGGGAAGACAGAGACAGGAGGTCCCTGAGGCTGGCTGTTCATTCTGCTTATCTTCATGTTTAGTGAAGCCTTATTTCAAAAAATAATAACAATTTGGAAAGCAATAGAGTTTGATAACACGCCTTGATCTCTGGTCTGCATGCACACATACATGTTCAGAGAGAGAGAGAGAGAGAGAGAGAGAGAGAGAGAGAGAGAGAGAGAGAGAGAGAGAGAGAAGAAGAAGAAGAAGAAGAGGAAGAAGAACAAGAACAAGAACAAGAAACAAGAACAGGAACAGGAACAAGAAGAAGAGGAGGAGGAGAGAAGAGAAGAGAAGGGAAGAGAGAAGAGACAGGAGACAGGAGAGAGAGAGAGAGAACCAGCTACTTGAGCCCCTGAATGATCAATAACCTTATGAGTATAAAATAATTCTGAAATTTAAAAATAAATTAGCCTGTTGCTCTAAAACAGTGGTCCTCAACCGTTGGATCATGACCTTTTTGGGGGTCAAATGACCCTTTCAGAGGGCTTGCCTAAAGCCATTGGAAGAATATGATTCATAACTGTAGCAAAATTGCAGTTATGAAGAAGCAATGAAAATAATTCTAGGGTTGAGGTCACCATAACATGAGGAAGGCTGAGAGCCACTGCTCTAGGATACCCTGTTCAAGCACTGCTGAGGGAGGCACACTACACGCACAGACTGTAATGTAGCTGGCCTTTTGGCCACGTTATTGCGTTCTTTTCTGCCTCCACATGCCACTCCTTTCCCCTCCAATCTTTCAACACGACATAGGAGAGAAAATAGGTTAGGGAGAAAAGGGAGCATCAATATTGTTAGACTCGTTCCTGCTGATTAGACGTCTGAAGTTCCTGGAGGCAAGTTTGATCTTTGTCATCAGCATATCTCCAACCAGCAACAGCAACTGGAGCAAACAGCAACAGTTGGGGGCCGCAGCAGAAGGAGCATCAGCCACCTGCCTTGGGACTCTGGCATTATATACACTCTAAAGATTCCCCAGAATTCCAAACACAAACTGTCATCAACTGGCAAAATTACACCACTGCTAGTGCATGAGGTAAATCATAGTCAGCTGCTAAGGACAATTTGAACCATCCCCATATCCCACACCTGGGATTAAAACAATAACTTATTCCTGTAACATTTCTGTGTTTTTAAAGAAACCAAAATTCTCACTACATTTTGTTCTTTCTAAGTCACTGAATGTAATATGTTTAGTGAGAAATTATAAATAAAGACACTTTCAGTGAACTAAACAGTTTCTCAGATTTGTGGCCAAGGATTTCCGGAGATGTCTCCTGCCCAATTCTAATCTTTACAAGTTTTGATGGTATCCGTAGCTTCTTATTTTCTTTGGAAACAAAAACAAAACAATATTCCCAATGCAAAACTATTGTAGACTTCAATTCTGATGTTAACACATCCTTATAGGTTGATTAAATGGCACAAATTTTTTCTATAACCACTGTCTTTCAACTGCAGGAGTTGTATTTTTTCATTGCCATTCAGAAAGTTTAAAGTTAATGAAGCATTATTTACTTTACTTTTAAAGAAGTCTTTACTCTTTTTTGTTTATAAGGATTTCTTTCAAAGTACAGTTAGTTCTTTCTACAACTGCTTGTCCTGTAGGATTGTGTGGTATGCCTCAATATGCTTTATATTATAAAAGGCCAAGAACTGCTTCACCTTAATGGAAACATGTGTGGAGGCATTGTCAGTATTGATTTGTTCAGGTATCCCCATAATAGCAAGTACTTCCCATAAATGTGTAATTACAGAATCACCCTTTTCAGAACTCAAATAAGTTGATCGTTGAAACCCTGATTATATACCAAAGGTATGATGTACACACTTTAGTTTTCCAAATTCAGCAAATTGAAATAAATGCATCTGCCCAATTTCATTTCTTTTAGTATCCTCAGGGTTACCTGCACAGGGTAATGGAATTTGGTTATAGGAAGAACAAGTGGGATATTTTCTTATAGTGTCCTTGGCTTACTGCCAAGTGATAGAATATTTTTTTCTTTAAAATTTTACTGTTAATATAGTGTTCTATGAAATTTTGAGGCTACTAACACATTTGATATTAATTTCTTTAGGTCCTTGAAAAACATGTATGAGACCGAATATGAGTGACATATAATAGTCTTTATTTCTGATTGTTTGTTGCAGTTGCATTAAAAAGGTTAATTCTGAATTATCTGGAATATTTCATCAGTTTCTATATACAATACAACTCTTTCTGCATATCAACAGTACTTATATTAAGAGACTCAAGAAAATGTAATAATATCATAAGGATTACATACAACTCTGATTTTTTAACTGAAGTATTTGGATTTTAAATTACTTTGCTTATTTTGTCTGACTTATAGCCTACCATTTCCAACTTATTTGCATCATTATGTACTGTAGATGCTTCAGGAATTGATGTTCCCTTTACAGTACATGGAAGAATCCTATTATTTCTTTTTATAAACAGAAGATGCTTTCTTTTAGGATATTTGTTATTAGTTTCTCCCCAATGGTTACTACAAACTCTTTACCAATCTTCATTAATTGTCCATAATGACATAGTTTCAGCATTAGTAAAAGGCACTATGATTTCAGCTGGGTTTGTTCCTGACAATTGACTTAATCTTATTCTACCAAAAGGCATATCAGAAACCTTTTCTATGTAAGTCTTTAATTCTTTACTTTATGTGCTAAGAAATCTATTCTATAATACTATCTTCCCTTTGCATAATGAGCCCAGTAGAAGAATAAGTGAAGGCAAAATAAGCAAAATACAATCAACTTTAGAATCAATTAGATCCATGTATGCATACTATAATCTCTGTTCTAGCAGACTTCTCTCTCTCTCTCTCTCTCTCTCTCTCTCTCTCTCTCTCTCTCTCTCTCTCCTGACTGTTTAAATCCAAATATCCTTGTAAAATTTGAAACAAATTACTTAACTCTTAAGTGATTAACCCAATGGTAGGCTGTAGCCAATTAATTTAGCCCATTAAAAATTTTAAACCATTAAGCATCTGCAACTGGTCTCTTTGGATCTGTACCTTTTGTGGTTGAATTTTTTGTTGACTTATTTTATAACCCAAGTAGCTAATAGAATCTCCTTTCTGTTTTTTCAGTAGTAATATATAACCCCAAGTATAACAGAATTCCTTATGTTTCCTTAAACATTTTCTCTAAAATATCTGCATCAGAATCAGCCAACAAAATATCATCCATGTAATTATAAATAATGGATTGAAGAAATTGCCTATGAATTATTTATAATGGTTTTTACACAAAATATTAACATAAAGTTGTATTATTTAACAGTCCCTGTGGAAGATCTTTCCAATGATGTCTTTTTATTAGTCTACCATTATTGTTAGTAGATCATGAAAAAGCAAACACTTTCTTATTATGCTCATGCAAGGAGCTTGTGAAAATCCTTTAAATCAATTACTATCATAGGTGAAGACTTAGGTAATGAAGAAGGTAAAGGAATTTGAGATTGTTATGGACCTCTTGGTTGAATTACCCTATTTACTGTTCTAAACCAATTATTATCCCCCATTTTCCTTATTTATTTTATTACAAACATAGGAAAATTCCTTGAACTGGTAGACTCTGGTGTATATTGAGCCTCCAGCTGTTCTGGTACAAGCTGCTCAAGTACCTGCAATTTTTCCTTATTTAGGGGTATTGTTCTACCCATACGGCTTTGACCTTCAACTATTTTAAGAATAGGGCCCTTGGTACTTCAGCAGTGGTCCCCCTTATAAATTGGGAAATTCAATCCCTATGATGTCCTGTGTTTGGACAATTGGCACAGCTTTTTTTTAATGACATATATCAATATCTTACCCAGGAGCATCTATCATTTAACCCAAAATTTCATCATGAACTGTCTTTGGGATTGCAGCAATATTAATCTGAATATCCCAGTTCTAAAGGATGCCACTTTATCTCATCATAATAGTGATCTGCACTATTAGCAGGCATGTGCTGTACAGTAACTGGGAAAACCAATGATCCTTTTATAATCCCAGGATGCCCCTTCTCTGGCATCACAGTGGACTCAAGATTAGCCCTCATTTAACCCTGTCATCCTGCACAAACTGCTCCTCTTCCCAGCCACACACCCAGCTTCTACCACAACCAAAGACTACAAGAACTTGAAACTGGAAGTGCAAGGTTCCATGTGGGGCTGAAATCCACCTTCTTTGCCAATTTTCTTTCCTCTTTGACACTGATGGTCGCTCCCGTTATCTTGATCAGTCTTTTATTCCTCCTTTTCTAGCACTATTCATGTCCCAAGTGATTCCACCTCTACCTGCAATTTTTCCAGTTTAACAGACAACTCTGCCACTGCCACCATTTCAAAAATGATAGAATAGAATGATGCTTTTGGTTTCCCCATTTTATCTACTTTTTATTTCTTAGATTCTATCATTTCTACCTGCAACTTTTCAAACTGCTCAACCATTCTCCCAACTTTTTTGAGACAGAATATATGAGAGAGGAGGATGAGGATGAGAAGGAGGAGGAGGGGAAGAAAAAGAAGAAAAACAAAAACAGAAATTCCCCTTTGAGAGCAAAGAAGGGGATAGTTTAGAAGAAAGACCCACAACAAAGCTTTTATTGATGTCTTGAAACAAAATATTTTTCCCTTCATCTCCAGTCATTTCCTCTACATCATTTATAATCAGATTTCCCATTCTGTGGAGTTCTACATCTGGGTGGCACTTGTAGTTGGTCTTTTGGCTATTTTATTGAGTTCTTTTTCCCTACCTTCCCTATCTCTTCCATTCCCCCAGCAATATGTAGAACAGATATAAGGTTTGAGGGGAGATGGGGTTACATATCACTAGACTACTCCCTGCTGATTGGGGACATCAAGTTCCTTGGGGCAAACTTGATCTTTGACATCAGCTTATCTCCAACCAGCAAGCAGCAATCCAGAAAACAGAAATAAGCAGTAACCAGCAACAGCAGGAGGATCAAACAGCAAACAGGGGCAACAGCAGAAGGAGCATCAGCCACCATCTCTTTTGGGGCTCTGGCATTACATACCCTCTGAAGAATCCCCAGAATTCCAAATGTAATCATGCCCCTGCTAGAGCACAAGGCAAATCATAGTCAGCTACTGTGGACCATCTAAAGCATCTCCATATCTCATATCTGGGATTAAAACAGAAAAATATATTAAAGGAACCAAAAATTCTCACTATAGTGTAATAGTTTTTTTTTTTTTACTAAGCTGGCACCATAAATCCTACATTTTACAACTCTCTTCACTATCAGAAAGCTGCAAGGGATACAGACAAAGAAATACGAGAGGAATAATAATTATCTGGTATCCACTGACCATACTGAAATTGGAAATTATACTTTTTAAAAACTGTTCATTTCTACTGATGTTTGCCTTGCATGAAAATATTTTCCTTTTCTGAACTTACCATTTGTGAAAGAGACTTCATACACATTTTTGTATTTTTAATTTTATATAGTGCCTGACTATGTAATCCATGCTGTACTCAAGCCTATGATCCTGCATCCTCAGTATCCATAGTGCAGGGATTAAAGTTGTGCACCACCAAATAGTTATGAGATGGTATGGGGCTTGTGACTTATCTATCTATCTATCTATCTATCTATCTATCTATCTATCTATCTGTAATGTAAATAGCCCATGAACCCATAGTCCTATCTTCATTTCTCAAAAGTGAAATTTTATGTAAATGACGATGACAAAAGTTACCCAGTGATTTCTCTTGTCAGAATTCAAATAAAAATTTATCTAGTCTACCTTTCCTCCTCCTTCCGGCTTTTCACACTGGCTTATAGAATTATGATTGGTCAAGATCAGAGCCTTGCCCTTTGAACTTCTATGATCATCTACCAGTGCTCATAGATTCTCTAGTTTATACTGTTTGAAGTCCTGGATCTCAAAAAATTTCTAGGACTGAATTTATATTTCTTGAGTCAAGTATATAGATCTTTCCCTCACTAAAAACTTTCCTGGCTGAAATATAATTGTCTCATAATTGCAGTCACTATTTTCCCTAGAATTAGAATTATTTTTTCTACTTTAGAGTATTAGCTTGTAAATTGCCTTGTCAGGTTCTATCATTCTATTTGTACAAATATGTTTGCATTGCGGGTTCTAACTCCTCTGGTAGCAGTGGCTCTAATAGCTTCAGCCTCTGAAAGAAGAAAATTGGCATTGCCCTTTCATTAACTGGTGCTGTTCTGTGTGTGGAGATTTCATCGTCCTCCTCTGCAACTGTCAACAGTAAACACTCCTCGCTATTCCTCCAATTTTCTTTTTATCTTCCATTTCCCATAATCCAGTTCTTCCTACACATTACTTGTGTGTGCAAACTCTTCCACAATTCTGGCATGTCTGGGCCTCCTGGTTTACCACCTGTCATACATTCCTTTCTGTTGCTGCCATAAAACACAATTACAAAAACAATCTAGGGCAGAAAGGATTTATGTTAGCTCACAGCTCCAAGTTATGGTCCTTCCCACAGCAAGGAAGTCTAGACAGCAGGAATGTGAGGCAGCTAGTCACACCTAGTCAAAAGCAGAGAGACAGAAAATGTCTTGCTTTCTAATGCATAACTTCCATTCTCCTTTTCAAATCTCTTTCTAGAACCTTTCATTCTGATTGCTATAATGTACTTTCCTTGAACACCTGCCATACTCAGCCAGTATTGTTCTACCTTGCAGTGTCCCTGCATTTACTGTCTCCTGCCTCTGCTTTTTATTCTATTAGTTACTGCCTCTTCATCCAATCACAACTGACTGGATGCTATTGATTCTTCAGCATTTGCCTGAGTCAAAACCTTTCTCCAAGATTCCTTTGGGTTATTGTACCATTTCTTCATCTGTTCATGTGGTGTGGACTGAAACATGAACTTTCAGAATGTAATGTGAGGCTCTCTGGTCTGTATCCTCAGTCCTGCTTCTTCTTATCTGAACTCCCAGCTATTTTTTTTTTAATACTTTGCACCTTTCACAGAGCTTCTAACGTGTGGTTTGTGTTACAGTTCCATTTACTTACTTGTCTTTACCTGAATATCAGTTATTACTCTCAAAGAGGAAATACTGTCTTGCTTATCTTCTACCCACCTAATATCCAGAAATCACTGTATGATTTCAGCTGTTATTCTCATATTTTAAGATTATTAATTAGTGAATGCTGAGTGGAAAATTCTGCAAGACTAAGCTTCAATTGGGGTGGCTTTCTAACCCATTGTTCTCTCATTCGTAATTTTAGTACAGAATCCTGTCTGTCTTAAAATCATACATTCATTGTAATCAGTTCCCAAATGGCCTTGTGTTCAGATAGCCATTCCATCAGTTCAGGACCATTTCCCACAGGCCAGTCTATTCAGACTGTTCAACAAATGTTAACAAATCCCTCTTGTCTAAGATCCCAAGGAGTATCTATTAGTTTAGAACTACTGTATCTGATATGGACATCAGAGCAGCTCAAAGATATTCTATGAAAGGTAAATGATGATACACTTTGTACATGAATTGCAAGCATGTGCAGCTACTCAAAAGGGATGTCCCTTGTTAAAAGCCATGGCCTGAATGCCAAGAATGGAGAGCTTTAAGATAACTATATTAAACTCATCTTGAAACTAAGTTTTTAAAAAGTAATACTTGACTTTAAAGAGCAAAGGACACTGTCAACAGAACAAAATGACAGCCTGTAGACTGGGAAAAGATATTCACAAACCGTACTTCTGACAAATGGCTAATATCCAAAATATATAAAGAACTCAGGAAATTAAGCACCACCAAACCAGATAACTCAATTTAAAAAAATAAGAGATACAGAGCTAACAGAATTCTCAACAGAGGAATATCAAATGGCTGAGAAACACTTAAAGAAACCACTCTGAGGCTCCATCTTATACATATCAGAATAGGTAAGATCAAAAACTCAAGTGACAGCACATGCTGGAAAGGATGTGGAGAAAAATGAAGACTCCTTTACTGTTGGAGAGAGTGCAAATTTGTACAACCACTTTGGAAAGCAATCTGGTGCTTTCTCAGAAAATTGGGAACAGTGCTATTTCAAGACCTAGGTACACCATTTCTGAGCATATACCCAAAAGATCCTCCACCATACAACAAGGACATTTGCTCAACTATGTTTATATCAGCCGTATTCATAATAGCAAGAATTTGGAAACAACCTAAATGTCCTTCAACTGAAGAATGGATAAAGAAACGGTAGTACATTTGTATGACGGAATACTATTCAGCTATCAAAAACAAAGAAATCTTGAAATTTTCAGGTAAATGGATGGAACTAGAAAAGATCATGCTGAGTGAGGTAGCCCAGACCCAGAAAGACACACATGGTATATACTCTTTAGTAAGTGGATATTAGCCCAACATAGATGTCCTCTGAGAGATTCCACCCAGTGGGGGATCAGGATAGAAAATGGAACTCACAGCTGGACTCAAAATGAAGCACTGTGAGTTGTAAGGAAGAGTTGGAGGTGGGGTGAAGGTGGGGATGTCCAGAGCTCCACAAAGAAACTATCAAATCTGGGGGATCTGGACCATGGAGGGATAGGGGGCTGCATAGGGGCTGCACAAACTGATGCACCAACTAAGGATATTGCAAGCAGAGAACCTAGACCCGTTGTTCAGATGTAGCTGATGGACAGGTCATTCTCCACGTGGGGAATTGGAGGGAGTAAGGGACTGCCTATGACATGAACTCTGGTGCCCCCTATTTCTTCACTGCCCCTTGGCAGAAAGGCCCTGTGGGAACACAGAGGAAGGGGATGCAGGCTATCTAGATGAGACCTGATAGGCTGTGGTCAGATGGTGGGGGAGGAGGACCCCACCTGTCGGACGTCATGGGGGAGGGGAATAGGGCTGAAGAGGGAGGGAGGGTGGGAACAGAAAGATAAGAGCAAAGGTATTACAATTATGATGTGATGTGAATAAATTCTAATAAAATAATGTTTAAAAGAAAAAGAGTTTAAGGTTTCAGAAAGAACTTTACCAGGTTTAATAAAGCTCTTCCTAATAAATTTCTATGGCATATAATATACCACACTATTATTGAGTTTAATATATATATACATCTTGCAATTCTATTCTAAATGGCTGATCAGAGTGGTGGCAGGCTCATGACTGGCACCTGATTCTTCTCACCACTGAGAAGCTATTGGCTCTTTGTTCCACTTCTTCTGACCAGGAACCAATCATAATCAGTGAGGATTTGCAGCACCTTACCTATCAGTCTACGTTTTCTGTCACATGGGCCTTAAAGGAAGGAATAAAGGCTTCTTGTTCTTCTATGGCTCCTGGCCCCAATCAAAGGTCAATTGCTTCTTTTACAAGGTACTAGAAATAAACATTCCTTCAGAGAATATACAACTTCAGTCACACAGATATGATCTTATAAAATCCTTTAAAGGACAATTAAAGAATTTAGTTGACTTGAGTCAATTCTTGTGGGCTTTTTACAGTTTCAAGTAAAAGATGTTTTGGAGATAATTGTGATGATATACTGTCAGAGGTAATCTACCCAACTTAAGAAAATGTGCATTTTGATCTAATCACCAAAGACATGGAGTTTGGTTAAGAGATATGGAAAATTATGTGACAGGATATCTAATTTCTCAGCATAAATCAACTGCTTTACTCAACTGAACGTTCTCCCAGAAGTTAGTGCTTTATATTTGGTCTCAGTATTTTTTGTCAGGACAGTAGGAAAATCTGATATAATTTTTTATCCTCTTTCTTAAGAAACAAAAGACAAAAAAGACCCCACAAATTTCTGCTGGATGTTTTGTGCTTTTACTAATTTGAGACCACTATATATTAAGAGAAAAGCTTCATCCATAAGTATAAATTTTATTTTATTTTATTTTATTTTTTCTTTTACTTTGTTCTCTTGTTTTATTCACTTCAAATCAAAGACAGCACACAAAAATATGGACTTGGAGCTGAATAACACAAAACTATCCACACAACTAGCATACTGACAGTGCTGGGTACAATATACTGGTCTCCTTTCCTTGGTCTTCCTTGGTCTTCCCTATTAACTCTACTGTCTTTGCCTCCCTAAAGATATGACTAGTTTGGAAAAAATATTACCAGTTTGATATTTCACAGAGTAACTTATTTACCTGTTTAAACTACAAGGTGGAAAAAAAAAACATTTCTTTTATTTTCCTTTCCCTCGTTTTTTAATTTATGTCTGTGTTCATTTTTTATGTATTCCATTGTTTGAATACCTCCACCAGTTGTTTGTCTCTTTCCTGAACTTTGGCTTGGCAATGGCTTACAAGACATAACAGTAAAAAAATTCATAAAAGACAATAACTAATACACTAGCCTTGGTTAAAGCAGAGGTATTTCTGCTCTGCTAGCAGCACTATTAAGAGAATGAGAGGTATATCTGTGGGAAAATACTTTCAAGTATCTGGTAAAAGATTAGCAGAAAATATTTTTTAAATGTTAAAGCTGAACAATTAGAAACAAATGATCTAATTAAAATTAGACAAAAATATGATCAAGTACCTCATTAAGTAAGCTATATTACATATATGGTAAGTAAGCATATGAAAAGATGTTCAAAATTATATCATTGGGAAATTCCTAGCTAAAACAATGATATGTAAATATTTATCTATTATAATGGGAAACATCTAAAACAATAGCAGAGCTGTCACATATGCAGAGATCAGGGGTCTTCACAGCTGGAAGCTGAAAGATGATACAAGATTTGTGCAAGGAATGTGGCAGGTTTGACAAAGCTAAGCATGTGCTTATCATATAAGCCAGAAATCAAACCGTGTTTCAAAAAAATCCAACCCACAGGTGTTCATGGCTTTTTTATTCACAAATAGTTAAAGTTGAAAGCAACAAAGATGCCTTTCTACAGGCGAATGAATAAACAACTCTCTCACATTCAATCAAAGGAATAGGGCAGAAATGAAAATAAATGAGCTATCAGCTGAGTAAACACATGGAAGAAATTTAAATGTGTGTTCTTAAAAAGAAAAGTCAGCCTAAAGAGATAAACTGCATTATTCTAATCCTGCGAGTTTCTAGAAGAGGAATGTTTTAGACAGTAAGCGGGTCAATGGACACCAGAGAGATTAAGGCTGATGATAGTTGGATAGGAGGAACTAAGACCACTCAGGTAATGAACCACTCCCTAAGATTTTCTAATGGCAATACGGGTGATTATACACAGGGGAGGACATCCTGTTGGGACTCTAGATGAGAGAAGCATGGGAGAATGGCAAAGTAGAAGGCTCCAGAGGGTCCTAGAAACCTACAAGTAGAACATTATGAGAGGCAGATTTGGGCCCAGGGGTCCCGCTCAAACTAAGGCACCAGCCAAGGACAATACAGGCGGTAAACTTTAAACCCCTACCCAGATCTAGCCAATGGTCAGAACAGTCTCCACAGTTGAGTGGAGAGTGGGATAGGACTTTCTCACATGCTCTGGTGCCTCACATTTGACCATGTTTCCTGGAGGGGGAGACGTGGTGGACAGCAGGTTACCAAGAAGAGACTTGATACCCTATGAGCATATACAGTGGGAGGTAATCCCCGTCAGGAGCAGTCATAGGGGAGGGGAATAAGGGGAAAAGGGGAGGGAGGGAAGAATGGGAGGACACAAGGGATGGGATAACCATTAAGATGTAACAAGAATAAATTAATTTTTTAAAAAAGACTTTTTAGAGAAAAATCTATTAAATCCTTCCCCCAAAAGTTATGGTTGACTATGGATTTATTTGAAGCTGTGTCTGAAGACTTGGAATCTTTGATATATTTTCAGAGTTTAGAGCAATATTATCACGAGGAATTTATCATGCACAGACTGGATCTTATCAGTTGGAAACAAGGACTTTTTGTAGCTTATGCTCAAGTGTCTAATCTTCAACAGCATCTCTCTAAGACCAACCACTTGCCTGTTTTCTAGTCCTAAAATGCAGTGAGCTCTTGCCTTATTGTTCATTTTCTTCCTGCAGAGTCCACCTTTCTTTCCACTCTAAACCAATTCTGACTTTTCAGTATTTCATCCTAGCTGCCATACATACCGTCAATACACCTTTGGCCCCTATATCTTTTTTCTTTGCAATCATTGACAAGCTGTCTCTCTAGTCACCAACATATAGGTAATAGGAGATAACCCATAGATTGACACTATTTGAGTTGATACTTTTAGAGATTACTGCTGATCCCTTGTTCCTGTTTTATTTGGTCACTATTTCTTACCTTCCCCCCATATCTAACTTGATTTCAACTCTAACAGTTCTCATCAGTTAAAAGTATCACTCTAAAATTGTGGGGACTATAAACAAGATTCACATGAAATGTGTCCATTTTTGACCACCTAGTCTGCACCCATCCTGGCATGTGCACCTGTCTCTCTCCTCCCTGTTTCTACTTGCAAAGGTAACTGCTTTGCTGTTGCTTCTGACTGTGCTATTCTGCCTCCATTCTCTCTCTCTCTCTCTCTCTCTCTCTCTCTCTCTCTCTCTCTCTCTCTCTCTCTCACTCTCCTTGTTCCTTTCCCTCTTACTGTTTGAATCTGAGTGTTCCTTACAGGGTTTCAACCCTCATAGAAGGACAACCTCATAGAAGGAAGGACTTGACTGGAAGAAATTGGGCTTTAGGAGACAGGGTCATCACAATTCAGGATTGTGGTTTGTGTGTCCTGTGAATAAATCACCATCTCACACTCTCACCTACAAGGATGGATCAATCCACTCTACTTTCTTTTTCATGATGGACTGCTCTGAAACTATGAGCCAGAACAAACCCTCCATCCCTGAAGCTCCTTCTGTCAGATATTTGGTGAATAATGACAAAGTACTTTTAACAAGTAATAGAGTCTTCCATTAGCCTATATTATATTGTGGCCATTCTTACATCTGCTTCATCTTCCTTCCTTTCTTCCTTCCCCCTGTACAGTTTCACAAAAGAATTGTCTGCTCTCATCCCAATGCACAGTCTCAGTAGTACACTATCTCAGAACATATTGTTGTTTGTTATTGATGTAGAGGTTTGACTTTTATGAAATTTCACAATGATGGAATGCCAAGTTCAGTCATTAAGTGACACATGACTATACTGACTACATTTATTTTGTAATTCATTATTATGTTTAATAAAAAAGTAGACATGACTTCTTGATTTCACCATTTTAGTAACTAATGATAGTTAACAACTTCTTAAGCCCTCATTGAGGATTTCTTTTTCTAATAGTCATTTTGTCCGTAAAACTTTTTTATGTTTATATTCATAGAAACTTTTATACAAATATTTATTTTAAATATTCTATTTCTTTTGCAACTTCCCAATAGTTGTATAGTTTAGTTTGTGCTGTTTCTTCCTTGGGTTTTGGGTTATATGCTTTTAAAAGATATCTCTTTTTGAGAAATTTGTTCACACAGACTCCCTACATTTACTGAAACTCCAATATGCTTTAATCCACTCTAACATTTATTTCCCTCAACTTCCCTCATGGCTGCCACTGTGAAGGCCATCAATGGAAAGTGACCATGTAATTCACAAGACACTCTTTTCCTGCAGATTCACTTGACACTGTTCACTGCTTGTTCTGCCCTGGTCCTTTACTGATATATATATTATTCTTGTTACATCTCAATAGTTATCCCATCTCTTGTATCCTCCCATTCCTCCCTCCCTCCCATTTTCCCCCTACTCCCCTCACTGTTCCTGACTGTTCCTGAGGGGGATTTCCTCCCCCTGTATATGCTCATAGGGTATCAAGTTTCTTCTTGGTAGCCTGCTAGCCTTCCTCTGAGCTTTACTGCCTTCTTAACTCAGGGAATTTTAGCCAAGGAAACTTAACCTTTCTCCTTTCACATAGCTCTGACTTGTAGCTACAGGTTTGATGCTGTTTTGATGATTCAAACACCACGGTGAGGATGGTTTCTCCTCATAACCTAGAGCTGCAATACTTCAGAATCACAGCTTAATAACTCCTCTTTCCACCTTTCCACTACACTCTAAGAAATGTAGACAAGAAAGTGTCCAAAAAGTTTATTTTTTAAGGCTGGGCTGGTATCTGATGATATTCATGGGCAAGTTCTCCTGACTCAGGAACATCATTCCACCTGCTGCTCTCATCTTCCCAAAAGCCCTGATCACGTGATCTTAGCACTACTGCATCTTCCTGCTCAAGCTCCTAACCAGCTTGTCCAGTGGTTCACACTCTCTCCCTCTACTCAGAACCCATCTCAGTTTTAACACTCTGACCATGTCTGTATCCTCATCAGATATTTCTAAAGCCCAGCATTAACCCAATGTCAAATTCTAAAGCATGTTTGTTTGTTTGTTTGTTTTTATCATGTCTTACCAGTGAGTTTCTGACTGGTTCTGCCTCTAAAAGAGCCTCCCTTTCTTTTGTGACATTTTAATTTTTAGGTTATCTATGTATTCTTTGTGGGCTTTGTGACAAAGCCTTGGCTCTCCATTCCCTATAACACTTTCACAATGTTGTGTTTCCTTAGATCCTCTTTGTAACTCTCACACAGCACTGTCACAATGTGTGGCTGGACAGTGTTCTTACAGCAGCAGACTGCCAGGAACATTTACACAGTCTATCAATAGTTGTTGAATTTAGAATCAACACAATGCCAAGCATCCTCACACACAAGTTAATATTTTTTTTACACTACTCACTCTTTGTTCACATACTTTTGACTAATGTTTTATATAATTTGTTACATAAATCTCATGTTATTGAATTTATTCTCCAGAAAACAGTTTTATATCTATTTTCCTTTCTTACGTGTCTTAGCATTTAAGCCGCTGTTGTGTGGCATAGTGTTTTGTTCCTGTCTTGGGGTGTTCCTTCCTTTGAGTATTCGATGTTTATGTTCTTGCTGAACAGGTGGATGAGTGAATGAGTAAGTGCTCTCTTCTCTCCTAGACTATCAGCTGCACCCCAGCAAGGAATAGGATGTCTTGTTTGTCCACAGAATCCCAGTGTATACAGATAAGTCTAATGAATAAAACATCATTTTAAGGTGGTAATTGTCAAGAAAATGAAATTCTTCTGACTAACATTTTTAACTTGTATTATTTTTTCAGTTTTAAAGTAATGAAATAGCAAATTAGAGCATTTACTACTTGTAGTTTTGAAAACTGGCTGTTATTTATTAGATAATATCTGATCAGCATGTTTTAATTTTTGTAGTTGTTTATGGATTCCAAAGTGCAACACATACCTGTAAAATTGACATGTCATGCTGACCACATTCCTCCCTTCCTTGTAGAAAAATAAAGTAGTTTCATGTTCTAGAAAATGTTTGTAAATCAGTAAACTCTCTTATTTTGTTTATTTTAATCTCCATGCATTTATAATACTGTTGCATATTATATATTAATATCTCATTATTTATTATATGAGAAGTCACATTTATAGATTAGCTACAATTTCCTTCAAAGTTAGAAGATCCATATCTGTCTAACCATTGTTTATTTGCAGTATAATCCACTGTTTAGACAGTATCTTAAGGCTTTGACTTCATTTTCCTGCCTGTTTGCAAGCTCATTTCTACCTAATCCTTTCTTTTAATCTTTTGTTTTATATTGACTTTGACCCTTATAAACAGCTTATCATTGGAATTTGTGGCTCAGAAAACATTTAAGTATTCTTAAGGTCATTTGAACATGGCATGGCACAATCACTCTACCTCAGATTCTGGAAATAGCGGATATAAGTTTAAGTTTGAAGATCATCACAGGGGCCAGTGCAGTCAATAATTCAGGCAACACAACTGCAGAATGAAGCCAGTAAAAAAGTAAAGCAAACACAAAATATTACTCCAAATAGCTAAGCTTTTACTTTGGTGAATGGGATTAATCTTTGATTACTATAAGAAAAAGAGAAAAATAATTATTTTAAAGTTATATTAATAACTCCAATTATGTCACTAATTATTTTATTACACTGACTTAACAGGACAAATTAATCACTAGAGGAAACTGAGGAAAAGTGCCGATAAAACTAAAATAGCAGAAATTAGAGGCAACAGCATAAATGGTATCAAAAATAACAAAGCAACTTTGCATTTTTGACAAAATACATTTTGAGTATGTTTTCTATTATTTATTCAGCATGTTTATTTAATCAAAATAATTGGATTTTTCTGTGGGTTACTTTGTGTATTTTTGATGTTTCTATTATTATTGAGTTTCTATTATTATTGATGTTTTCTATTATTGTTATTATTATTTATTATTATTATTATTATTTTATATTTCAACTGTAGTTTCACCTCCCTTTTCTCCTCCTAGATCCACCTCTGCACCTTCCTTCTATCTCATCACCATCCATTCCTCCTCTGTTCCTATTCAGAAAAGGGCAGGCCTTCCATGGATATCAACCAAACATGCAATATCAAGTTGCAGTAAGATACCTCCCGTTGTATTAAGGCTGCACAAGGCAACTCAGTAGGATAAAAAGGATCCCAAAAGCCAGCAAAAGAGTCAGAGACCAAGCTATATAACTGTAACAAATGTGCAGAGGGCCTAAGTCAGTCTCATTCAGGCTTCCTGGTTGTCAGTTTAATTTCTGAGAGCCCCTATAAGCACAGGTTAATTCATTCTGTGTGTTCTCTTTGGTTTCCTTGATCTCTCTGGCCCCTACAGCCCTTCCACCCCCTCTTGAGCAGGATTCCCTGGGTTCTGCCTACTGTTTGGCTGTGAGTCTCTGTACCTGTTTCCATCAGTTGCTGTGTAATGCCTCTCTGATGACAACTGGGCTAGGCACCAACCTATGGATATAACAAAATGTCATCAGGCATCATATCATCAACATTTGTTGCCCACCTTGTTTGGTTCTATCCTAGGTCTCTGGGTTATTTAGTCTATGACCCTGGTCATCCAGGCAGTGTCACAGGTAGGCTCCCCTTAATCGCATGAATCTCAGGCTGGACCAGTCGCTGTTTGGCCACACCTGAAATTTCTACACCATCTGTACTCCAGCACATCTTGTCCACAGTACATATTGTAGATCAAAGGTTACATAGCTAGGTTGATGACTCAGTCTCTCCATTGGAAGTCTTATCTGGTTTCAGGACATGGTCAGCTCAGGCTCCATATCTCTCATCACTAGGAGTCTTAGCTAGGGTCATCCTCTTAGACTCCTGGGAATTCCCATTGCGCTAGGTTTTTATCTCATCTATGGATTACATTTCAATGTGAACATTCCATGTGCCTAGAATTTTTTAAAGCTATGTAATCTGAAACACAAAACAAATTGCTCTTGTTAGAAAACATCAAAAAGGTGATACTGACCATACCAGGTCAGCAGTGTTGGTCTAGTGTATTAAAGCCAATGTAAAGATAGAGTGAAGGGCTCACCAAGTCATTTATGTTTGTTTTCAAAATCTGCCAATATTTCTATATGAATTATATTACATAATGCAATGAGAACTGTTTAATAAGTGAAGAAGAATGAAGAGGGGTGTCAAATTCTAGCCAAAAACCATGCAGATGTTACATATAGATGACTAACTTTTAAAATTGTAGGTAAGATAATAAAATAGGCGATATGTTTTGTTTGACACACATGGTGAAGGGCTGAGTGATGATGAAGCAGGAGGTGTCCTTACATCATGCAGCCACATGAACGTTCACTTCTGTGCAGTTTGAAAACATTTGAATACGTCTTCCTTTTCCTGTATGTGGCCCAGTTTCTTGTTAAGTATTCATTAGGGCTACAGATAGAATACAGTCCAGCTAAATTTAGAATATATTGTCCTCTTCTTCAGCCTTCTGACAGACATATTGGGCCAGAAGGCTGAAGGAGATACTCCAACATTATAGAACTTTTTGGGTGACTATTCAGGTAGCAAACTGTCTCTGTCATCTTCTCATTTGGAAAGTTACTGATGTGCACTCCCAGCACACTCACGTAATCAAATTTATACCTTCTCAAGTCTCTGATGGAGTTGAAGACCAGGTACCTTAGTTTTACAATGAAGCTTAGTTGTTTAGGGCTTAAGATGTTTTTAGGTATAGATAGGTGTTTTAAGTTGATAATGACAACATGTGATAGAGATTGATTTGCATTCAGAATTTTAGATGCACCAAGGTAGGAAAGATGTTTTCTACAAGGCTGTCAAATACAAATAGCTAAAACACTAAGGATGTAACATTTATATAATTCCAGTTTGTGTCATGGTTCTTCTTGCTATAAATAATCTGTTGTATATATGTGTAATATAAATGTATAGGTAAAAAATTTAAAAATGTGTAATTAATTTAAAAAAATTTAAAAGAAGTATTGTCCTCAACAGTCAGTAAGTAAATAAAATGGAATTACTACATGTGCAAAGGCACACACACACACACACACACACACACACACACTTACTTCAGATGAATTTGCAAATTGAAAAGGAAAGGTGGAGGTGGTTCTCTAAGGTTGTTTGCAGTCTTTATTGTTTTTATGGTCACTTTGCTTCAGTAAAATTTTAAGTATAAAAATTGTTGATAGATTAATCTGTCTTTGATATGACAATAAAGGTAATATTTTAATGTTCACTAAGCATGATTTTGCTGAAGAATTCAGGTAGGCAGAGACCTTTATAGGGTTTAATGGTTAAAGTCCATTGTATTGAGAGATACACATGGCACTAGGGACACATAACTTTAGGTCAGCCCAGGAAGATGTTTTCAGAGAGGCTTGATGGGGGGAGGGGTGACCCACTCTGAATGTCTGAAGCATCAGTCTCAGGCAGGACTCCACAGAATGAAAAAGGAAACAGGAAGTGCCAGCTGGGCACAGGGATTTATTCTCTCTCTCTGCTTTTTCTGTTGTATCTTGGACCAAGTTTTTCCATCCTCCCTGCTTTTCATGCCATGATAGACTGGTTTCCTCTGACCTTTAAGACAAAATAAATCCTTTCAATATTCTGTGTCTTTGTCAGGTAACTTTTGCCCAACAACAAGAAAAGTAGTTAATATATAGGATTAAAATAAAACAATAACAACAAAACCACCTAGGATCTTGAGCCTGTTAAAAATGAAAATGTCAAAGTTATATTTATTTAAAATATTTCTGAACATACTGAAATGTAATGCTGTTTTTTTTTCTTTTAATATATTCATTGGAGGAATTATAATAATAGACAGTCTAAAGTTAAACTAACCATGCATTCCTGGAATAAACTTATATTGATTATGAAAGACATAAATATGTATACCTGACTGGATTTAGTTTGCTAATATTTTATTCATGATATTTCAACTATGTTTATGAGTAAAATTAGACTCTCATTTTTTCCCATGTATCCATTGTCTTGTTCTTTGATATGAAGGTTAACTGGAAGAATATTCTATATTCCCTCCTTTTTTCTTTTCATCTATGTCTTCATTTCTTACTTTCTTTCCTCTCTTTTATCTATAATCATTTGTGTATGATAGATCATCTGAAGCATATAGGCTTAGTTTTTATTTTATAGTGATGTTTACTGATTAATGTTGTTTGTTTATAGAGAAAGATTTTGAGCTGTTAAATAACTATTAAATTTAATGATACCTAATTCTTTTTAATATTTTTATTTTTATATATAATGTATACATTATACAAATATAAAGTAAACTACACAGAGAAAGAAGAACCACAAAAGATCAGGAACTATATTAACGTTACATTCATAGTATTTTGGCTATTTGTACTACACCATGGTACTTAATTCTAATTGCTTTTTCACTATCTCTTCTGTTCATGTGTTCCGAAGAATAGTGCATTCCATTTGTATTTTCAGACATAGAAAAAGACTGTCATTATAGTTGTAGGATCATTTCTATGCAAATTTCTGTACATTCTGTAAGTAGGAAGAAAGGCAGCAATGCAAGATTGACAGAAGCCTTGTTTCTTATCATACTTTTTTTTCAAATGTGGAGGCTCCGGTAGGATTCTTACTCTCAATTTTACTTGTTTACATGTATTTCTGGAAATGCATGTTACCACTACTGCACTTTTAGGTTTATCATGCCAAGCTGGTTATTGGTGTGATTCTTAGGTATCATGGCTGGGTAGGACTGTAGGTTGTGTCTCTTCTTTGGAAGCTTGCACGATGCCTTCTGGTACCATAAAAGCTAGTCAGAAGAAGAATTTTTTTAGAGTTTTAGAGTACTATCTGAATGTTTGATTTTGATTGAGCAATGTTCTAAGCTGAACTGGAACTTATGATCCTCCTGCCTCAGACTTCTGAATACTGGGATTTCAGATACGTGCCATCATATTTTGTTTTTATAATCTGATATTATAGGTAGATTAAAGAAATATGTTTCAATCTGAAAGCTCAGTGATGGGGGATTGTTTTGCTTTTCTTTGTACTTTGACATTAGCCTCAGGCCCTGTGCAAGCTTTGGCAAGCACTCTTTCTGAGCTACATGAGTAGCCACCGCTTTGCTTTCAAGAAGCTGTCTTGCTAAATTCCTCAAGATGCCAGGCATTTTTCACTCTTTCTTTTTCAAACTCTGAAGTGAGTCTTAATACATGATATGTCTGTTTCAACATAATATCTTACTTATTTAACAGTTGTTTTTCATATTGTCCTAAGAACTGAGGCCAATTTTGTTTTGTTGACTTTAAAACTAGCTTGAGGACAAAAAAGAGTACAACCTCCGTACTACCCTGGGTAAACACAGGAAGGCTACATGGAATCAAATTTAAACAGTGTCTAAATATTTTTTTACTCTTCTTAATAGCAACCATCAGGTCATTTTGACCACTAGTGTACAGAAGAACAGTTCATCCAAATGTACCTCTGTTCCATGAGCATCCTGGGTACCATTTCTTGTGGTGATCATTCCATTTCTCCCCTGCATGTGGGATTATTCCTTGTTGTTTTTTAAAATTATAATCTGTTATATTGCTTAATGAAATGTAACAGTGGATAGATAACAGCACTTGAGACTCAAGACATTGGAAGTCTCTATGACCTAGTAAGTTGTGAGCTAAATTTGTGATCTCTTCTGTGTGAAGAGAGAGCACTAGAACCCTCCTGATCTGAGGAGCTGTGGAACCAGATGTGGAAACATGAAAACCATCTAACTTTATTGTTCCTTTCTTTTGTGAAACTACTTTTGTTTCCCTCAACCATAGAACACCATGTGGCTGAGGGCGCAGCATTCTCTTCAAGAACAAATATTTCCACCTGGGCTGTTGCTATGATATGTAAAACAGCTTTCTGCTGTATGGTCACCACCACCTGTCCATGCAGGGGCCCTGTCAAGTCAGAGATTCCATGGCTTGTGTGCTCTGTGCTTTGCATATTCTGTATCAGGTACACAGATATCCAGTTCTTATGTCTCTTTTATAGTATTTAAAAAAAAAGAGAGAGACTTTGGCTAAGGAAGTCATTTCAATTCAAAAGTACACTTGACTGGGTAAAACTTAAACAGAGGCCACTGTCTTCTTTGTGCTTTAAAATTCTCCCTTTTTTTCTTCAAAGAAAAGATACTTGTTTGTTTAAACGAGATTCTGGGTATCATCAAACGCATTGCAATGGCAGGTCTCAGTTTTCTAAAGTAAGACAGCCTGTGATTGTAATCAGTAAGAGGTACCCAATGTTTCAGCCATAATGGTCACATAGTGTTGTCAAATGATATTTTATATTCAGTAACACCTTGATGATAATTGCCGCTGTGCAATGAAGCTTTAAGTCCAGAGGCCATCTGGTTTTTATAAGAAGGGACCATGCAGTTGAGGACAAGTGGTTGAAACTAATCACTTCTGCAGAGTGGACCTGCCTCTGAACATACCCCATTTCATTTTAAGCTTTGTCTTCCCCAACAAAGGACATCAAAATGCTGTTGTGTTAACAGCTTTGAAATCCTCTAAGTAACTAAAACAATTTATTATTATGGAGGAAATCCATGAGTTCTAGGGTAGGAAGAACATGTCATAAACAATGCAAATTCTTTGGTTCACAGAGCAGTGAACACTGTGATTGTAACTGATTGGTAGGAACAATGGAGCTAAGAACCCAAAACAAGGCCAGGCACACTATCATTGTCTGCTGTTCTCCTCAGGGAACATAATTACCTCCTAAGGGATATGTGGACACTGTATATTGATGCTTTACTTACACCTAAGTAATACAGAAAGACTAAAATTGTTTTCCGATTTGTAAATGAATTAGCTGTAATTTTGAGTTAATTAAAATTGGGGAGATGAATCACAAAGTTAACTCTACTATGCTTTAATTTCTGATATGAAGGAACAGAAATAATATAGGGTAAAATGACAAATTAATGTCCATTGCTCTTCATTGTTTGTCAAATATGGAAAAGAAGTTGAAGATTGTTTGTGGAATGAAATACTAATATAAGTCACTATATATACCATTAACTTTAGCAATATTCTATTACTATGTAAAAATATATATGTTTATTACTGGAAACAAACAGTTCTTCAAATATGGGAGGAGGACAAAATGATTAAAAAGTTAAAAGATCAGAAGATCAAAGAATGTTTTGTTTTATGTAAATAGAGAAACTGGAGCATTGATAAAAATAAAAATAAAAATTACAAAGCTATTTCTTTGTATCTTTCATGTAAATAATGTTCAAACCTTTGTTGTCCTAGTAATAAATCCACTAACACTGTGTCAAAACTGCCAAAATTTTGAAGAAATATATTTATTTCAATTCATTATCCATAAATATTAAAAACTTAGAAAAGTAGCTGATCTTACACCTTTTATATGTATAGTATAAAATTCAAATATATGTATCTTGTACTGTTATTCGATTGATTTCACTCATATGTATGTGTATTTTGATATAGCCACAGATACTAGAATTTGAATATGTATGCCCACAATTCATCTTTTATAAGCATAGTATCCAAGTCCCTATGTTATTGAAGGTGGGAGATTTGAGGAATTAAGATCAGATAAGGTCACGAGTGGAAAAAAAGTGATTGCATTAATGGCTTTGTAAAAAGGGGTCATTTATACTTGGCATGATTGCTCTGACTCCCAGGGGGTATCCTTCTCTGTGCTTTACGTCCAGGATGCTTTTGCTGAATGCTAGGTGGATCCAGTGCCGTGCTCTTGAATGATACTGTCAGCAGCATAACAGCATTAAAAGACTAAGCTGATTTAGAGACCAAATATAAAGCTATTTTTTCACCTTAAGTAATTCTGAAAAAAAAAATATAAAAAAATATTATTTTGGAATTGTTGTATCAGGAACTCACTATATTATACTTTAAAAAGTTATTGTTAATCTCTGCAAGGTCCCATGAAAATAGAAAAACAGAAAGGATGGAGAAAAAATGGATATAAAGGAAAATAACCTTCAAGTGAAAGAGACAAGACAGAGGATCTCCTCATGAAGGCTCTCTCCAAATCTTATGCTTTTGTGCTTTTCTCGTGCTATAAGAATCTGAAAAACACTCATCAAACACCAGACCTCTACAGCTTCAGATTTTTGTTGATGAACTTATAGTGGCTCAAAATATTCACTTTATTGATTATCACATGAAGAAATACCATACAACTAGGTAGACAGAAATGGCTGAAAACTTCATGAACTGTGGTAGTTACTGTAGTCATCTTCATAGAGGGAGAACTGTAGGCTTAGATTTTTCAAAAAACCTACTTTCTTTAGGGTTCTCAAAAGCTTCTACCTCCCTCCCAACCCACTGACCAGAGGTAGGAGAGGACGAAGGAGAGGATGGAAGGATGTGGACTTTCTTAGACCTAGTTCCTTGGGCCACTCTGCACTGACAGGGTACCGGAAGTCCGGTCCAGTAGCAAACACCAACAGCAATACAAATTCATAGAGGTGGTGCAATCCATCAGAAGCAGTAAGGCTTTGCTGAATCAGCAAGGTGTTCTTATGGGGCCAGCGTCCATGCATAGTTCTCTGGAACACTTCTTTCTGGGCAGCAAAGACCAGCAAAGTGGTGTCAATGCAGAAGTGTTGTCTCAGTGTCTGTGGGTTATACTTACTTATATTCTTTGTAAACATCATCATGTACTCTCTCACATGTCCGTTTTCAGCAAAGTATCACATGCTCTCTCCCAGAGCACACAAACTAGGAAAGCTGTTTCCTTCAGAACAGAAGGTTCTTGGTCCTGGGGTGTGTAAGGCATCAGGCTGAGCAAGCCATGAGAAGCAAACCAGTGAGCAGCATGCCTGCCTCCAGGTTCCCACCCTGAGTTCCACGGATGATGGACTATACATTTTAGGATGAAATATATAAACCCATCCCTCCCAAGGTTTCTTCTGGTTGTGGGCTTTATCGTAGTAATGTAAAGCAAACCTGGGCATAATGGCTATGATTCCTCCCCCCACCCCCTTAATTTGGGCAATTTTTATACACACTTAACTTCTGATAAAAACATCCATCTCTCTTTGCTCTATTGAACCTTCTAGAAAATTTCTTTACATCTTAGATCAGTCTTCGCATTTTATAGCTCAGAAAAAATGAGGTGCAGGGGGCATGAGTAGCTAAGCAGGCTTATGAGGCCAATCTGAATTTAACAGTTCTCTATGAACAGCAGTCAAATGCCACAGCTCACGCCATTTCAGCAGGCTTCTTTCCTTAGAACGTTTTATATAACAAATAACTTGATGCTTAATGAATAAATAAACTCTGTAAAGAAGAGAAAATCCAAAATTAATTACTGTGTTTGTGATATTTTGATAAAATAAAAGCCAAGTTTTATTAAAGTGATGCTATAAAAGGTTCTGACTGGTTTGGGCATCAAAACCAGATAAATATCAGTATCAAATTGATTTTTACCATTAAAATTTTAAAAGAAAGGTGAATTTGATTTTATTTTCTTGTTCTAAATTGCAAAACCCTAGGGGTTGAAAGGCTGCTGTATTAAATTTTAAATTTTGGAGTAAACAAATTATAGTAGTGTCTTGTGACATGCTGGGATCTTGAAAGTTATAATAGCTGTCTGAGCAATGAAGAAGGGGACATAGCAATGCTCCTGAGTACCCTAGTCTAAAGCATGATGACAGGTGACTTTCATGTAACACAGAGAAGTGTGGACAACACACACCATACAATCGAAACTTGATTGTGTGAGTGCCAAAAAGAATTATTAGTGTTGTATAAGCTCATATGTGTATCTCAATATGTGCTCCCCCCTTCTTTCATCTAAGAGTATTTTTAAAAAAGATCTGGAGTTCTAATAAGCATTCTTGCATAGATTACTACTTAAGCCATTATTTCACTTTTCCCCATCTTTCTGGAGTAAAGCAATAATATAATAATTTTTACTTCTTCCTCAAAGTCATCTGGGCTCACTATGAAGCCAAATGCTAATTCAAATGTTCATACAAAAAAATCTAGCTTCACTCCAGATGGATTTTTCTGAACACAAATGAAAATACCTTCAGTTCATATAACATTTTAGAAGGTTTACCTTACAATATTTGTTTTAAGTATATTTCAATGAATTTTAATAATTCCACGTTATTATTGTTAGCTATGTGTTTCCTAATACATGTTGGAGCCACACCAAATACTAGTTTAATATAGGAAAACATGATAGGCAAATTCATCTAATGGAACCTGGTTTTAAGAAAGTGTAGCCTGGGCACCACTGTCAGTCTCCTTGATTGTAATTGTTACTGGTTTTATTAGAAAACAGTGCTTGCAGAATTACAAAATTTTCATTGTATGGTTTTGTGTGTAAGGAGAGCCAACAAGTTTCTCCCTTCCATAGAAATGCGTGCCAGAAGGCAAAGAGGGTTAGCTTATTTTCAGTTGGACCTACTCAAAGGAAGACCTGAGCTGAAAAGAGCAAAGCAGATCACTTCTGTTCCCCACCACCAGGGTGGCCAAGGTGGCAGCTATTTCTTCTTGGTGATTTATTGTTTCTGCCTCCACCCACAGGAGGTAAAATCCCAGGCTTTTGTTTCCTCTGTATTCATTAGCCCTAGAGTGCCTTCCACTACTGTAAACTCTGTTAGTTCTCAGCACCACCCTTCCTTCCATCATCATTTTCTCTGTACTCAGTTTCTCTGAGTGTATATGAAAAATACTTGACTTTTTTGTGGCTGCTGTTTGGATTGTTGTTTACTACACCTCTGAGACACCTGGTTAAATAAGTGAGGTGATACAGAGGAATTTTTATCCAGCAACAAGACTTCTCAGGCAAGGGAACACACCCAGAGACTTAGGTCTGTGTGGCCCAGCTGTTATACAGACATGCCCTTGTATACACCTTTAGTCTCTCTGCCTGGAATACAGACATTTAGTACATGCCCTTAAACCCAAACAATGACATCTAATTGTGGGACAGACACCATGACAATCAAAGAAAGATTTGACAGAATGAATGAGAGATATGATACTCCCAACTCTCATGAGAACACACAGGAAAGAGAAGCCACTTAAGAATAGTGCAAAAAGATAGCAAGGGAGTTTGTGAGGGAAGCACAGTAGAATTCAGGATTTCACTGCAGTTCGGTGCAGTTCAATTGAGTACAGTTGAGTTCATATGGTTCAGTTTGTGGAGTTCAGAGGCAGTTTTTTCAAGCAGAGCAATTCGGTGAGAAGTGGAGGGAGCCAATTTGAATCAGTCACCTTAGAGAGGAGTTTTGAGCCAGAACAACCGAGTTGAACTGGCCAGCCAGAGTTCAGAAAGAACCAGAAAGCATGAGCTTATTGAGCAGTAAGTCTCTGAGGCTGAAACCATTGTAGGCCTAGGTTAGAAGATAGAGGCTAGAAACTGAAGCCTGCAAGGAAGCTAGAGACTTCCACGACTAGGCCTAGGGGATGGATGGATAGACAGACAGACAGATAGATGATAGATTAGATGATAGATAGATAGATAGATAGATAGATAGATAGATAGATAGATAGATAGATAGAGACAGAAATGCTCTGGGACCAGCACAAGCCATGTATTATATTAGTAAAGCTTTGGTACAACTCTCATCTCATGCCCTCATCCGAGTAAATAAAAACCTTTATAGGAAACATGTTCTAAACTCTTCAGAGAGTATGTATCAGGTCTGTGTATGATCAGGAAGATCATGGGATGGTATTTTTTGTGGATTCTAGAAAATTGCTGGAAAATACTGAGAACATATTACTTTGAAAAAGTAAAGGTGCATTCATAAAGAGGAAAAGAGTTTATCATTAATGTTGCTGATTGTTCTTGGGTTCTCGACCTGCTTTCTACACACTTCAGCATCTTGGCTAATGAATTAGGCCATGCAATGCTGTGCCAGCTGCTTTGTCACTTGTGCCTCACTTTAATCGCCTGTAAGAAGGAAACATTATTTCATCTTATAAAAATGTCTAAGACAGGTGGCACTCAGAGGAAGGACAGCAAGTAGCCAAGAAGAGACTTGATACCCTATGAGAATATACAGGGGGACATAATCCCCCTCAGGAACAGTCATAGGGGAGGGGAATAATGGGAAAATGGGGGGGGGTGAGGAATGGGAGGATACAAGGGATGGGATAAACATTGAGATGTAACAAGAATTAATTAATAAAAAAAAAAAAAAAGAAAAAGAAAAAAAAAAATGTCTAAGACAGTACCTGGGAGACAAGTCCTAAAAATTATTGGTTATTATTTCCCCAATTTCGTACTTGGGAAGTAAAGAAAGTAATGACTGTACGTTGCCTAATCAAAGGCATGACTGGGATCAGCAGTGCAGGGGAGGGCGAGAGCTGCTGATTTCAAAGGTCTGTGTCTGAGAAAGGGATAGTAAACATAGAATGCAAAAAACGTTTGAGCTTCTAAACAATGACATATATTTTCCTACGTTAAAAGAAAATAACAGCATAAAAATGCAATCAGGAGGAAGTAATGGGGGAGATTAGGAAGAAATTTAGAAGTTCTGGGTCCATCCAGAACAAAGGCCAACAAGACCTGCACACCACATCATGCTAATTTAAAACAACAACAACAGCAACAAAACACCAGTAACTCTCCAGTCCCCCCATGCATACGGACACCTCTAAACCAAGCGCCCTCCTGCAGGTACAAACTGCCTCCAGCCTGTACTACACACAGCCTAGATATTGCCTTGACCTGCAAGGCTGGTGTGGAGCTCTTAACATAAACCATGAGGTTGGAAAGGGCTTTGTCAGAGTACCACCTGGCCTCAATCACAACTGCGTAAGCCCCAAGCTCCCAGGTGGGGATTTCACAGATTTGAAAACCTCATGAATCATGGCAGGTGAGTATAAGTAAAAGATCGCAAGATGTCATTAGTGGATCCATCAGCATAAACTAAATAATCAAGATGAGTATTAATTTATGTCGTCCCCCCGCCCCCTGCCAAGGAGAGGAAATATCACAACAGCCACACTGTTGCTTCACTGTTCATTCTCTACTTCTTTTATTCAAAGGAAATTTCCTGTATCTTACTGTAAATCTCACTTACTCTTCATAAATAGAGAGAGTAAATTTACTTGTAAATACTTTTGAGCATTAGTTAAAGGCTTCTTCATACACAAAAGCAAAGACATCTCTCATTTGTTACAGAGGAACATATTGTTTTATACAGATATAGAATCTTCATCAAGTATTCATAGTGAAGAGCTGAAGAGAAAGCTCAGTGGTTAGGGACACTGCCCACTTTTCCAGAGGACCCAGGTTCAGTTACCAGCACCACATGGACACTCACAACCATGTGTAACTCCAGGCTCAGGGGACTTATTTCCCTCTCCAACCATCTCTGGGAACCAGACGTGCACAAGGTACATAGACATACATGCATATAGAAATCCACACACAAAAAATAAAATAAATAATTTTTTAAAAGAATGCACATTTGGCTGACTGTAAGCTAGACTGTGCCTGATGCCTATGCCTTAAAGCTTTGTATCCAATTACTGCCTTTAATAAGCGTGCCTTTCTAATAGAATGTTGTACAGTTTCTTACAGTGAGATTTTAATTCTTCTTTTTGAGATGCACTCTGAATGCTTTGTGATTACAGATATTCCAACAGAGTTGGGGAACATGTTGCAAGCACCATTACCCTGGCTATCGCTAGCTTACCTAATTTAACGGGTGTATCATCCCACATTTTTCACTCTATTATAGCTGCCACTAGAAGCAGTGCTATCCTCGTAAAGGTTACCACCGTGCTGACAGGTGCAGATGTTGGACTCTGAGTTATGGAATGAGACTTCCAGCTAAATCACACCCAACACCACCCGGCCAACCTGGTATGTCTGGATTTATGAAAATAAGTGATGAATGCCAACTGCTCATAAACAGGCGACAAATGAGATTTGCTACCTGATATAACTAAAATTTTGTATGAACTAAGAAGCAAACATAATAGTAACTGCTTAATGGTTTCCTCATAATACTCATCTCTATCATTTCAAATCTACATTGTTATCTGAAGAAATATAAGGGTATTTAACAAAACTGATGAAGAAGATTAAGGGGCAGCACATTGTCTGTGAAAGGAAAGCAATTACAATTTTTATGGTTAAGATTAAAATGATGCACCCGCTTTGGACACAATGGAACTTTGAAAATCTAGCTTCACCTGTCAACTCAAAGGTCTTTTTACACTTTACCTTGTTCTACCAGCCAGTTATTTTAGATAACATTGGCAGATAAAGTTAACTGAAGAGTGCCGCCATAAGTCAAAAGCCTGTGGGTGGACAGATGTCAGAATCCAAAGCCCAGCTCTTGCTCACCACTGAAACACTAATTTAGCAATAATATATGGGACGATTTGTCACTATGAGATTTTCAAAATTCAATTAAAAAGTGACAGCATCCTTGCCTAGCCCATGGAAGAGAATACCTGAGTGGGGACGAAGCGCAATGCTGTTAGCAGGTATCAGATCCTGTGAGAATGCCTGGCTTACTAATCAATGCTCTGTCAAGGAGAACGAAAGGGAGAAATACGCCTTTCAACCTCTACCTCCTCAGAGTGCCTCCCAGGGACTGGCTTCTGTTTCCTGTCACTGAGGTTACTGCTCTCCTTGGCAGAGTTCAGGTGCCTCCTTTGAAAACTAAGAGGAAGAGGTCGCAGCCAGCTGCATGTCTTGGCATGAGCATGCGAAAAGACCCAACTTGAGTATTCTTCCTCAAAAGTGTCTGAAAGAGAGGATTGAGGAATGTACCCCATGGTCCAGCACTCCAGGGGGCTACACATGCTTAGGGACTTGTTTCCAGCTGAAGGCACTGAATGTTTAAGCGAAGACACAATGTCATGGCTGCTCAGAAAGAGTCAAGTGTAAGAGTAGAATTAAATAATAGGCAGTAAAGTCAACAAGAAAGGAAGGCATTGCAAGTCCCTGAGGCTCTCAAACTGAGATCTGCACACCTACGCCTATGTAAGTTGCATCTTCCCCAAAGTTTCAGAGTTCAAGTAGGTCGACCCATGTGTAAAGCAGTTTACAAAGAACAGGAGTAGTGACATTTTTTTTCAAATGCAGAGATCTCCACACAAAAATATAAAGCATGGGAAATAATAGGAAAAAATTTATGACTCCAGCTCCTTAGTCAAAAGACCTGGAGAGATGAAGCATCCAAGGAAGTCTCCAGAATACCCTTGGTAAGAATGCCCTGTACACCAAAGACATCTATGCTTCAACAAGGCAAGGCACACACAGGAAGAAACAGATGCTGGGGCACAGAGAAGCTGAACTAAAGGGCTCACACAGAAAGATCAGCAGTGAGCTTTGTGATACAAATGAAGACCTCAGAAGGTCATTTAAAAACATACAAAAGTGAGAAGAACAAAACCAATTTAATTAAGACTGAGAAATTTATTGAATACAATTAAACAGTACCCATACCTTAACAGTTCTAAAAGACAGAAATGAGATTCATAAAATACAATGACCAGTCCTGAAAAGACTCAGAGGGAAAACTACCCCAACATACACCATCATGAATGCCAAATTATAGAGACAAAGGACTTTGTGAAAAGCAAAAGATCACATATAACAGAAACCTCATAAGAGGCAACACTCCGAGAAACATTTGGCAGGTACAAGGAAGAGAAGATATATTCAAAGTGCTGGCAAAAAAAAAAAAAAAAAAAAAGGTACCAAGAATATTATAATTAAGAGGGGGTAAGAAAAGGGGTGAGGAGGGAAGAGAATGGAAGGGGAGGAGAGGGACTAATGAATGAATTTCCTACAAAGTGGAACCTGAGGACATTTGTCTCCATGGTAAGTGCTTTATGAGAATGACACTTATGTTCCTTTCGGTTAGAACGACATGGAAAGGCATCCTGAACTAATATTAAAGTCTAGGTCTCAAGGCAAAGGTGAGTGTAGATGTACAAGTGAACTTGAATTTGGCAATGTGTTTTAAACAGTGCAAACTATCACTAAGATCTGTCAATGACCACAGAACATCACATGCAAACTGTGACTTCAGAAACAAAGTAGACTGAGAGTTAAGAGTGTTAAAATGGCTGTCCAAGTTAAGTTCTGATTAACATAAAATAGACAGTTATAAGAGGTTTTAGTGGTAATGGTGAAACAATTGTCTTTTAATGATGAACAAAGGAAATGAGAATCAAAACTCCAAAATGATGTTTAAAAAAAAAAAAAAACAGTGTAAATTAATAAAAAAAATTCAAAAAATAAAATAAAATAAAAATAAAAACACACACACACACAAAAAAAAAACAGTGAAATAAAGGATGAGAGGCACAAACTCTGTGGCCAACAGAAGCATTTTTTAAAGATTTACTTATTTTTGTTTTATGAGTATAAATGTTTTCCCTGTGCATATGTACATGCATATTAGCATGCAGCCTTTCAGAGAACAAAAAAGGACACTGAATACCCTGGAACTAAAGTCACAGAGGGTTGTGTGGTGTGATCTGAATATGGGTCCTCAACAAAAGCAGCCAGTACTCTTAAACACTGAGCCATCTCTCCAGCCAACACACACACACACACCCCACACATACACACACATACCAGACACACACACACATACACACACATACCACACATGCACACACATACACACACAGAGATACACACGTACCACACACACACATACACATACACACACATACCACACATGCACACACATACACACACACAGAGCCACACACGTACCACACACACCAAAAGCTGGCTTAATTCACTTTCTCCTCAGTGTACTCCAGTTTTACTTTTACCCAAATAAATTATATGTATAAATTTAAGAGAAGTAAGGGAAAATATGAAAATGTAAGCTGAAGGTGGCTGTATCTTTATTTAATCAAATACAGAAAAGCAAAGATGCACAATAAGCCTGCCCCCTTGAATTCGTCATAGATATTTTTTCCTTTGAAAATTCCTTTTTTTTTATTAATTTATTCTTGTTATATCTCAATGGTTATCCCATCCCTTATGTCCTCCCATTCTTCCCTCACACCCATTTTTCCATTATTCCCCTCCCCTATGACTGTTCCTGAGGGGGATTACCTCCCCCCGTATATGCTCATAGGGTATCAAGTCTCTTCTTGGCAACCTGCTGTCCTTCCTCTGAGTGCCATCAGGTCTCCCCCTCCAGGGGACATGGTCAAATGTGAGGCGCCGGAGTACCTGAGAAAGTCATATCCCACTCTTCACTCAACTGTGGAGACTGTTCTGACCATTGGCTAGATCTGGGTAGGGGTTTAAAGTTTACTGCCTGTATTGTCCTTGGCTGGTGCCTTAGTTTGAGCGGGACCCCTGGGCCCAAATCTGCCTATCATAATGTTCTACTTGTAGGTTTCTAGGACCATCTGGATCCTTTTACTTTGCTATTCTCCCATGCTTCTCTCATCTAGAGTCCCAATAGGATGTCCTCCCCTCTGTCCCAGTTTCCTGGTAAGTGAAGGCTTTCGTGGGACATGCCCCTTGGGCTAGTATGCAGATATAAGTGAGTATATACCATTTGATTCTTTCTGCTTCTGGGTTAACTCACTCATTATGATCATTTCTAGCTCAATCCATTTATCCACAAATTTCAGGAATTCCTTGTTTTTAATAGCTGAGTAGTATTCCATAGTGTATATGTACCACAGTTTCTTTATCCACTCTTCTACTAAGGGACACTTAGGCTATTTCCATGTTCTGGCTATTATGAATAAGGCTGCTATGAACATGGTTGAGCAAATTTTCTTGTTGTGTGCTTGAGCATCTTCTGGGTATATTCCAAGGAGTGGAATAGCTGGGTCTTGAGGAAGCCCTATTCCCAGTTTTCTGAGATAGCACCAGATAGATTTCCAAAGTGGCTGTACTAGTTTGCATTCCCACCAGCAATGAAGGAGAGTTCCTCTCTCCCCACATCTTCGCCAGCATGTGATGTCGCTTGAATTTTTGATCTTACCCATTCTGATGGGTGTAAGATGGAATCTCAGAGTTGTTTTGATTTGCATTTCCCTGATGACTAAGGAGTTTGAGAATTTCTTTAAGTGTTTCTCAGCCATTCGATATTCCTCTGTTGAGAATTCTGTTTAGTTCTAAGCCCCATTTCTCAGTTGGGTTATTTGGTTTGGTGGTGTTTAACTTCTTGAGTTCTTTATATATTTTGGATATTAGACCTTTGTCAGATATAGGGTTGGTGAAGATCTTTTCCCAGTCTGTAGGCTGTTGCTTTGTTTTCTTGACAGTGTCTCCTGCCTTATAGAAGCTTCTCAGCCTCATGAGGTCCCATTTATTAATTGTTGACACTAAGACCTAGGCCATTGGTGTTCTGTTCAGGAAGGTGTCTCCTGTGCCAATATGTTCCAGGCTCTTCCCCACTTTTTCTTCTAAGTGACTTAGTGTCTCTGGTTTTATGTTGAGGTCTTTAATCCACTTGGATTTGGGTTTTGGGCAAGGTGACAAATATGGGTCCAGTTGCATTTTTTTACACAAAGACCTCCAGTTAGACCAGCACCATTTGTTGAAGATGCTATCCTTTTTCCATTGAATGGATTTGGCTTCTTTGTCAAAAATCAAGTGACCATATGTGTGTGGATTCATATCTGGGTCTTCGATTCGATTCCACTGATCAACCAGCCTGTTGCTGTGCCAGTACCATGCTGTTTTAATTACTATTGCTTTATAGTACAGTTTGATATCAGATATGGAGATTCCTTCAGAGCACCTTTTATTGTACAAGATTGTTTTAGCTATTCTGGGTTTTTGTTTTTCCATATGAAGTTCAGAATTGAACTTTCAATGTCTTTAAAGAAATTGTGTAGGTATTTTGATAGGGATTTCACTGAATCTGTAGATTGCTTTTGGTAGGATGGCCATTTTTACTATGTTAATTCTCCCGATCCATGAGCAAGGAAGATCATTCCATCTTTTCAGGTCATCTTCAATCTCTTTCTTCAGAGTTTTGAAATTTTTTTTCAAACAAGTCCTTCACTTGCTTAGTTAGAGTGACTCCTAGATATTTTATATTGCTTGTGGCTAATGTGAAGGGTGTGGCTTTCCTAATTTCTTCCTCTGCAAGCTTGTCATTTTTGTATAGGAAGGCTACAGACTTTTTTGAGTTAATTTTGTATCCAGCCAATTTGCTGAAGGTGTTTATCAGCTGTAGGAGTTCTCTGGTGGAATTTTGAGGGTCACTTATGTACACTATCATATCATCTGCAAATAGAGATAATTTGACTTTCTCCTTTCCCATTTGTATACCCTTGATCTCCTTTTGTTGTCTTATTGCTCTGGCTAGAACTTCGAGTACTATATTGAAGAGATGGGGAGAGTGGGCAGCCTTGCCTTGTTCCTGATTTTAGAGGAATTTCCTTGAGTATCTCACCATTTACTTTGATTTTGGCTATTGGCTTGCTGTATATAGCCTTTATTATGTTGAGGAAAGTGCCTTGTTTCCCCAATCTCTCTAAAACGTTAAACATGAATGGGTGTTGGATTTTATCAAATACTTTCTCTGCATCTAAAGAGATGATCATGTGGCTTTTTTCTCTTCAGTTTGTTTATACGGGGGATTAAATTGATGGATTTCCGTATATTAAACCATCCCTGCATGCCTGGAATGAAGCGTACTTGGTCATGATGAATGATATCTTTGATGTGTTCTTGTATTTTGCCAGTATTTTATTTAGTATTTTTGCATCGATGTTCATAAGAGAAATTGGTCTGAAATTCTCTTTCTTTGTTGAGTCTTTGTGAGGTTTAGGTATCAATGTGACTATGGCCTAATACAATGAATTTGGTAATGTTCCATCCATTTCTATCTTTTGGAGTAGCTTGAAGAGTATCGGTATTAGCTCACCCTTGAAGGTCTGGTAGAATTCTGCACTGAAACCATCTGGCCCTGGGCTTTTTTTGGTTGGGAGATTATCAATGATTGATTCTATTTCTGTAGGGGAAATGGGACTATTTAGCTTGTTTATCTGTTCTTCACTCAACTTTGGCAAGTGAAATTGATCAAGAAAATCGTCCATTTCCCTTAGATTTTCAAATTTTGTGGCATATATTCATTCAAAGTAGGATCTTATGATTCTTTGTATTTCTTCAGTGTCTGTCGTTATGTCTCCCTTTTCATTTCTGATTTTGTTTATTTCAATACTGTCTCTCTGCCTTTTAGTTAGTTTGGCTAATGGTCTGTCTATCTTGTGATTTTCTCAAAGAACCAGCTCTTGGTTTTGTGGATCTTTGGACTGTTTTCATAGTTTCTAATTTGTTAATTTCAGCCCTGAGTTTGATTATTTCCAGACGTCTACTCCTTTTGGGTGTTTCTGCTTCTTTTTTTTTCTAGGGCTTCCAGTTGTTTCGTTAAGATGCTTATGTGCGATGTTTCCAATTTCTTTTTAAAGGCACTTAGTGCTATGAATTTTCCTCTTAGCACTGCTTTCAATGTATCCCACAAATTTGGGTATGTTGTTTCTTCATTTTCATTGAATTTCAGAAACTCCTTGATTTCTTTCTTTATTTCTTCCCTGACCCAGGTGTCATTTAGCAGAGAGTTGTTTAGTTTCCACGTACGTGTAGGCGTTTTGTTATTTCTGTTGTTGTTGAATTCCAGCCTAAGGGCATGGTGATCTGATAGGATACAAGGTATTATTTCTATCCTCTTGTATCTATTGAGGCTTGCTTTGTGACCTACGATGTGATCAATTTTGGAGAAGGTTCCATGGGGTGCAGAGAAGAAGGTATATTCTTTCTTGTTTGGGTGAAAGGTTCTATAGATATCTGTTAGAGCCATTTGACCCATGGCATTGGTTAATGATATTATTTCTCGGCTTAGTGTCTGTTTCAATGACTTATCCTTCAGTGAGAGTGGGGTGTTGAAGTCTCCCACTATTATTGTGTGGGGATCGATGTGTGGTTTAAGCTTTTTTAGCAGATCTTTTACAAATGTGGGTGCCTTTGTATTGGGAGCATAGATGTTCAGAATTGTGATGTCATCTTGGTTGACTTTACCTTTGATGAGTATGAAGTGTCCTTCCTCATCCCTTTTAATTAATTTTGGTTGAAAGTCTATTTTGTTCGATATTAAAATGGCTATGCCTGCTTGCTTCTTGTGACCATTTGCTTGGAATATTTTTTCCAACTTTTCACCCTGAGGTAATGACTATCATTATGGGTGAGATGTGTTTCTTGAATGCAAAAGAATGTTGGATCTTGTTTATGCACCCATTCAGTTAGTCTGTGTCTTTTTTATTGGAGAATTGAGACCATTGATGTTGAGAGATATAAATGACCAGTAACTGCTAAGAGTCTTAATTTTGATGTTGTTTCCAGTCGAGCGTTTGTGTAGTTGTGTTTTTGCCATGGGGTAGTTATCTATTTCCTGCGTAGTTTTGGTTGTAGCTTTACCCTTTGGGATGGAGTTTTCCTTCTAGTACCTTCTGTAAAGCTGGATTTGTGGATAGGTACTGTTTGAATTTGTTTTTGTCATGGAATATTTTGTTTTCTCCATCAATGGTTATTGATAGTTTTGCTGGGTAAAGTAGTCTGGCCTGGCATCTGTGGTCTCTTAGGGTTTGCAGGATCTCTGTCCAGGCCCTTCTGGCTTTTATGGTCTCTGCTGAGAAGTCAGGTATAATTCTGATAGGTTTACCATTAAATGTTATTTGGCCCTTTTCCCTTGCAACTTTTAATATTTTTCTTTGTTCTGTATGTTTTGTGTTTTGATTATTATGTGACGGGCAGTTTTTCTTTTCTGGTCAATTCTATTTGGTGTTCTATAGGCCTCTTGTATGTTTATATGCATCTCTTTCTTTAGATTGGGGAAATTTTCTTCTATGATTTTGTTGAGACTAGTTTCTGGGCCTTTGAGTCTGATATCTTCTCTTTCTTCAATGCCTATTATCCTCAGATTTCTTCTTTTCGTGGTGTCCTTAATTTCTTGGATGTTTTGTGTTAGGAGTTTTCCAGATTTGGCATTTGCTTTAATGGTTGCTTCAAGATCTGTGATTGTATCTTCTAGACCTGAGATTCGTTTTTCCATCTCTTGGATTCTGCTAGAAAAGCTCACCTCTGTGTTGCTCGCCTTCTTCTCTGAGGTCTCACGTTCTCGTTTTTTCTTCTTTCTTTGTGTTTATCATTGAATCCATTTTCGTTTTCAGATCTTGAGCTGATTTTTTTTTTATTTCTTTCATCTGATCATTTGTATATTCCTGAGTTTCTTCTATTGCCTCTTTATAGGTCTTCAGAGCTTGAACGGTTTTATTTATTTCTTTCATCTGGTTGTTTGCATTTTCCTACAATTTTTCCAGTTCCACTCTATATGCTTCTTTTATGTCTCTCACCTGTTTGGCTGCGTCTTCCTGCATTTGATTATGAATTTTATTTGTTTCCTCCATTATCATCCTCATTACTAAGGATTTGAAGTCATTTTCTTGTATTTCCGTTGTATTTGAGTTCTCTGGGTTGTTTTCTTTGGGAAAGCTGGAAACTGGAGACGCCATGTTGTAACCTCCTAACATCCACACCAGTGAAAGTTCTTGTTGTGGTAAGACGTCATGATGACCTTTGTTGCTAGTACATCTTACATGACAGTGGAGCCTCATTATTCTTCCATGTTATAGAGAACTGTCCTTAGCTAAGACCCTCCTTTCTGATCTGTTTACTTTGATGTACCATCAGTTCATTTTCACCAAGATGAATGCTTTTGTTAGGTAGGGGAGGTATCAGTACTGCTCTTCTGCAAATAAGTAGAAGGAAAGTTGAAACAGTAATAGAACTGTGGCCACTTGCCATTCATTTGTTTGTCATTTATAAATGACAAGTTGTTTTAATGACAAATTTTTTTACTTGTCAGAAATAAAATTAATTTTATCAAATGCATTCTGGTGATGAATTATCAAGATGGTCTAGAACAGAAACACTCACCAGTATTTTAAGGAGACTGGCTTCAACTCAGGAACCCCACACCAAGACTCAGGTTTCCTTCTGGTGATGCCACAGTATTCTGTATCTCAGAGCTAATTGGGCTTCTTTCACTAGCAGACAAATTAATCCCTGGAGCGTGTTAGGCATCATGAGAAAGCTATGAATTTGCTCTGATTTTCTGTGATAAATTACCACTTTATAAATATTTAATGGAGTTAAATAAAGGAGTTCGCAGAAATGCTTGGATACTCTTGCAATCAAGATATTTGCTTAAGTTATAGATTACATTCAACTGTGAGGAATATAAATCACCCAAACCATCTCAGACCAGCAAGCAGCCATTTCTCTACATGTACGTCCACCATCGCTGCTGTGGCTCCATTACAAGCGGAAAATGATCAGAAGGTGAAGAGGGCAGCAGAGCCTCTTAAAGACCTCTCCAGTGTCCCCAGGTGACTTTTAATGTATAGCAGAAATGGAATGCATTGCTACTCCGAAATCCTCAGGAGATAGATTTTTAATATTTAGGTACATTCCCCAGAACACATCTGAAGCTATTAAGGAAAAAAAGTTATGTAAGGCATCTAGCAACATCTTCAAATTATATGAAGACTGACAAAAATATTCAGACATTTTCATGTACATTGGCTGATAAGTGAGGGATAATTCATCTTTCATTTGCAAACTAAAATCTGAAAATGATTTAAGGTATACTTTATAAATAAAGCACTGCTTTCTGTGAGTAAAGCCATCATGCCACCAACTTGAAACCAGGAGTCATAAACAGAAACATGTGACCAGGCACAGGGATGTGACAGATCACACATTTCCAATTAGACCACAGTAGATCCAATGATTGGTTCTTCCTGCTTGCATATTGGCCAGATAAAGAGTTATTTGAACTGAGTCCTTGTTACAGTGCAGGTACCTTGTAAATAAGTGGACATCCTACTTATAAAAGATGTAATAAGTGACTACTAAATTTATATTAAGTATTCATAGAAATGGTGTACACATGGACCAGTAGATATATTTTTTAACTAGAAAAATAATGATCAAAGCTTGAGATATAAACAATGCTACAATAAACTGCCAACTTCCCTTTTTGTATTAAATATGCCCAACTTAACTCTGCCCTTAACTGACACTTTGAAATTCAACAATATCCATTAGGAAGCCCAGGGACGCCTTTTTCTTTTTATCTTTTCTTTTCTTTTCTTTTCTTTTTCCCCATTTTGTGTCTGTTGGCCATTGTTGCACTACATTCTGGGTGAGCAGAGTAAAGATCTTTCTTTAAAGTTCTGATTTCATTTTCTGTGGGTTTTTCTATTTAATCAGTGGAGGGTGGAGGGAACACTACAGTACACCTGTGGAGGATAAACAACTTTTCTGTGTCAAGTCTCCCCTTCGGCCCCATGGTTCTCATGGATGGAACTCAGGTTACCATGCTTGGCAGCAAACACCTCTAACCAATTAGCCATCTTGCCAGAGGACTCTATTTCCTGCACACACTACTCCATCTGTTATGCTTAGTATTTTTATTCAGTGTATAGCATCTTTAATTAGAAAAAATATTATTGTTTAGAGATGGTAGATAAGTGGTGTTTTGGGAAATGGGATTAAATACAAGGAGGTACTGCAGGTTGAAATTCAGTGTTCCTGCTGTTAAACTGTGCTAGGGCTGAAAAAATGTCTCATTTGCTGCCACAGGATGAACATCTCAAGTAGTCATTTTGGCAATAGCCATTCTTACCAAGGAAAGTGACATCTCACCACAGTTGACTTCTAACTTACCTGCTGGATAGTGATATTTAAGGTTTTTCTAATTCCCTTACATTTGTGTGTTTTCTTTTGAGGAATGTCTGCTTAGGTCTTTTGCTATTTTTAATTTGCTTGAACCACTTTGATTGATGTTGAGGCTACAGCAGTGAATACAGCTTCATTCTGCTCTTGAGGGGCTGAGGGGCTGACTCAGTTCAGATAGTGTAAGCCAGAATCACAGTGCATAGGCCACATAGATCAGTAAGTTAAGGATGCTACCCTCACCAAATGTGCTACAGTGATTTTGTTCTTCATCCATTATTGGAAAATGGTGTTTTCCTCAAAGGTGGGGGGGAGGTTGTTACCTCATATAGTTGCTTTTGAGGATTAAGCAGGTTGACATACATGCATTGTATAAAGTGGTAAAGTTTAGTTTGGACAAATGTAGTGCAGTTTAGTTGGTTAGCAATGTAGGTTGTGGAGCGAGATGGCCTGGATTCCAATTCTGATTTCATCATTATCTAGCTGTGATAGAAGAAGTTGTTTCATCCTCTGCAAACTGCTAACCATAATTTACTAAGGACCTTCACAGGGGAACTGAAAAGTTAATGATATGTTTAATTCATACAATTGGGAATTTTGAATAAATGTTGATTAATAGCTTATTAATTGAAACTGGAATATTGGGCCTTGGACTCCTTCGTACTGGATACTGTTTGTCGGATATTTTACTAACCATGTTATATTATTTCCCTTGTTTTTGTTAACAAAATATGGTAGTTATAATTTAAATTTTCCTTCATTTCAAACGTCATTATAAATCTGGAGAACAATAGAGTGAATTATCTCAGGCTTCATGAGTGCTTACTAAGCACTAAGTGAATTTGTACTTTCTAGTCAGGTGTTTATGTGAGTTTCATAACAAGGATTATTGTTGTGGGACTTCAGAATTTGTTTTTTATTTATTATTGGTTTCTTTGCATAAACTGTTAATTCAGATAGTTCAGGCATCTTAATAAATGGATACAGTACAAATAACATGGATTTTCTAACCCTGCAATATATCAATATTTCACCTTTTTTCAGAATAAATATATTTGAATAAGAATGGCTCTATAAGCTCATAAATATGAATTCCAGGGAATGGCACTATTAGTAGGCATGACCTTGTTGGAGGAAGTTTACCACTGGGGGTGGTCTTTGAGGTTCCAAAAGCCCAAGATAGGCACAGTGAGTCTCTTCCTGATGTCTGTGGTTCAGATGTAGAACTCTTGGCTCCTTCTCAGAACCATGTCTGCCAGTGTGCTGCCATGCTTCCTACTATGCTAATAATGGACAAAACTTCTGAAACTGTAAGCAAGCCCCAAATAAATGCCTTTCTTTATAAGAATTGCCCTGCTCATGGTGTTTCATCACAGCACTATAACACTGAGTAAGACAATAAGTAATTTACTTTACTCCCTTTGATGATTATTGCTCTTGATACTTGAAGAAACAATCAGCCAGTGCAATACTTAAATCAAACCTTCATTCACAGCAGGTGATTAAAGAGCAATCTAAAATTCTGAAGCCATATAAGAGGTTAAGAGTTGAGCAGAATCTTTATTTTCTATGAAGAGTTGGGTCATCACTCTGTCTCCTATTCGGTTCAAAGTGACAGAGGCAAGCTCAGAAAATGGCTCCTCTTCTTGGCTATGATCAGACCATAAAATTTCAGGAAACAGAATAAGTCACCATTAGCACAAAATAAGATAAAAACCATTAGCAAAGAATCATACTGTATTTTTCTAGAGCTGTTATAACAATATTGTATATGTTCAGACAACAGAAATTCCTTTTTTTCCTTTCTGCAGGCTGGAAATCCAAGTCCCACCTAACAGGCGTTATGTCTACTGAGGTCTCTCCTTGGTTTAGAGGTTCCTCCTGTGACCTCACACAGTCTCTCTTTTTTTATTTCTTTTTTATTATTTAATTAATTTATTCAGATTACAACTCAATTGTTATTCCATCACTTGTATCCTCCCACTCCTCCCTCCCTCCCATTTTCAACCTATTCCCCTCCCCTATGACTGTGATTGAGGGGGACCTTCTCCCCCACTATATGGTCATAGGCTATCAAGTCTCAACTTGGTAGTCTGCTTATTCTCTTTTTGTAAGCATGGCTCTGGTATTACTTTATGTGAAAATCTTCTCTTCCCATAAATACACCCATCAATTATACTTCCGATTGCTTTGATCACTTTTCTTAAAGATCTTATTTCCCAAAGCACCAGTACTTACGCTCCCACATACCAGTTTTGACAGAATACAATGAAGCTCAGAACAGTCTGTTTAGAGTTCTTCTTATGGATGGCTACAGTTGGACTTCAACTGGAATACACAAACCAGTAGTAACACGAGATGTTATGTCTTTTCATTATTTTCAATAGGCAATCATTTTTATGTTCAAGAACCTGCACTTATAAGACAGTTCTATATCAAATGAGAGATATGTTATCTGATTATTTGGGATATTTCCCACCAACCAGATAAAGATTTTAGTAGAGTTTCTAATTAATTTGCCCTCTGAGTTATTCGTCAGCTACATATTGCTCACTGGATGTAGATTATCTTACAAGGGCATCTGTTTGCCTCCCTCTGCAATTTCCTAATGCACACATGCATGATGAGGGTGAGTGGAACACAACACCACCTTAGGATCAAAGTTTAGGAAGGACAGTATCCCCATCATTCCCAAATAGCTGCTGGCTGAGGACTTCCAGAGACTTCCCAGTAGAATAACACTACTGAGAGGATGACAAGAGAGAATTTTCTGTAAAATGGAGCACACTCCAGAAACAGGAAGAGTGTTATTTCTCTGTTATTGTGGTTCCACCACAACTGAGTTGAATTTCCAGGGGAACTTGGTTATTCCCCATGTCTTCATGTGAATTTTGCCTTATAATGTTCATGGTTCCTCTCAGTTACTTGGATGTGCTTGGTCACTAGTATTCTTTGATTTTACAGACTTTTCATTTTTGGTGCTTCTAGATGGATTGCTCTCCTGTTTTCTTCGTTGTCTGATAAGGTCTTAGGTGTTTGAACACACCCACATGCATTTACAGCTGGGGATTTTACTTATGAAATGTGTAATTAGCCACTAGCCTCAGAATGCCTGTTATATACCAACATGCTTTTGGGGACATAAAATCCATTATGAAGTATGTATTTAATCTCTTCCTTATCATGTTGGTTAATAATTACATTTTTACCACTAGCTTCTCCCCAAATTAGATGTTATCATTACCTCAATTTCTGTATTTGGTTGGCCCGTTGCTTTTAAGATTATGACGTGGAAAGTTGGGAAGAAGTTTTTCAGCTTGTTGTAACGTGTAAAATGTTTATAGACTGTGGTGGGGATAGAAGAGAGGTGAGGACAGTGCCAGGCACACCATTTCTATACATGTCGGGTACCTGCTTCTTCCAATGAAGCACATTTCCTCCACCTGCCAATTACGGCACCAAAATGTGAATCCACCAGTGGATGAATCTGTCAGTTAGGTCAAAGTCCTTCTCATCCCATCACCACCTTTCACAGTTCCCACATTTAAAACCACAGCAATGGGACTCAAGCTTTCAACATGTGAGCTCTTGGGGGATATTTCAGATCCAGCCCTGATACTACCATTTTATGAGAAAGGACATGTTAAGTCCAGAAAAAAGCCTAAATTAAAGCTTCAAGAAAAATGTGTTTTTCCTCATTCCTTAAGTGCAAATGGTGGAAATTTTAAGCTGTTGATCTAGAGAACAGAAGAAGTAATGAGAAGGTAATGCCTAGAATGCTAGACACAGACCCTTTCACAGGCTAATGTGTCTGTCCTCAACATGCTAGTGATTCGGTAATAGCCAGAAGAATGGTTGCAGGAAATGCAAAAAGAGATAAGATTTGGTTGCTTTAGTAGACAGCAATATAGAAATGAAAAATAGTATTTTAAAATATTTTTTGAAGTCATCCATGTGTTGCTTAACTTTCCTAGAAACACCCACCTGCCCAGTCTATCTAACACAATTTATAGTTCAAACACTCCTCCCAATATAAAGTGGGCTTTTTCCAAAGCTTTCCTATTGTACGGTGACCCTTTCCATCCCAGAGGCTGGTTAAATGTTGCTAAGTGCCCTTGACAACTAAGAGCAACACAGTGCAAAGGAAAACATAAAAAGCAGATGCCATCATGCCGCATTATACCACAGTCATAGCGAGAAGATGAGGAGCGAGGAGACGAATAGACAGAGGGGGAGGGAAGCAATAGAATAAATGCCCAGCGACAAAACCACACTGCTCCGTAAAGACAAGAAATCCGTGGCTGGTTATAAACCTCAGATTAGGTCTCTCCAGCACTTCTGTGTTACTGATTTACTGAGAGTGAAAAATATTCCTGAGTTTATTAGGATTAATTTGAAAGAACTGAAAGCATAATCATTTTAAACAAAATGACTAACCCATGAATTCTAGTTATTTAATAAGAGCAGTTGATCAGTCAGACATGGGACTGTTTATGAAGAGGTTCTTGCAATAACTGGAAAATCGGGAAGTAGACAAGAGTTGCAACAAAGAGAAATCTCTAGCAGAACCTCAACTACCCATAAATATGAGTGTCCAAGACAAAAATGAGTTTATTATATAAAATCCCCAAATACATGGAGAAACCAATGTCCGCAAGAGACCTGACCATGAACCAGTGTACAGAAGGGAGACTCAGAAATGTTGTAGCATAGGGTTCAGATACCTGAATCTTCTATAGTGTCTCAAGAAATGTGGGTGGAAACGTGACAAGGGTGGAGTCTATAAAAATAACCAGATGAATTGATAAGACAAGAGAAGAGGAAGCTAAGTGACAAATCAGGGTGATGCAGCCACAAAGTTTCCAGGAACAGGAAGCTGCTTCGTCTGTGTCTAAAGGAGAAAAGCAGAGGTCAGACCAGATGTAAGCAACTAGCAGTGAAGCCGTAACCAGGGAGCCAGCGGCGATGCTCTCAGGTGCAACTGCCCATCCTTGACTCACTAACAAAATCAATTTCAGAGGTTCAAAATGTAGACACTTCAGATCAACAACTGTGCTCATTTAAAATCTCCTGACTCAATCGAAAGAAACTTTTCAAATATCTTCAAAACTAAAAAAAAAAAAAAAAAAAAAGTGGTTTTAAAAATAGATAATTCAGTAAGGGATAGTAAGTATATATTAAATATATAAGTTTATCTGGGCATGAAAAGAAAGTACAAGATCAAAACAATAAAGTGGAAAAGAAAGCTTAGCTCAGAAAATGGAAGAAAAGTGAAATAAAAAACAGAAAGCAAAATAATTTAGAAAACATAAATCCAAATTAGTGTCAATTAATCATAAATACAAAAATATTATTAAAACTGATTTTAACGTGGATTTAAAATAAAAAAAAAACAAGGGGCCAGAAAGGAAGCTCTGTGGTAAAGAGTGTTTGCTGCTCTCATAGAGGACCCAGATTCCATTTACAGCAACTCACACACAGTTCACAACTACCTGTTACTCTGGTTCCAAAGGATCTAATACCTGTTTCTGGCCTCCTTAGCACTGGATGTATATAGTGCACAGACATACATGTAGGCAAACACTCATGTAGATAAAATATTTAACAATATATCATCACATTAGATAAGAAAAATAAAACAAAGCAATAGGAAAAATAAACAAATTCACCATTGACTTTGGAAAATATTCACATTCTCTCATTTGTTAATGGAAACAAAAGTAGTATCATGTTGTTGCACACTCATTTCTAAAGCACATTTGGACTTTTCTAGTCAACAAAAAATTATGAACTGAAGGAGGATAAAGATGATGCTAGAAATTGATAAACACTTTTCCTTTTTAGATTTCACTTGGATATTTTTTCTTATTTTACATGTACATTTATATTATTACACATATACACAATAAACTACATACAGCAAGAAGAATGATAAAACAATCAGGAATTATATAAATGTTACATTCGTTGTGTTTTGGCTATTTATATTTAACAACTTTGAAGAAAACATCTTTCCTGTTTTGGTGCATGTAAAATTCTGAATCTAAATCAATATCTATCATATCTCATCTCTATCAACTTAAAACATCTATCTAGACCTAAAAACATCTTAACCCCTCTTCAACCCCATCAGAGACTTGAGAAGGAATAAAATTAATTACCTGAGTAAACACGAAGTGCAAGTTAGCAGCTTCCAAAATGAAAAAATGACAGAGACAGTTTGATGACTGAACAGTCACCCAAAACTCTCTGTAAAGTTGGAGCATCATCTTCAGCCTTCTGGCCCAATATATCTGACAGACATATTTGTGAAGCAGTTCCAAATCAGTTGGAAGAAACCACAGGAGAATGACACCTCATTTCCCTTGGGGGGGTTGGTTAGGTAGGCTTTTTGTTGCTTTCTTCAACTATAGATGTGTATTTTCATTGGGAGTTGTTTTTAAGTTATTATTGGTCTTATTCAGAGAGAAAACAAGCTTAGACTCAGGGATGTCTCTCTTTTCCTTTATCTTTCTTTCTTAGGTTTAGAGATAGCGGTTGAAAAGAAAGAAGGGAGAATATAGAAATATATAGGGATGATAAGACAAAAAGTAGATTAGTGAATCTACTCCTCAACTTAAGGCCTTAATTGTTACTCACGAGATTTTTTTAATTCATTGATATAGAATTTTGTATATTGATGCAAAACAAGTTTCATTTTGATAGATTGAGATAGAATTCAAATTGAAGATTATTCTTCATGCACATTATATGTATCTCTACTCTAATATGAAGTATTGTACCCATACAACTCAATTATAATACAAGGATTACTTCCAATGCTTTGAAAGGGTATTGCAGGCTGCTTAAGATAACAAAATAATACAAGTTAATTGTTCGTTGATCAAATCATGGTCATGTCGATTACTAGTTTATATTTATCACAAGAATATACAACCTAGGTTTAACAGATGGCTATGATTCTACATACAGATAATGTAAAATAATTAGATAACATCTTTAAAAACCTCAGAGATCTACAAAATACGACATTTAATGATGTTTTTATGATTTTAAAGATTCTTTGACAGTAAGACAGGTTAATTCCTAGCAACACCCAGCCTACTTCAAAGAAGATGGTGAGAATCAAAGAACCTCCTTATGGAGATGGCTTCAAATGTGTCAAACAAGGCACTGGGCAAAATGTCCTCATTTCTGCCACAGACAGAATTCTGCCTAAAAATGAGCAGTCTTTGATACAGGCAGAGTAGGATCAACAGCCAAATTCTGCCAAGACAGGGTAAGCAAGTCCTCAATAATTCCTGCCTCACAAATATGTCTGTCAGAAATTGATATATACTTAAATCAAAATGAAAATAAGAGCGTTCTGGAGAAGACCAAGAAGCTACAAGGAGGGGAGGATGGAGGGTGGCCTGTGGAAGAAGCACCATTGAAAGTGTAACATCTGAACAAAATGGATAGGGAAGTAATTCTAGAGAAAGGATACTACAAGGTAAAGGCGTAGGACAAGAGTCTGTCATATTTGTGCATGTTCAGTCTACTGAGCATAGATAACACGGGATCAAATATGAGAGAAGAAAAAGAGAGATGAGGAGAAGTTATAGGTGGTCACACACAAAACCGCATGGGCAATTGTAACAATTGAAAGAAACAGAAGTTCTCAGAGAATTACAGAAAAAGATCGACTCACATATTGAAAGGCCTCAAGGGAACAAAGATGAGCAGGGAAACTTTGACATTTCTTTAGTGGAAAATATGTTTACCTTTCTCAAGAAAGTCAATAGTCAGTGTCTAGAAGAGCGAGTTCTTCCTTCTCCTGGGAAAGAACTAAGAAAAAATGAGAGGCACAGAAGCTGGAGGTGAAATTACTGTGTGCCTGGTGTTTCTTAGTGATATCAAAAAGCATTAGGATAAAGGCAAAAGTTTGGGGGATTATTTGGTTTGGTTTAGTTTGGTTTGGTTTGGTTTGGTTTGTTTGGATTTATTGTTATTCTTCCTGGAATTTATAAAAAAAATCATTCAAAGTCCATCAGAGTTGAGGTGCTGTAATTTTCACCAAATCTTAAATGGGTATTCAGTTAAGGTTTCCCCAGAAACCTATTATCCTTAATAAATGAGTCATTGTTATTATTTCTCCAGTAAAGTATACCACATGCTCTATTTCCCCATCTTAGTATAAAATACTAAGCTTAAAGTAGTATATGATTTGAAAAGCCCTAGAAATTACTGATGTGATTGGGATCATGGTGTTGCCCTCTGCTCATGGCTATCAGAGTGTTTGCTGGGTTATCCAAGGTGAAAAAAATATAAAGTGTCTTTGTTGTGAGTTGTCATTACCATATACAAAATCTAGAGAAAACTCCAGAATGTCATTCTAGCAGTTCTCAGTCCAAAGACTGACTACTGGGCTTTGTTACCAGAAATTCTTCACAAAAGGAGAATGGGTTGAAGGCAGAAGTTACTCTTCATATACCTTACTCTAAAGACTGATGCAATTTATATTCTGGGACGTTAGAATATGTTATACTCAGATAGATAGATAGATAGATAGATAGATAGATAGATAGATAGATAGATAGATAGAGTGTTATTGATTTTGTTGTATTTCCAAAAGAATGACATTTATTCTTTGAGCCAACCACATCCATTTTCCTTCAAAAATGAATATTTTATAGTCCCCCAGCATGTAATTCTTCTATGTCTAAGAAGTTACCATATATGGTAGTATTTGTTTCTCTGAGACAGAACACTCAGTAAGGCTACTCAATGCCAATGAGAGCAAAGAACTTCATCTGCCAGCTCTGTTCAAGTGGGGAGATCTGCAAGAAGCAGGAAGTCTGAGTGTGAGTCTTGACCTTGCTCTAACACATTAACCATAGAGACTTGTTATGAGACCAAGTACAGGTACAGCCACAGACACGTTAGCCCTGTGTTGGAACACATATTTGTATCAAATGCCATTTGTTCATTCACTAAATCTTTTAAAATGAATGAACCATTTTCAATGGGTTTGGCCAAGCTCTGAAGATATGAGTTCTGCCCAACTCTAGGGTATAATGAGTGTGTAAGATTCTGAGACAGGAGATTCAGAAGATGGCTGGGGAAGAAAGTCAGACCATTGCAGCTCCTTGAAGGGGAGGAGTCTGTGCTTTGATGATTTTTGGCATCCCACTCATAAATACCAACCATTACAAACATGAAACCCAAATTATTACATGCAGATGAAACATAAATTGTGACATATATATATAAAATCTTTTATGAATTAGTGGCTGGAAATGTTTCCAAATCTCACAAGTTAATCAGTCATTTTATAAGAACTTCACCCAGGAAGATTTGCTGTCTCTTGTGCTACCCAAGACACAGTCATAAAGCCAGCATCATTCTACCACACTGCTAGTATGTAGATGGATAAAAAGTACAAACCATTTTCTAAAAAATAAAGGAAAAAAATTATGTAAGACCCAATATCTGGGAGTTTGAGGACCTTGATTTTTCCCTGTTGGTTAAAAACAAAAGCCGACGTTCATCTCAGGTTTTTTTTAGAAAGCATTTGCTTGCTACATCTGCAGAGAAAGTTATATGCGGCTCTCATTCTAGCACTTGTTTCCTCTCAACACATTTTAATGGCATGTATCCATTTTAAATTCTGTTTAAAAACATAAGTGTGGAGCTAAAGAAAGAGTTTAATTGGTAACGTTTCTAGCACGTAAGCATGAAGACCTGAGTTCAAATCCCAAGAACCAAAGTAAAACCATATTCACATAGAGACAGCCTTCAGGACATATGCAGATAGGAGTATCTCAAATGCTGGCCTCTGGCCTCCACTTGCACGTATGCATGTTTACCTGTAAGTACTTGTGAACATATGGACACACACATATACCACACAAACACAAATTAAATTAAGGTAAAATAGTCAGATACAGTCTTCAAAAACCTCAGAGTCCTAAAAATCAATTTTTAAAATTGGGGAAAATGTACCATTATGTTTCCTGGCTCTCAAAGTACATGATACAGAAATGTTAAACTGTTTCCTCTCTGAAACCATTGATGATTCTTGTTCTTTGAGAAATTACTTCTATCTTTCACCAAATACCTGACTCAGCTCCAACACTACAGCCTTTTTGCCTGTATTTCTGGTCTAGTAATTTTACTTTTTCTAGGTAGTTTGAGTGAAATTCATTCTCTTCATGGTGATCTTCCCTTTAAACTTTGTTTTTAATATAGGTCAGTTCAACATACTTATCCAAGATAATTGGGTACTGCTTGTTTCTATGCTGCCATTCATAATTCAACTTGGATCCATATAAGCACTAAGTTATATTTTGCATGTGCATTCTTTTGGAGTCTACCCATGCTTGGGAATTACATTACTGTGATTTGGATTCAACTGTCCTAAAGAAAATTACCACTGACAAATTAAGACCATTTCCATTGCACCATCAACTCTTCCTTGAATTCAAAACTAAAAAAAGAGACTTGGAAGTTCAGGGTGTTGACATTTTAAGGACATTAGAAATTAATGTTCATAGTATGTTAGCACTATGCATTTTTATTTCATTTTTTCTTTCCCCTATGAGGCTATAAAACTCTGTCCACTGTTATATCTAACTATAATATAACAATTATCTTTTTATCTGTATCATCAGCTGTGCTTTCATTTTTATTCCTAATTTGTAATTTGTTTAGTTTTCTATGAACTATTTCTATTGCTGTTTTAACCTATAGAATAGTGGTTCTCAACCTTCCTAATGCTGCAGTCCTTTAATATGGTTCCTCATGTTGTGGTGTTCCCCAGCTACAAAATTAATCTTGTTGCTACTCCATAACCACAATTTTTCTACTGTTCTGAATTATAGTGTCAATATCTTTGGAAGTCGAAGGTTGCCAATGGCATTTTAACCCACAGGTTGAGGACCACTGCTATAGAAGTATAAGCTATATTATGTCAGCCAGTTTTACATCAACTTGACACAAGCTAGAATCATTTTGGGAGAGAGATTCTAAATTTATAACATACACCCACTAGATTGGCCTTTGTCAAACCAATAATGTATATTCTTGGTTGATAATTAATATGAAAGGACACAACCCATTGTGGGTAGTGCCACCACTGGGCTGCTCGTCCTGGGTGAAACAAACAGCTGAATAAACTGTGAAGAGCAAGTCAGGAAAGAGTATTCCTCCATAGTCTCAGGTTCAATCCATATCTCCAGATTCCTGCCTTGAACTCCTGTCCTGACATCCTTCAAAGATGGACTGTCATGTGGAACTGCAAGCTGAAATAAAGCCTTTCCTCCCCAAGTCGCTTTTGGCCATGGTGTTTTATTACATCAATACAAAAGTAACTGAAATGTGCATTTTCTTTGACTGTGTTATGATTAGCTACTTCCAGACATGCTAAACTGTGTAAATCTGTAGCTATATGCAGTTATTGAAATTCCCACTGGAATAAACCAAGACTCAATGAAGCTATTGAATCCCAAGTTTAGTTCTTCTGTAACACTAGCCAGTTTGCAGTCGATAGTTGTGTATGGCTAGAAGCTGGGCACCACAGATGTCTCGCATTTCCTTCCTTTTCTGAAGCTTAAATAGCAAAACCCTCATTAAATGGAGGCAGATCTGATATAAATACAGAGTTTTCTTCTGTGTAACCCTAAGCAAATCACTTGGTGTCATCTCTGAGAGAGAGGCTCGTCAAAATGAAATGATCATGAAAGATAATAATAATACCTACAATAGGCATTTAGGATGCTTATACCTCACAAGTTACTTTTCCCAACTTCTATGTCCATCATGAGCCAGTCAGTCAGTCTCTCTTCTTTTTCCATCTAGTATAAATCTACTTCACCCAGATTTTTATTCTTAACCTCACTCTCATTTCAGGCCACAATTCTGTATGAATTGAGTGTGTATTCTTTCCCAGTCAAATCTAAAGTCACCACTATATTGTGGTGATCATAAGACTTTCAAAGTGATCCCTGGCTTCTCTGATGTGGCAAGGCTTTGTTATCTCTCTCTTTGGCCGTTCCTTACCCTTATGGCATCCATCATAATTACAGTCTTGCCCTGAACCCTTGGCCCACTTCTATATTGGTGAATAATTTTATCAACTAATTGATCCATTAAACTTCCTCCCTACATTTCCAAATATGTAATTGCTGTTTGTAGGAGTTCTCAAACACTGAACAGGGTCTGAACAGAATTTTTCAGAAACTGATTTCATTGATTACACCCTTAGTGAGTATCTTTAGCTTTGAAGTAAACAGAAGTTTGCATAAATAGCAGGGTGATCTCCAGAAGACTGTAGTGTCAATTATATAACACTGTGGACATGAATGTGTGTCTACCAGTGGGCACGGCATTTGTAATTTTAAATAATAAAGATAATTTGAGTGTCTTCAATGTTTGTTTCCATGACTGTGTGATGTATGTAATTTATAGGACATTTCCTCAGCTCCAGTTAACTTTTCAGTAGTTCTTAAACATAAAATCTCATTCAATGAAGCAGACATTAAATGACACCAAGACAGTAATCAAATGCAGCATGGAATCAACATATTAACAAGCAAATATACATTTTCACAATGTTGTTTGATGTGATGAGTAGCTTATACATAAAACATTCATATAAAGGTATGGAGCTAGAATTAGTTTTCTGTTTATGGATGATTTTAGCTCAATCAGAGATGTCTTACTCAATAGAGTAATAGGCATATTGTTTCTATAAAATCATGTGCCCATGAGAATAGTGGAGTAAAAATTAGAAAGCAAAACCTAGGAAAGACTGATTATATCTTCCACAACCCATGTGGCCCTGAGTAGGTAGCTGGTAATCTCTAGTCCTTCAGTTACATCTCTCAGTGGACTTCTCTGGGTATTGAATGAAACAGACAAATGGTGAGATATCACAGAGGCTTCAGTCTTATTCCCATGGTCAGAGAGCAGTGCTAAATTTTGAAATGTCTAAACTCTCAGAAAAATAATAGGGTATTTAGCTATTTAGACAATATGATTTGGATAACAGGGCATTTTTATTTATCCAAGTATTCTTATATTATCATTTGTGAGCTCTTAAATTGAGTTTGTTAATGGAAGTTTGCTATAATAACATTTTCATCTCTGAAAACTGGCAGTTTGTGTGTCTGTGTCTGTGTCTGTGTGTGTGTGTGTGTGTGTGTGTGTGTGTGTGTGGTTCTTTTTTTCTTTTTGTTTATACATGGTCTTCATAGATATTCTCTCTCTCTCCTCTCTCTCTCTCTCTCCCTCCCTCTCCATATTCCTGGCCTTGGGCCTCTCTGTGCCTTTCTGGTCCCAGTATTCCAATCCCCTCTTATCATGTGTGTTCTAACACTGCCCCATCCCTTTCCCTCTTCTTCTCAGGGGCCCTTTCTAATTTCCTGATCACTATCATTCCTTACTCCCAAATGAATATATTTGTATAAAAATTAAAAGCTAAGAAGGTATACATAATATAATTTGTTTCATCCATCTTCCCGTGAATTTCATTATTTTACAGCTAAATGAAATTCTATTGTGTATATGAACCAAATTCCCATAATCTATTCATAAGTTATGGTCATCTGGTCTGACTCCATTTCCTGGATATTGTGAATAATAATGATATGGGTACAATCTCTGTGGTGGGGTGTGCGGTCCTATGGGTTTATTTTAGGAAAGATACAGCTGGGCCTTATGGGAACTCTAATTTTAGTTTTTTGAGGATCTCCCTCATACACACACTGATTTCCATTGTGGCTTTTCCAGTCTGCATCAAGCCAATGATGATTAAATGTTCCTTTCCTCACATTATTTCCAGCATTTGTTATCATCTGCCTTTCTTTGGTGGTCCTTCTCACTGGTGTAAAGCAGAATCTCAAAGCAGTTTAATTTACATGTGTCCAGTGGATGTGGGTGTTTTCTGTTTCCACAATGACTAAAACATTTGTTTCCTCACATATTTCCCCTACAAAGCCAAAGGTTTCTTTGCTTTACTGAATAACGGGCAGTTTCAACATTTTTACTAGCACAATGGACACGAAGGAGTTACTTTCTATTTTCATTTCTAAGCCAAGATTATGATCCATAACCATTCCTTCACCTGCCCCGTTGCCTGTGACATATCACAAACCACCTCACCTATGCCTAGGTATCTAATCCTCACACAAAAAAAGTACTAGAAGTGGCCATCACTTTACTGATGAAAAACTAAAACACAGATGGTATGAGCAAGTTTCCATGATGCCATCTGTGAGAGATAAGATATTGAACTAGGCCCCACAGCCAGCAGTCAGCATGAAGCCCACCCTGGCTCATCCACCCTTTACTACAAACGTTGTGTTTCTTCTGAAATATGTTTGGTATTTCCAAAATGCAGCCTTGGGACACTGGGTCCTTGGATGCCAATTACAATCATCCAAGGACAAAAATCCCTGAGTCTTGGAAGCACCTCACCTGCCCCCACCAAGGCTGGGTGAGAATATACTTCTCTCACATGTTAGAAATATTTTTAAAGCAATCGTTTTCTTGAGTGGTTTATATATATTTCTAACCTGGATAACTTCTCATCTCATATCAGAATTTAATTATGATAAATAAAACTGATTTTGTTTGACTATTTGAGGGCTGAAGATATGGATCAGTGCTAGAACACCTACCTGCTACATTCAGGCCCATCATCCAATCCCCTACATTAGAAAAAATACTTATACACAACTATGGAGACATTTGCATATTCAGGTTGCAATTACTCTATTTTTGTATATTGAATTCATAAAGACAAGTCAATGTTTACTTAAATTATCATTAGACCATCATAGAAATTCATACATTTACTAGACTATATTATCAAAATTGTATAATGAATTGATTCAAGAGTTGGAAACTAGAAAACATACTAAGTTTACTTTGCATATTTAACCATCATGGCAAAAGTTATGACTCTCTTCCACACATACACTATTAGAACAAATTATATCTTAACTCCTTCAAATCCCTCTTGGGCTTTTGCCATGGTACCATCATTATGTCAAGAGCAGTAATTTTTCTTACCTAAACTAAACTTCAAATGGAACTAAGAGTCAAGTCATAATTGCATGTAAGAAGCATTTTTTTATACTTTACAGACATGGCCACAAGCACATTAGTATGTGTACATGGGAATTAGTAATAATAATGATAATAATAATAATAATAATAATAATAATAATAATAATAATAAAACAAGGAAATAATAATAAAAGAATCCTTTTAGATTCACTCAGTATCATGGAAAGAAGCAGCGAGTCTATTCATGAAAACTAATCTTTGAAATGTTCAGTACACATTCTTTCTTCCTAAAAGATGACCTTACATTTTTTTATAAATGTATTTACTTTCAATTAATTATCCCTTTTTAATAACTTCTCATTGGATTTATTGAGATGTTTAATAAATTATCATAGACTGTGTAGTTAAATGATAGACATACACAACTCATGGTTTTAAGGCTGGGAAACCCAAGGTTGTGGTGCTGGTAGATTTGCTTTTAGGCAAGGCCTTCTTCCTAATGTGTGGTCTTGTGTGGAAGAGAAAGAGACCTCTGTTCTTTCTCCCTATTTTAGGAGGACAGTGATCCCACTGTGAAGATCTCACCCTTTTAACATCCTCTAAATCTAATTCTAAATCTAATTACTTCCAAATGCCTTTATATTGGGGCAAGACACAAACATTTAGTCTCAACGGTCTCTTACTATACTGTATGAGTTTTGTCCACATAGTGGTGTGTGGTGTAATGTGCTGTGCTGTGTGTGTGTGTGTTGTGTGTGTGTGTGTGTGTGTGTGTGTGTGTGTGTGTGTGTGTGTGTGTGTGTGTGTACATATATGTACACATCCATGTGGATGCCAGAAGACAAACTCAACTTTCATTGTTCGGGTAACTTGGTGTTTTTAAAATAGAGTTTCTGTCCTGAAAGTTGTTGAGTAGGTTGTATTGGCTGTCCAGCAAACCCCGGGAATCCACCTGACTGCCTCCACAGCACTGGGATTACCAGAACATGGCACCTCACCCGGCATTTTTACATAGTTTATGAATATCAAATTTCAGTTCTTTTGCTTATAAGGCAAGCACTGGCATTACTGAGCTGTCTCTCTAGCACCATATATATTAAGTCAAAAGACTTTTAAATGCCAAGAATTCTCCAGCTTACCGTGCTCCATGCTCCCTTGTCATCTTATTTGTTGGATATTCTCAGTAGTGTGGCCTTCAAGGCTTATGTCAGTATTTAAATTTTAATTTGATATTTCCATTACCAATCAAGATTTTGGTATTAAAATACTCTTGCTCTTTCTCTAACAGGATGGAGAGCATAATACGGGGACGGAATCCCCCACAATATCAGCGAAGTCCTTGCAAGGAGGCTCGTGCTGCACTTCGAAAGAGGCCTGAAGAGGAGTGTAAGTCTAATCAGACTAACCATGTTCTATGTAGAATTATGGTGAAAACAAAACAAACAAAAAACAGGTTCACATGTTCACATTTAAAAGCTCAGGCAAATTAGAGAAGTAATAAATATCTGTTAAGCTGACCTTTTTTAAAAATTACAAAAAAAAAAAAAAAAAAAAAAAGAAAGAAAGAAAACAAGTTTTGTGAGTTCTGTTTTCCCATGAGTGTTTCTCTGGCACTTTAAGAACTTCCCATGGTTGTCACAGATCTTCAGAAGACAAGACAGTTGACACTACTACAGATGTTAAATGTCTGCCTTCTCTTTGTGGTATCTGTGGTGCTTATTATGTTTCTGTATTTATTTATCTCAAATGGATCATTTGCATTTAATTATCCAGTGTATGAATAGGTATGGAAAACTGAGGCCATTGCTTGTTAACAGATCACTTGTGTAGAATGAATAAAACTCTAATTTCAATTCCCAGACCTCCCTGCAACTGACAGAATAAAGATAATTCAGAAAACAAGCAAATAAACAAAAAACCCAAAAACTTCCAATGGCATTTGAATTTTGTTTTAAATGAGAAAAGTGTACACAGTACTCTAAATCTTTCAAGATCTCTATACACTGAACAGACTAATGTCCTAACGCAAAGAACCATATAAAATGTGCTTTAAAATCAACATTTTACAGTTTTCTTTGCACTACAGTTCTCTCTTGAACATATTTTTTCTTTCTTAAAATGCCACACTCTTTGAAAAACACTGTGTTACTAGAGAATTAAATGCCTGAGGGTAAATGTAGAGCTATTTGTCAAACTGAAATGTTTGATTTAATGGAATTTAGTAAAATGTTTTGAAAGATAGATGCTATAAATGACACTGTAGAATCACTTTAATCCAGCCTCAAATTATTTTGTATTAGAATGTGTAGTCATCTCTAAGACTTCATTTAAATATTTATATTCCGTAGCATATAACAGATTGTTGGAGACTTTTGACATGCTATTCGCATTGGAAGTGTATAAGATAACTCATTATATTCACTTCCCTTGTGGTATTTGGATACAGTTATTTTTAACATAATAAATTATGTTCCATTATGACAAACATTAATCTGAATTTTGTCATATTTTAAGAATTTACATGTTTTAACTGTAGAGTTAATGCTGAGCTCCACAGACATAGCTGGCAGAATAGATTTGTGTTTTGAACTGGTTTGAAGTGTAGGTAAGAATCAAATGCACTGCCTGCATGCTCAGCAAGCGAAATACTCAGAGTGTTGTGTAGTGATACCAATAGATACCATTTTGCAGTAGCTTTTATGTCTCTAGAGTGATCTTTTACATGGTGGATTTATGTCTTTTAATCCTATAAACAATATTAAATAAAAACTAAAATGTGAAAGTGAAAATGCTATTCAGCCAAAAATACTTATGAATATCCTTGATTTTAAGTACTATTTCTGTTACTAAATCTATAGGAAATACTGGGCTTTCTCTTTTCTGATTCAATACTTCATGTTCATCTATGGTATAGGTCTAGAAATCTTACTTAAGGCCTCAGAAGATATGTGGATACATTAATAGATGGTTCCCAGAGAGTTGCTGGTTACCATAAACAGTGATTTCATGAGTACCCTTTTAGTGAATTAAATAGGCTAATGGTTGCTCAACTGCAGTATACTCTGCTGTCTATCCTGATGATTGTTTCTGTCCATACGGCTTTATGGAAAGATGGACATCACATATTTGTTCAAATGTTCTGCAAAACTACTTTGGGCTGTGCAGTAAGACTCAAGCAGTCCTGAGTCAGGCCAAATGCTCCAAAAAACAAAGCTGAAGTTAGTTACCTGGTTCTTTATAGAAAAATTTGTGTTTATAAAGTCTCACTAGGTAACCCAGATTTTCCTCTTGCCTCAGCCTTCTAAGTGCTGGCATAATGATTGAGCCGTTCCACATGGCTTAGGAAAGATTTGAACACCTCTCTGAAGTACTGGTTCTTAAATTGTGGCATCTAAACCAGCAGCATGTGAATCACCCAAGAACTCAATAGATGTGTAGATTCAAAGGCTGGTGGCCAAACTTGCTGGATTAAATATCTCATCGGACAGTAGTGATCTGTACTTTAAGAAGCCATATTAGAGACTATGATGTAAGGTTAAGCCTGAAAGTCACCAGTTAAGCAAGTAATTGATGGAAGCCTAGAGTAAGCCATCAGCTACACAGGACTAATGATGCTCGATATATCGGTAGACGTATTTCATACTTCAGCCATGTTGCTTTCTGGTGTAAACTACATCTGTTGACTACATATACTTCGTATGTAGTTAAGAAAGGTATTGCTATAACTGACAGAAGCCCTCACATGGTGTGTGTGTGTGTGTGTGTGTGTGTGTGTGTGTGTGTGTGTGTGTGTCATCTTCCCCAGAGATTTAGGTTACCCCTTGTTGGCTTTTTGTTATTTCTGTTGTTCTTGAGGTCCAGCTTTTGAGTCCATGGTGGTCTGATAGGATACAGGACATTATTTCAATCTTCTAGTATATGTTGATGCTTACTTTGTGACCTAAATATGGTCAATTTTGGAGAGGATTCCATGAGGTTCTGAGAAGAAAGTATAATCTTTTGTGTTTGGGTGAAAAGTTCTATAGATACATGTTAAGTTCATTTTTGGTGACATCTGCTAGTGTTATTTTTTCTCAGTTTAGCTTCTGTTTTGTTGACTTATCCTTTGGTGAGAGAGGAGTGTTGAAGTCTCCCAGTATTAATGTGTATGGACTGATGTGTGGTTTAAGCTTTATTAATGTTTCTTTTACAAATGTGGGTGCCTTTGTATTTGGGACATAAATGTTCAGAATTATGATGTAACCTTGGTTATATTTTCCTTTGATGAATATGTAATGTCCTTCCTCATCTCTTTTGGTTAATTTTAGTTGAAAGAATACTTTATTAGATATTACAATGGCTACTCCACCCTGCTTCTTGTGTTCATTTGCTTAGAAGACCTTCTCCCAGCCCTTTACTCTCAGGTAATGTCTATCTTTGTGGACGAGGTGTGTTTCTTGTATCCAACAGAATGTTGTGTCCTGTTGATGGCTCCATTCTGTTAGTCTGTGTCTCTTTTCTGGAGAGTTAAGACCATTAATGTTGAGAAAGATTAATAACCAGTAACTATTAGGTCCTTTTATTTTGATGCTGGTTGTAGTAGTGTATTTGTGTGCTTGTCTAATTTTTGTTTTGATAAAGTGGAGTTATCTATTCCTGTACGTTCCTGGGTGTAGTTAGCTTCCTTGGGTTGGAGTTTTCCTCTAGTACCTTCTGTGGGACTGGATTTGTGGATAGGTACTGTTTAAATTTGTTTTTGTCAAGGAATATCTTGTTTTCTCCATCTATGGTTATTGAAAGTTTTGCTGGCTATAATAGTCTGGACTGGCATCTGTGGTCTCATGGGGTTTGCAAGACACCTGTCAGCCCAGGCCCCTTCTCGCTTTTATGGTCTCTGCTGAAAAGTGGGGTGTGATTCTCATAGGTTTGCCATTATATGTTATTTGGCCTTTTCCCCTTTCCACTCTTAATATTTTTCTTTGTTATGTACATTTATTGTATTTGTGTACAGAGTTTATTCATTTCCTCCATTATCATCTTCATTAGGAAAGATTTGAAGTCATTTTCTTGTGTTTTAGTTGTGTTAGAGTTTTTACGGCTATTGCTTTAGGATAACTGGGCTCTGGGGATGCCATATTATTTTGGCTTTTGTTGTTTGTGTTTTTATGCTGGCCTTTAGCCATCTTGCTGCCTCTGTCATTGGGTGGTAGTTTCTGATATCTTTCACTGGCCATTGAGAGAAGCTTGTAGGTGACTAGCTATAGGCTGAGAACCCTCACCTGTGGGGATCAGGGAATTATTCAGGTGGATTAGACATATGACCTGAGGTCGGACCCTGGGATTTTGTGTAGACCAGCCAGGTGACCTGAGGTCGAATCTACTTCTGTTCCACACCATGGTGGCTCCTCTCAGCAGAGAGACTTAGACACTGTTGTTTTGCATTCCACAGTTCTTTCTGAAACTCAGAGTTCAGGTCCCGTGTGCCCCACCAGGCATGTGGCTAGACTTTGGAGTCCATGTGCCTGCCTGTGTAGACCCATAAACTTTCTGTGGATTGGACAGATGTCCTGACACCAGATGCACTTGTGTTCCAGACTCTGAGGTCACCTCTGGGCTAGAAGACCAGGGCCTGGTATTTTGTAGCCTACAGTTCTGTCTGAGACACAGAGCTCAGATGTTGCCTGTCCCACCAGACATGCTGTTAGACCTTAGAGCTCAGGCTTGTGCCTGCATGGACCTGGGAAGTTTGGATTGGTCCTGTTACCTAAGGGCAGATCTAACTGTGTTCTAGACCATGGGTAGAAAAACATTGGTGTTTTGTAATCTTCAGTTCAGTCTGATACCCAGAGCGTAGGTGCCATGTGCATGCAGGCAAGTGGCTAGACTTTAGAGACTGCATACACACTTGCAGGGACCCAGGGACTTTTCTGTGGATTAGCTGTGTAGCCTAAGGCCAGACCCACCCATGCTACACATAGTGTGGACACTTCTCACGTGGAAATAACCAGCACTGGTGTTTTGTATTTCTCAGTTCTGTCCTAGGATGTGTGATCAACACCGCCATCTTGGATCTGTGCCTAGGTTGCTCCTTGTAAAAGGGAAGTCCTCACTGTGCTCTGATAGGGAGACATTAATCCTGAGAAAAAGATGCCATTTTTTAAATAGTAGAAACAAAACATTTTGGTAGTCTTTTTAAGTTTAGAAAGGCACGCAAAGAAGTCTATTCTACATCACAACACATGTGACAGTAACTAGCAGCAAAACAGTGCTTGTTATTTTCATAATGCCTTGATGCCTTAATGGACTATTGTGAGAATATGAAGAGTTATATGATGTGCTGCACAGATCCTGAGACATAAAAAGTTGTCTTTGGCCCTTTGATTTCTCCCCCTTCCTCCTACTTTGTCCCTTTTAGCTTCTTAATATTACTGTCTTGTACCAAATTAATTTTTTGTTTGAGGATAATAGAATATGTTTTATATCAAAAATATAATTTATCTGAAAATTCATGAACCTCTAGCTTCCAAAAAATGAAATTTCAGAAACTGAAAATTTATGTTACTTCTTTTGATAGAAAAAAATATGTGGCACACTTCAAGTTTCACCCAGGTGGCATCAAGCTGATCCTGAAATTGCTAGAATACAAGTCATGTTATGTTTCAATGCACTCTTGATGCCACAGGTTCAACCCAGGGTCCAACCCATACCTTCTGGTCACATTTCAGGGAGAGTTGCCGCATGAGTCGCTTTTCAGGGAGAGCTGCCGCATGAGAAAAACAGCATCATAGGAGGTCTAGGGGCATCATCCACTCATTATAAGAACAGAGAAGAATGTGGAGCTCAGATGACAGCATCTCTTTGTGAAAGAGGGTCTTGATAAATGGAGTAATTCACACTGCCATCATTTGTAAGCTCTAATCTTTTATAGTGCTTTCAATATTGAGATTGACATTATGTCACCAGATACTGTCCTTGGCTAGTTGTTAAATATTAATTTTATCTAGCTGTGCTGAATCTAGAAGGCTGAGCAAACATCCAGAAAAAAAATAAGTTAATTCTTATGTAAACATACTTATAGACATAGGAAATTATTTCTTATTTTTTTTTTAAAAAGTCAAATAAAAATTTGTCATTAAAACTATAATGAACCCTCAGTCACAGACCTGGGGTGGGGGGAATAGGGTGAAAGTGGGAGGGAGGGAGGAATGGGTGGATAGAAGTGAGGGAGAAAAAATTGAGATGTAATCTGAATAAATTAATCTTAAAAACTAAAATGAAACTGAAAAGCTTCTGGAAGGCAAAGGATGCTGTCAACAGAACAAAATGACAGCCTATAGACTGGGAAAAGCTCTTCACCATCCCACATCTGACAGAGGACTAATATCCAAAATATATAAGGAACTCAAGAAATTAAACACCATCAAGCCAAATAATCCAATTAAAAATGGGATAGAGAACTAAACAGAGAATTCTCAACAGAGGAATAGCGAATGGCTGAGAAACACTTAAAGAAATGTTCAACATCTTTAGACATCAGAGAAATGCAAGTCAAACAACTGTAAGATTCTACCTTAGCCATTATAATGGCTAAGATCAAAAACTCAAGTAACAGAACATGCTGGTGAGGATGTGGAGAAAGGGGAACACTCTCCCATTGCTGGTGGGAGTACAAACTTGGAAATCCACTTTGGAAATCAATCTGGAGATTTCTCAGAAAATTGGGAATAGTGCTACCTCAAGACCCAGCTATATCACTCCTGGGCATATACTTAAAAGATGCTCCACCACACAACAAAGACATGCGCTCAACTATAGCAGCTTTATTTGTAGTAGCCAGAATCTGGAAAACCAACTAGATGTCCTTCAAGGGAAGAATGGATAAAGAAATTGTGGTACATTTACACAATGGAATACTACCCAGTTATTAAAAACAAGTATCTTGAAATTTGCAGGCAAGTGGATGGAACTAGAAAAGATCATCTTGAGTTAGGTTACCCTGGCCCAGAAAGACATGCATGGTATATACTTCCTTATAAGCAGATATTAGCCACATAATACAGGATAACCTCACTACCATACACAGACATAAAGAAGCTAAATAACCAGGAGGACCCTGGGGAGGATGCTTAATTCTCATTCATAAGGGCAAATAGAATAGAGACCGGAAGCAGTTAATGAAAAGTAACAGGATGAGGGCCTACCATACCAGTCCTCTGAAAGATTCTACCCAGCAGGTGATCCAAGCAGAAGCTGAGACTGACATCCAAACTTTGGGGTGGAGATCAGAGAGTCTTATGGAAAAGTTGGGGCACAGAAGGCCCTGGAGGGGACAGGAGCTCTACAAGGAGACCAATGGAGCCAAACAATCTGGGAGAGAGGTGGGCTGCAGGGACTGATGCACCAACCAAGGACTATGCATGGTGAGGACCCAGACCCCCTTCTCAGATGTAGTAGGTAGGCAGCACTGTCTCCTTATGGGTCCCATAATATGGGGAGTAGGGGCTACCTCTGTCATGAACTCTGGTGCCCACTTGTTGATTGCTTCCTCCTGGAGGGGTGGCCAGAGGAAGAGGATGCACACATTCCAGATGAGAATTGAGAGGCTGAGGCCAGAGGGTAGGGAAGGAGCCTCTCCCTTTCTGAAGACTAGGAGGGGAGGAGTGGGTATGAGGGAGAGAGGGTGTGACCAGGAGGCAACAATGGAGGGGCCTACAGTCAGAAGGTAAAGTGAGCAAATTAAAAATATAAATAATGAAAGAAAAAGGAAAAAGACTACAATCCTGATCATATAAAAAAAAAAAAAAAAAAAAAAACACCTGTTTATGTCCTGTTCCAAAGATCTCCCCAAAGAGCCTTCTGTGGCAGCCCCATTTGCTTGCTTGACACTTGCTCCTTCGGACGAGCCTGATGGGACTGCAGCCCGTCACTCCAGTGTGCAGCTTCCATTCAGATCTCACCGATAACCTCCTCATGCTGCCGTCAGTGTTGCTGTCTCCATGTCAGCAGATACAACAAACACACTGGCTTAATTTGTTGTGAGTTCAGACGTAGGTTCTCTGCTTCTGGTCTTATCAGAAGCTCAGTTTGGGAAGGTTCCATTTGTGAATGCTTTCAGTGTGCTAGTAGAATTTATTCCTTTAGAGATGATAACAAACTGTCCCTTCTTTTTGTTGGCTGCCTTCTGGGAACACCGTTTAGGTTAGGTTAGGGTTATGGATCTGTATATATTACTTATATCCTGGTTTTTAACTTCTTATGTGGTCCTTTAAACTCATCCATTCCTTTCAAGTTTGCCAACTCACTAAAATATAATGTTTGATATATTCCCTAATGATCTTCTTGATTTCACTAGAGTCTACTGAAAAGTTCCTCTTACTTCTAATTTTATTAGTTTGAGATTTCTCTTTCTTTGTATTAGTTAAGATTTTGACAATCTTGTTAATTTCTTTTTTAAAATAAACTCTGTTTAATAAATTTTGCATATTGTCTTTCAGACTGCCGCTTATTAATTTCTCTCTCAGCTTTATTATTTCTTGACATCTAAAGCATTTGAACTTGGCCTCTGTTTTTTTTGTTTGTTTGTTTGTTTTTTTCCTAAAACCTAAAAGTTTACTATTGGGTCATTTATTTGAGTTAGTTTTAATTTTTCTTTTAATGTAGGCACTTATAGATATAAATTTTCCTTTTCATAGAAGCTTGGCTGTATTCCAGAGGTTACTGTAAAAATTACTGCCATTTTCATTTGATCCTAGAAATTTAAATTTTTCTTCAATGACCTGCTATTCATGCAGAGGTGTGTTGTTCAGGCTCTAAGTACTCCTGTGGTTTCCAAGGTTTCGGTTACTCTTGAGTTCTAGCTTATTCCACCACTAACTGATAAGAGACAAATAATGTTTTTTTTATTTTGATTTGTTGAAGTTTGCTTTGTGATCGGTAATGTGATCGGTTTCAGAGAAGGTTTGATTTGCCACTGAGATGAAAGTGCACTCTCCCTCTGTTAATTGGAATATTACATGTATATCTGCTAAATGCCATGGGCCTGTTGTATTACACAGTTTTTACGGCTCTTTATTGATATTTAGTTTGGGAGACCTATCTACATATGAGAGTGGGATAGTGGTGCTTTCTATTGTAGTCAGGACATATGTAGCCATTTGTATCCTTTATCATTTGTTTTGTGAAACTGGGAATCCTAAGACTCAAACAGTGCTGGCAAAATAAGAATTTAGACTGATAAATTTCACTAACAAAAGTCAACTGAAAATGGATCAAAGATCTTAAAATGTGAAAAACTGAAAACATGGGGAAAGCATCTCAAGATGCTGGCACAGGCAAGGTTTCCAAACAGGACTCCAGCTGCCCAAGGAGTAGCCTGACTTGACAAATGAAAATGAATATTAAAATAACTTTGCATATCAAAGGAAACTTCTGGAAAGTAAACAGATATCCTACATGATGAGACAAAACTTATGTGAGTCACACTTCAGATACGAGGTCAATTTCTAGAATATATAAAGAACTATAAAAATTACGACATATATATACAACTGTCAATCATTGGGCCAATGAGATGAATATTATGTTTAGGAAAACTGACCAAAGTAAGTACTTATGCCATGCAACTATTTCAGATATCAAAATGTTTTACATTAGTCCCTTTAGTGAAGATCATTGTGTTTAGTCCTGTTACTATCTTGGTATTAGCCACTGGAAGTGAATGAACCTGGTCCTGTGCTTGAGCTGGCTTTACAAACTCCTTACACTGTAAACTGTAACCCCAGAGTTCTGGCTGTGTGTTTCCCTCTATACCATGGTGTAATATGTCACGTCCTTGTAACTGATCATATTTTGTAACCATCCTTTTCCCCCTACCACACAACTACATGGGATAAAACAGGGTTTCATACATGGTAGACAAGTACACAATACTGACCTATATCCCACTACACTTACTCTTTTTTAATGTTTTAAAATAGTTTGAGATAAAGCCTTGATAAGTTGCTTAGCTTGATCATTCCATAGCTAAGCCAGCTTTAAACTTTCCATCTTCCTGCTTTAGCTAACTGAGTAGCTGAAATTGAAGGCTTATGCATTAATCAACTACCCCGCCTTTTGACATTGATTCCCACTTTACTTTTCTCTTTCAGAGACCTTGAAACTTTGACAGTCACTTTTGATAAGAAATATAGATTTTAAGAGTCGGTGAATCAACAATAGAAACATTAAACAAATTAGATGCTGTATTATAAATAGAGGAAGATCAGTTAAGAATGTGAATGCAATATAGGCATGGACTCCTCTGGCGGAAAAGACTTGGAAAGTTGTAACCGCAGCAGTAGGGAGATAAAAGCAGAATAGCAAATTATGGTCTAACCTGAGCTACATATTCAGACTCTCTTTCAAATAGCAAAACAAGGAAGTGATTCTGGAACTCCATTCCTCTAGTCAGCTTCTTTGCAGCTGAGCTGGGTGAAAAAAACTCTTCTTCATCTGCTCCTTATTTCTACATGATGCCCCACCTCTGTCTAACAGCGCAGTTTTGTGCACTCATCTGAGGGGAACCAGAGTTCTGCAGTCCTCGTGACTAAGGTTCCTTTCTTCTAGGTTCCTTTCTTTTTCTTCTTCTTCTTCTTCTTCTTCTTCTTCTTCTTCTTCTTCTTCTTCTTCTTCTTCTTCTTTTTCTTCTTCTTCTTGTTCTCCTCCTCGTCCTCCTCGTCCTCCTTTTTCTTTTTTGAGACAAGGTTTCTCTGTGTAGCCCTGGCCCCTGGCTGTACTGGACTCACTTTGTAGACCAGGCTGGCCTCAAACTCAAAGAGTGCTGGGATAACAGGCGTGTGCCACCACGCCCAGCCATAAGATTCCTTTCTAAGATGACTAAACTCTACAACAAAATCAAATTGATAATATACATGATTTTAGCAAGAGGGCTAACAACAAAAACAGAGAATTCTGATTTTCTCTAATTGTGAACCAATTAATCTTATCAAACATCATGCTGTTTAGGTTAAAGTTATATAGTATCAACCAGTTGATTAGAAAGCTGAACTTGTACTCAGTTAAATTCTATATCCACACATATAATCAACACATTCCACTGACTACTTGTTTTAACACAATATAAAAGAAAGATTAAAGGGAGGTTAGGTAAAGTTGGATTCACAGTTTAAACATTTTTATACTTTAGAAATAAGTAACAGCAGCTAAAAACCTCATACCACCCTAGGGTGTTCAGGTCTGTTTGGAAGTTTTTGCACCTCAAAGCAGTAATAAAAAATCCTAGCAAAGAACGTATTTAAGAACACTGTATCCTTGCTTTGGTACAACTACCTTGTTATTTCTGCAGCATCTCCCCTAAGATGAAAGATCAGATACAAGTTTAGAAAACATCCATCATCATTTATTTTTCTCTCACCTGTTACCTAGCTACCCGTTAGTTTGCGTTGGATTTGAGCCTATATGGGATATATACCCTGAAATGCAATTTGTCCAGTCACATAGTAGTTAACTATGAATGGGTTTTAACCTCTAGCATCCATGACTGGAAGGAACCAAAGAATAAGGGATACTTGACAAGAAAAACCACAGGTAAAATCCAGAAAACTGATAGGAAGCTTTGAAAGCAAAGTTTTATCTAGGCCATTTTGGTGAAGGATTGATTTGTTATCAGATAAAAGACTATTTAAATAAGATGTTCATGTCTTAGACTTGTCTTGTTTCTTTGTAAGCTTAGATTTTCCAAAGCCTACTTTACTTAGGGTGCTTAAACACTTCAACCTCACTTCTAATCAACTAACCAAAGGGAGAAATAATGTTAATAGGAAAAAGGGTTTGTGGATCCATTTAGACGTGGTTCCACTCTGAATTGTGCAGATTCCAGAAGTCCAATTCAATAGCCAATACCAAACAGCAACAGGAATCTATAGCAGTGGCAGGATCCAGCAGAAACTACAGGCTCTGCCAAATAGGCACGAGTCAGCGGAAGTGGCAAGAATCAGCCAGAGTACCACAAGAAGTTCTCTGGAACATTTCTCTCTGCGAAGCAAAGACTAGCGAAGACCAGAGAAGACCATTGAATACCAGCACAGCATTCCATGGCATAGCAATGCAAAAAGCCTCATCCTTCCAACCACCATGCACCTTCTCATGTGTCTGCTCCCAGCAAAATATCACATGCCCTCTCACAAGACAGCTTTCAGCAAAACACCATATGGTACACCTGAGTCTTCAAAGGAACCAGAAACTTCTACTTCATTTATTATTCCTTCCTTTGTGACCACGTTTCAGGTTCCTTTCTTCTCTCTTGGGGAAAGATGAATCTCCTCCTCATTGTTTCTGACACTCTTTGGGCAAGAAATTTTTTTTCACATACTTCCTTAAGTCTTCCTGTGTTACTTTCTGCAGTCCTTGTGTTGTTCCTGTTGTACTTCCTGTGGTTCCTGGGGTTCTCATGTAGTAATCCCTGCAATACTTTCTGCAGTCCCTGTGTTGTTCTTGTGGTACATGTCTCTTTTAGGCCCCTCAGTTATTAGCTGCTTAGGGATTGAGGAGACACATTTTATGCATAGTTTTATCTCTGTTATTAAACACAACAATTGATGTATAATCGCCTCCTTAAATAGTGAGTAATCATGAAAGATGCAACTTAATTACTACTACAGAAGTTACAGCTAAAAGTATAGTTGGACTTGACATCCAGCAAATTACTTCTGTATTCCAGTGGCAATCTCAGCAAAGTGCCAGGCAGTTACATATCATCTGTCATTTTTATGATTTAAAAAGGCCAGATTGGATGGCTGGATTGTTGTTTTTGACAATTGAGTTCTTTATATAAAAGAATTATGTAAACCTTCTTTGCAACATCAGCTCTATCTAAAGGAAGGGAGGGCTGGATGCTGATACAGGGACTATTTCAACCTTTACAGATTCAGTAAACTGCTTAAGGATCTAGAGAGATGGCAGCAGTTAAGAAACTTGATGCTTTTCCAAAGGACCCACTTTTTTTGTTTTTGTTTTTGGGTTTTTTTTTTATTAATTTATTCTTGTTACATCTCAATGGTTATCCCATCCCTTGTATCCTCCCATTCTTCCCTCTCTCCCATTTTCCCCTTATTCCCCTCCCCTATGACTGTTCCTGAGGGGGATTTCCTCCCCCTGTATATGCTCATAGGGTATCAAGTCTCTTCTTGGTAACCTGCTTAATTCCCAGCACTAACATTAGGTAGCTCACACCTACCTGTAACTCCAGCTATAAGGCATCTGATGCTCTTCTCTGGGCTCCATGGGAACCTGCATGGTGTACATTCACACACAAACACACACAAACACACACACACACACAGAGAGAGAGAGAGAGAGAGAGAGAGAGAGAGAGAGAGAGAGAGAGATTTAAAATTTTTTTTCATATAAATGCATAACAATCTGAAAATCATCTTATCCTTACTAAGGCAAATATCACAGATAAAGGTTATGTGAGATTACCATTATTAAAAGTTTCAGCCCATTAGTCATTGTCCCCATGGCTCTAAGACCATGGGTAAGCTGCATAATTTAACAGAAATTGGTGTTCTGTTCATTTTATGATTGGGAAATATAAAAGAAGAGGAGCAGTAGACTAAGTCTCATAATCCTTATTTAAGACCCAGTCATTTCAAACCAACCATTTGGCCCAAGATTTCCCACGCCAGCCCACCTAGCATCTCCCTAGGAGTTAAAAGCCTATAACCCACGTGCTTCCAGGGAGGGACTCTTAAGACACAGATAGCAACAGTGGTGGGAAACTACATAAGTGTAGAGAAGACTCTATGTCTAAGGCTCTCCATAAATTTTATTCTCCCAGTCTATTCATGGCAATCATTAAACCTTCAGTAAGCTCCGGAAGCATTCAATTGCCCTGTAGACATCAGATCTTTCTTTCCATTGAATCATTATAGGGTCAGAGAAGGTCTATACTGCCAACTTTACTTCAGGAGAACTCTGGAACAGTCTTGACACTTCATGTTTCATTCTCTTCTAACTGCCGTGTGCCATGTGCCACACATATGATCAGATTGCATTAACCAAATATGCTAAAGGGGTGTGTGTGCTTCTCTCTACTCCATGGTGCCTTTGTGACATATTTCCATGGTCCATTTCTGTATCAACTTGATATTCAATGTTTAGCTAAATATTACTTTTATGTGCATAAAATGTAATTCCATGACAGGCCACCACTGCCATTAAATGGACTAAGTAAATTAGATCACCTTTCCCTACAGTGAGTGGACACCATCCAACCTCTGATGGCCTGGAGAGGACAAAAAGGGGGTAAAGAGCTAGATTCATGCTGTCACACCGAGGCCATGTGGACATTGCTTTCCTCTGGTTGCTATTGCTCTGGCAACAGCAGATACAGCATCTCTCTGCCTTTGCCTCTGTTTTCCAGGCCTTTCAGCCACAATTCTGCCTACACCAGATCTCTAGCATTCAGGAAAAGGCTCTTACACATCTCACGCACCAGAATTGTCGTAATAACGTATTATATTTTTAATGAGTCTCATCATATATAGATAATATGTAATTTATACTTTTCTATAGAATGATAATTGATACACAATGTAAAAAACCCTAAAGCCCAAGTAGACAAATACTGACACCTGATGGAGTTGGAAAAAACAAACACAAAACAAAGTAAGTTAGGAAAAATTCATAGGTATTTATACTGTGAAAAAATGGAGTAAAGTCACAGCACTTAAAAAAAAAAACAAATATAAACGACGTACAAGAATGAGGATGCCTGGAGGACGCCTGTTGAGAATCTGTGGCTTACGTCTGTACACTCAACTAGCAGAACTTTCCTCTCAGGGATTGTTTGCAACATCTGCAGAAGCAGTTGCCTAAAACACTGGTCGTGGTTTTGGAGGAGTTAAGACACTCTTGTGTCTTTTTCCAAAGTTTAAGAACTTGCAACGCTGGACACTCAGTTTATCAGAGCTTGTTTTTGTTGTTTTTCTGTTCCACGTCATGTTTTCGAAACTTTAACATTCCCCTTTTCTTGCTGAGCACAGCGGGTGTTAGTCTGAAGAGCCAGTGTCTCTGACCCTTGAGCCCCAGTGGCCACTGTCATCTGGGTGGCTGTAGAGGTCAGGTCCATCGAACCTAGTCGGCCATTCTTGTCTGTTCCCGCACCACCATGACCCTGACCTGAGCCTGCTGTCCCTATTGCACATGTGTGTCCCAGGGGGACCTGGCGTGGAGGAGGGTTACTTCTTCAAGAAAACTGTTTTCCTCTCCAGCAGAACTTCATACTGCTGCATCTTTTTTTTCAAAAGTAAAATTGACAAGTAATATTTCATCACTCCTTGTTATACTTCAAAATGAGGTTGCCATGAAAATTACAAGATTTTTTAGATAGGTAAAAGTTTTAGTATAAATTTTTCTCTGATGATATTAAGAACATACTTATACATGTATGCCTGTATGTATATGTACATACATACATATATAATCTTCATTGCCTATCTGACACAGGATTCTGAAGAGAAAATGAAGAGAACACAATGCTTATATATAGAAATTTATCTTCAGGAGTTGGCTCACCTCATTATGGAGGTTGCCAGGCACAGTGAGCTGGCAGACTTGAAACCCAGTGTGGCAATTCAGGCTCAAAAGATGTCTCCTCACAGGAGAGGGCTCAATCTTTTCCTGCTAAAGCTTTCAGCTGACACCCATCCAAATTAAAAGCTCGATATGTTTTCCACATGGCTTACTGATTTACAGGTTAATCTTATTCAAACCACCTTCACAGAAACATCCAGACATAGGTTAACTGAGTATCTGTCACTCTGGTCCAGTCACACTGACAAGTTAATCTTCATAGGAAATATTTGTTTGCCTGGCTACTCTCTTTTCAGGCCTCTGAACTGGATTTAGCTTGAATGGCTTCCCTTGTGGACCTCTTCCTTTCTTACACAATGTTATCCTACCACTGCTTACTACTATTTTATTGTTACTTACTCACTACTTTAGAACCCAAACATATTTTTGTAAATTATTTCTACAAATGTGATGTCATTAGGTCTCCCAAATGAAAAATAGGCTATTCTTAAATTCTAAGCCTTCAAACTATCCTCTGTTGTAATCCTGCCATATTTGTATGTTAGAGAGTGTCACCAAAAAGAACTTCCCCACTTATAATGAAACCCAAGGCCAGATGGGGCCTCTCTCCACTCTGCCTTTCTCTTCGTGTGAGAGGCGCCTCTGGTGCTGAGTCTTGTTTTTCTGAAAATTGCCCGGTTCCATACATTTCTTTTTTTAATAATTTATTCAGATTACATCCAGATTCCTATCCCCTCGCTAGTATCTTGCTGTTCCTCCATCTCCTTCCCTCTTTTGCCCTATTCCCCTCCCTTAGACCTCTGAGAGAAGGAGACCTCCTCCCCCACTATATGACCACAGTCTATCAGGTCTCATCTGGACACCCTGCTTCCCCTTCCTCTGAGCACCACCAGGCCTCCCCACCAAGATGAAGTGGCCAAATAGGGAGCACCAGAGTTCATGTCAGAGGCAGTCCCTGCTCTTCCCACAACTATGGAGAATGTGCTGTCCATCGGCTAGATCTGCATAGGAGGTCTAGGTTGTCTGCATGCATTGTCCTTGGTTGGCACGTCAAAGGTGTATGGAAGAACGGGGAGATAGAAGGATCCATAAATTTATTGAGAGCTCTCTTAGGCAAGATAACTTGAGAATCCATAGAAATAATGAGTTTTAAACTCACCTAAGAATAGCATGAATATTTTGTGGGTTTTATATTGTGTTGGTTTTCTGTCTCTTCCTTTTTAAATATGTCCAGTTTTTTTTTTTCTGGGCTCCTTCTTACCACCACTATTTTTCAACCTACAATTCCTCACTTCTATGCAGGCTTTTTTTTTTCTTTTCCTATATGAGAGAATTTTATTTTCTAGGTCACTAAACAAACACCATTCTTGCTTTTATGACCAATGCAAAGGCCCTTATAATTTTTTTAATTAATTTTATTATTTTATTTATATTACATCTCGATTGTTAGCCCTTCCCCTGTTTCCTCCCATTCTTCCCTCCCTCCCACTTCTCCCCTTCTCCCCTCCCCTGTGATTGAGGGAGACCTCCTCCCCCTATATATGCTCTTAGAATATCAAGTCTCTTCTTGGTAACTTGCTATCCTTCCTCTGAGTGCCACCAGGTCTCCCCATCCAGGGGACGTGGTCAGAAAAGGGGCACCAGAGTTCGTGTGAGAGTCAGATCTCACTCTCCACTCAATGGTGGAGACTATCCTGTTCGTCAGCTAGGTCTTGGTAGGGGTTCGAAGCTTACTGCCTATATTCTCCTTGGCTGGTGCCTTAGTTTGAGGAGGACCCCAGGATCCAGATCTGCCTGTCATAAAGTTCTTCTTGTAGGTTTCCAGGACCCTGTGGGTCCTACTATTTCCCCATTCTTCCATGCTACTCTCGCCTAAAGTCTCAATAGGATGTCCTCTCCTCTGACCCACTTTCTTGGTAAGTAAAGATTTTCATGGTACGTATTCCTTGGACTAGTGTTTTGATATAAGTGAGTATATACCGTTTGTCTCTTTTTGCTTCTGGGTGAACTCACTCATTATGATAATTTCTAGATCAATCCATTTGTCCACAAATTTCGGGAATTCCTTGTTTTTAATAGCTGAGTAGTATTCCATGGTGTAAATGTACCACAGTTTCTTAGTCCATTCTTCTACTGAGGGACACTTAGGCTGTTTCCATGTTCTGGCTATTATGTATAAAGCAGCTATGAACATGGTTGAGCATATGTCCCTGTTGTGTGGTAGGGCATTTTCTGGGTATATTCTAAGGAGTGGGATGGCTGGGTCTTGAGGAAGCCCTATTCCCATTTTTCTGAGAAAGCGCCAGATAGCTTTCCAAAGTGGTTGTACTAGTTTTCTATGCAGGCTTTTAAAAGAACTTTTTAATTGAATTATTTTTTATATATACATTTATATTATTACACATATGTACAATAAACTACCTACAGCAATAAGAACCATGAAACAATCAGGAATTACATAAATGTTACATTAATAGTGTTTGGGCTATTTGTATTTGGCAGCCTTGACAAGAACATCTTTCTTGTCTTCATGAGTCTAAAATTCTGAATGTAAATCAATATCTATCATATCTCCTCATTATCAACTTAAACATCTATCTAGACCTAAAAAATCTCAACTCCTAAATACTGAGCTTAATTGTAAAACTATCTGGTCTTCAACACCATCAGAGACTTGAGAAGGAATAAAACTAATTGCCCGAGTAAACAGGGGGTGCAGGTTAGCATCTTCCCAAATGAGAAGGTGACAGAGACAGTTTGCTGCCTGAGTAGTCACCCAAAACTCCCTATAACGCTGGAGCATCATCTTCAGCCTTCTGTTCCAATATATCTGACAGACATATTTGTGAGGCAGGAACTATTGAGGACTTGTTTACCCTGTATGCAGGCTTTTTATCTGTGGCCACACTGTCACATTATCCTTGATGGTCTCTCTAGAGGGTGTACTATCCAACTGTTCTCTGAAATTCTCTCGTCTTCTGTAGATTTCTCTATGCTCTGCATCTCTTTTTCTACATCTCTGTTTTAGATTACTCAGATCCTAGTCTATCTATTCATTTGAATGTCTGTTTTCCCAAGCTTTAGGAAACTACACTATTTCATAGCTCTCTAATTTAGACTATAAAATGCAAATGTTCCCCTAAGGAAATCTCTCTCTTCAAAGTAAACAGTTTTTTATTTTCCACTGCTCTGTTCCCAAAATAAAACCCAGACCATCTCATTCACCCCTGTGCATCCCAGGCCTGTTACTCAGTCTTTCTTAAAGCCTGATATTCTCCAAACATAGGCTTTTGTTTTTCTCCTCTTAGCCTCTGATATGCAATAATTTCAATAAATGTTTTGGCATTTGTAATTCCACTGAGGGCAAAGCAGATGTTCTTCATCATAAGAATTGGCCATCATTTTTTATTTGTGTGTCAATTCACTAATATTTAAAGGGTGGTAGGAATGCATACTGAGTGCTGGTTTTTTGCCTCAGAAGAACACAGAAATCATTTGCAGTATGAATTCTTCCAAAGACTCCAGTAGCTAGCCCACCTTCACTAGCAGAGGCAGAATACAGATGCCCAAATGTGGGGCTTGCCTGCAGCTAAGAAGGGGTCAAAGTATGCTTAAAACCCCAGATTTTCTTTCTTATTTATAAATTGATTTATTTAACTACTTTACATCCCAATTTCAACTTCCCCTCCCCCGTCTATACCCAGTCCCTCCCTCTCACCTCACCTCTCGCTATGCCTTCCTCTCTTTCTCCTCAGAGAAGGGGAGACCTCCCAGAGATATCAACCCACCTTGTCATATCAAGATGTAGTAAAACTGGGCACATCTTCTACTGAGGCTGGACCAGGCAGCCCAGTTAGGGGAAAGGAGTCCACAGGCAGCAACAGAGTCAGACAGCCCCTCCCCCTGCTGTTAGAGGTCCCACATGAGGACCAAGTTGTACATCTGTTACATAGCTGTAGGAGGCCTAGGTCTAGCCCATGCGTGCCCTCTGGTTGGTGTTTCAGTCTCTGGGAGCCCCTATTGGTCTAGGTAGTTGATTCTGTAGGTTTTCTTGTGGTGTCCTTGACCTCTCTGGCTTTTCCCATCCTTCCTCCCCCATGTTCCACAAGATCCCCCCAGCTCTGCCTAATGTTTGTCTGTGGGTTTCTGCATCTGTTTTTATCAGCTGGTGGGCAAAGGCACTCAGATCAGAGTTGTGCTATCTTCCTTTCTGCCATGGTAGAAGAATATTATTAATAGTATTATGGGTGTTTTCCCTTTCATGGCATGGGACACAAGCTTGACGTGCCATTGGTTGGCCATTCCCTCCCTTTCTGCTCCCGCTTTATACCTGTACCTCTTATATCCAGGAAGAACTGTGGGTTGAAGGTTTTGTGGCTGGATTGGTATTTCCATCCCTCCACCGGAAGTCTTACCTGGCTACAGGATGTGACCTTTTCATGTTCTATATGTCCTATTGCTAGGAGTCTTAGCTAGGGCATAGATTCCTGGGAGTTACCGTTGTCCTAGATTTCTAGCTTGTCCCAGAGATGCCCCCACCCCAACACATACACATTGCTTCCAGTTCTCTGTCATCCTGAGAGTGGCAGGAGTTTGGCTGCTCTTCTGCCTTGCTCTGGTACCAACAGACCTGAGCATAAACCTTTCATGAGTTAGGATCTGCCCTGAAGTCAAAATCTTCTAGAGCCAGCTTATGAAAGTGGGAAGCCCTGGGTCTATCCAAAGCTTTCCTGGGTATTACTTCATTTACCAAAACTATCTTCTGTAGATCTATCTTCATTTTTGTAAAACAAAAACAAAAACAACAAAAAATCTAGCAGTCGTGTATGTGGCTTGGGTACTCGCTTCAGTGATCTCCTCAAGAATTTGTATGTTGCTTCAACACCAACTGCCACCAACTGAGGCTGTTGCTGGCAAAGCCCTGAGACTCCATGTGGAACTGAAGGAAGAGAATGGCTGCTCTTTGCATCTTCAGAACCTCAAAATCAGATATCTCTTCCATCTGTGGAAAATAGAGAAAATTTCAGGATTTGGAGAAAGGGCTCCCCCATGAAACACGAGACATGAGCAACCATCCTCTTCCCTCAAACCGTACCTGTAACTGTCTGCATGTGGGCCGCTCTTCAGTAATAAAACTGAACACTGATACCTATAGTGCCATCCCAGGATGCAAAGCAAAAGACAGAAAACTCAAAATTGCTCCATGATTTCATGAAAACTCCAATTCCAGCTTAACTCCCCCTTTCAACCAGTACTTTGCTGCACAAATGTCAGTCTCTCCTGACAAAAGGGATGCCCTCCCAAAATACATGGTCCAAGATATAATCAAAACCATGTTCCACAATAAGACTTATCCAAAGCTTCAATTTAATAAGTGAACAAAAAGCCTTCCATAACCAGAGAATTCCATCTGTGCCTCCTTGTATAATTTTGTCTTCCCAAAAAAAATCTTGAAAAGTGAAAAAAAAAAAAAAAACTTCTAGTCTTCTTAGCCTCACCTTCCATGCTAAATATGACTGGGATGTCAGCAATCACATTCCATGGCACAATGGATAAGCAACTAGATATTTGGCTCCCTTTTAAAGAGTTTAAAGGGGATATCCTTTTTTTTTCCAAACCTTAGAAAATAACCCTATGGTTGCTTTAATTCACAAAACATAAATTTGATTTTTACAAGAAGAATATCTCAGTCTAAATTGTTGTCCAACATTTTTCATTCAACTTTAAGAAATCCCTTCCTTTGCTACTCACCGCAAGTATGCCTGTTCACTTGTTTGTCTCAGTCAGGAGAGTGTGGTGTCCATCTTCTTACTCTCGGCCCTATCATCTGTCACTTCTTCTCTAATTTCTTTGCTCAGATTGAGAAGGGAACTTGAGAAGCTTTGAGGAATACAGGAAAGTCTTATGTGGATAGAGACTTTGCTCCCTACCAGTGACGAGCCATGCTTACCAGAAGCACATGCCATGCCTTTTCTTAAACCTCTTCCTTGGCAGAACTTTTCACCTGACCTCTCTGGATGCACTGTCCCTTCAGAAGGTCCTTGAAACTCCTTTGCCATCTTTGGGTAACTGAAGATTTGCCTCCAAGTTGTTCTCTGAGGATTTATCTGTCCCACCAGACAGTTATATCAGGCAGGACCAAACAGATGGACAGAGATGCTCATGCCTTGCTTGCTTAATAACACTGAGCATGCATAAGACTAGGTCAGCAAAGATAGGTACTAGGACCTCTGATTACCTTGGGCTACTTCGCTGTGAGGGTAGGACAAGCACCAGTCTTCTGTATTTGAGTGCAGGAGATAGACTACAGGTTTTCAGAGGACTCCAGAGGAAGCCTGTCTCCCAAAGCGTAGAGACAAGGATAGCATCCTCCTCTGCATAAGATTTGTATTCACAAGAGAGCACATAACAAATCCTTCTTCACAAATCCTGCTCTGATGCTCGTGCTGGGCCATGGCCGTTAGGAGTAGCTGGAACACAAAGGGGGCCAAGGTGTCTACATTTGATTAACATTCTCCTCATGGCTAGCCTTGGGCCTTAGGAATTTGCTTCTTCTTTATAAGTTGTTTTTTTTTTTTTTTTTTTCATAGAGAACAATACTAAGGCTTATATGAGTTTATGTACAATAAAGCCTGTAGAGAGTTACTGAAATGCAATATATACTACGGTACTATTTTATAAGTCATAGCACAGTGCTATGTTTTCCTGTTAGGTGACTTTTTCTGGGGAGACTAAGTGATTTATATTCAGCTAGATAGGGCACCAACAATAGATAAAAAGAAAGGATTTGCTGGGTCTGGTTTCGAGAACCAGTAAGCCTATTTAGGGTTCCATACAGGATTGTGAGCTACTTACAACAGGCTATACCACTGAAGAAAAATCTCTCTTTCTCTTCCTGGCAACTATTAACTGCCTTCAGGGAGGAGAATATGGCTTTGTGAACTCTTCTTTCTCTCCAAAAGAAAACAGTGGGTCCGGTTTTGTGTGGGTTTTCTAGTAGAAACCACATTAACCTGGCATCTTTTACCTCACAACTATAAGCAGAAAATCAAAGCTGGAAAGCACCTACCTATGTGAGGTTGGTTTCACTACTTTCCTAGAAAAGCAAAGCAAGGCTTTGAAAGAAACCTACTGTCAAATCTTAATAATATATGTGGCCATTTGACTCCAAGAGAGAAAAAAACAGACTGAGAAGACACAACAATCTAGAAAAGTGTAGGAAGCCTCCCAGAAATTCATGGCTACTGCCTCTTCAATGGTGTCATTTCTGTGATTTGGCCCCAAAGGTCTGAAATCACCAACTTTCCACTTCAGGATTTCAGACATTTCCAGGGAGTTTTCTCCTGCAGCTTAGAGCCAATCACTGTCGGTGCTCCCCGTGGCTCTGTCTCTGTCAGCCTCTGGGGTACCTGAACTCCTACCTGCTACATCTGTAGCTGTAAACTCAAGGAATCTGCATTCAGATAAGGGTATTTCCTAACTTGAAATAGATAAGATTGTCCCTGTGGCTTAAAATTATGGATAGAAGACAGCTATCAGGCTTCAAAGAACTTCCTGTCTGAATTTTCAGGTCAAATTCTGCTTGTGAGAAACTAAGGTTATCAGTTAGGAAACTGCTGTGTGTTAAATGTGTCAGCTTCATGAACTGTGTAAGTGCAAACACAGCCTCAAGCAGAAAAGCTTCTAACAAATTGATAGCTGGTAACTCATAGCTCTGAGGAGGCAGGGATTGTGCCTCTGTGGCTCCTGTGTTACCACCAGCATGGAGCACAGGCGTGGGCATGCGATGATGCTCAGCAAATACCTGTCTTCTGGATAAATTAATCAGTAAAAGACATCTTCATTTTTTAAAAAACATACATACTTTCATTTTTGTTCTCTTATCTTCCACATGAAATGAAAAGGCAAGTCATTAAGTTGATGGCATTTTAAGCCACTTATGTATTTATGAATTCATGTCTCTTGGTGGTTCCTGATGGATCCATTAACAATCAAACCTCCAACCAGCACAAGGCTGTTTCAAATCTAGAGTATGTAACTGTTTCTGTGAATTAAAACTCTTAAAAAACAAGAAACTGTCTGGTGTATTCAGAACATTCTAGCTTTAATAAATCTTGTTGTTTAAACTGAGTGGGTGGTTTTAAGATCATTGAAATTAACTCACTTCAAATTAGTGCACAAAGGTTGCTTGTGTTAAATGATTCCAAATGATACCTGGGTATTACACAGGTCAAAGGAGAGTTTATTCTAATGTTTTAATTGTTTGAATTAATGCTGTTTAAAATGAAACGCATAAAAAAATCTTTGCATTTATAATTTTAAACCATGCTCATAAGTTCAACTACATTTTAAACCAGACATTTTGCTTTATTTTGTCTGCGTCTGGGTATCTGCAAAGCAGAACACAGATAAATGCTTCCTTATTAAGTTAAAAACAAAAATACATGTGACTTTTTGAGGCATTTGTCTGGGTGTCTAAAGACTGAAAGGTGTTACCTCTCTCTCTGCTCATAGGTCATGGTGTTTTCACTTGCAACACTTGGCACACTATGTGTCCTTCGGGTACTGGGGAATGACACAGAGCATGTCAAAAGCACATTGGTCCTTACTGCTACCTCCTGATATCAACACTGCTGACCACATGTGGCAGTTCTGCATTCAGCTGCACTCTGGCTGGCACAGTCATCCACAATACTTTGTCTGGATGCCACTTCCAGACAGCCCCTGACATGCAATGTGTTGGCCACAAAGTTACCTTAAGGCTTTTTATAAGCTTTTGTCTTTTTCATGTTTTTCTACCTGTAGAAAAACTCTTAATTAAATTTGTTATAAAGAGTATTAGAAGGGTCAGGGGAGTAAAGAGAGCATTGAAACGAATTCTTTTACAAGGGGAATTTTATGTTTTATTTTAAATTTTGAGAATTCATATAAACGGTGTATCTATGTCAATTCCTCTCTTCCCTCTCTCCATGTTACTGTTCCCACATTCTCCCTCTTCCTCTCAGTTATTGAACTCTTCTTCTCTAATTATTATTATTACATGTAGATATGCATACATGTATACATACATACACTGGCTAAATCCATTTAGTGCTGCTATATGTATCTTAGAGCTACCATTGCTTGATGAAACACCATGGCCAAAGGCTTGGCAGGGACAGGATTTATTTTACTTAGACCCCTAGGTAATGGTCCCTCACTAAGAGAAGTCAAGGCAGGAACTCAAGCAAGGCAGGAACCAAGAGGCAGCAACTGATGCAGAAGACATGGAGGGGTGCTGCTTACTGGTTTGCTCATCATGGATTGCTCAATGACTTCTTATAGAACCGAGGACCACCATTCCAAAAATGGTACCACACCCAACGGACTCCAGCCTCCCTGATCAATCACTAATACTCTAGCTTGCATCAAGTTGATGTAAAACTAGCTAACGTGTGTGTGTGTGTGTGCGTGTGTGTGCGTGTGTGTGTGTGTGTGTGTGTGTGTGTTCAATTTCTTCAAGTGCTACGTCTGAATTGCATATTCTTGATATAGGGTGCTCACTGACCTTTAGGAGAATCAGGTGTACTGAAGGTTGCTGCAGAATGAGTGGAACAGAGAGTGAGCTTAGAGAGAAAAATATCAACACTGGGAGTGATTTTTGATTGAATAAACAATTGTGGGTGGCACTTGGGAATTAATTGCTAATCTGACTGAGGAGATGTGAAATACACAGCATCTCTGGCATAGAATACTATGCATTAAGTAGCTGTAATGACTTCCTGTGTTTACAAAGGAATCAATAGCAGTCAGGATGGGGTGAGCAGGTGAATGAGTAGCCATCATCCAGATATGCTACTCCCGTCAAGATCAATGGCTATGTTTATTAAATAGACATAATTTATATTTCTAGTGCTGCATATTATCTGCTCTTTCATTAAGCGGGCCGCGATGGGCGTGTTCTCCACCTTCCTGTCTGCCTAGACTTCACCTTCTAATTGTTTGATGAATTTTATTTTTATCTTTTCCTGGTTCATTGAACATTCTTACAGAAATAAGTCTTTCCTGGAATTACCTTTGTAAGTGATTAAACACACATCATTCATTTTTAGTAGTCATCTAATGTTTTAAAACAAAGAAAAATAAGTCTTTGTCATAAAACTCACTTAGTATATTAGCTTAGGTTTTCTGGAACTTATTTATTATAATGTTGAGCAAAATTTAAAATTTTCTGATATTTTATTTCAAATTATGGGATTATAAGAAGTAAAAAAGACAGTAAGATTTTTGTATGTTTGTCCAAGAGTATCAAAATTTAAGATTCCTTCAATTTGATAATAGTCAAATGGCCACCTGTCTATTCTAATACCGATTGAAAATAGTTTTATCTGTAGTACTCGTTCAACAACTTATATAAGCAATATTTCAAATATACAAAAGTCTATAAATAGATATTAATAGTATATTTTCATGTAAATAATGATGATCATCCTTTCAGTGACATAAAATATTTCAAAATATCATCAATTCAAAATTATACCTTCTAGGTAAATAGATAAATCAATAGATAGATAGACGATGCATGGATACATAGTAGCTGACGTATATGTGATAGACATGTGTAAGTAGGGGATATGTAGATAGATGATCGATAACTAAATATGGTGAATGGGTATATGATCTATAGATGCAATGAAAGATACAGATGAATGAATGATAATACATTCATCTGAGTCACTATCCCTTACTATTTAATGTAATTTTTATTCCTTTCTGGAAGAAAAAATTAGTCAATGTTCTTGCTTAGAGATGCTCTAGGTTATAATGTGTCTAAATAAACAGGTCAAGCAGCAGTAGTGTCTTGAATAGATGTGCTTTCTTATAACTGAAATGTTTATTTTCCCTCACTGACTGTCCCTCTTTTTCACTCAATATTAAGCCATAATAAGCCTCCTAGTCTTCAATAAGATTATTTACTCTCCTTTATTTTACTTTTCATGATTATATTTTCTTTATCAAATACTAGTTTATATTGATCATTAATTACGTTTCAAGTTCTTTCCTGGAGGGTAGTGAGAAAAGGCAATAAAATATTAAAGTGAATGCTTAGGTTGTATACATTTTATTTGTTAGCTCAATGATCAGTGACTGAACACTTCCTATGCATATAAAGTTTTTAATTAGCATTTTGTTTTTGCTAAATCTCTTCTTAAGGAAAAATATATCCAGTTGGGAGGGAAAGATTTTTCAAAAGAAATATTAACCAATGACTAATTTTCTTCTACTCTAGCAAGCTCTGAATTATGTGACTTTATCTTTGGGAGCATGCATTCCAGTCAAGGAACCATAAAGACCACAGAAATAACCCCACCCAACTCTAGCTTGCTGACCCAATGAGCTTATTAGGAAGCATGAGTTAGAGGGTCCTTACAGGGGGCTGCACACTGGAGAAGCCCACCCCACCATTGGTGATGGCTGGTGGAAGATGAATTCCTGGGGCTCCCCACACAGCTTCTAGGCAGCTCTTCCTGAGTCTCCTCTACTAGTAACTGCTTACTGTTTACATAATCTCAATGATGGTGCCTCCTGGGTCTTGAAACTTTGAGTTTTCTAAGATTTCTTAGGATAGAGTCTAATGAGCCTCCCTTTTATTTAAAAATTTGTACTTGATTATTTAGAAGACAGTTTTACTATGTAATTCAGATAGCGTTAACCAGTGCTTCCCCTGCCTCAGCCTCCTGAGTTCTTGAATCACAGATCTTGTCTTAGTTACTTTTCTATTGTTCTGAAGATACCATGAGCAAGGCAGCTTAGAGGATGATGAGTTTGCCAGGCTTTACCGTTCCAGAGGGCTATAGTTCATGACCAGCATGGTGGGGAACATGGCAGCAGGCAGGCAGGCATATCACTGGAGTAGTAGCTAAGAACTTACACTCTTATTCAAAAGGAAAAGAAAGATAGTCCACCTTCAAAGACACATCTCCTCCAACAAGGCTACACTTTTTTTCTCATTTATTTATTCATTTAGTCACTTGACGGCCTGATCTCAGGCCTCCCTCCTCTTCTCTCAGTCCCACCATCATGCCTTCCCCATTACCCACTGCTTTCCTTCTTCTCTGAGAAGGGGAGGCCCCAACAGTTTACAAAACCACCCTGGTACCACAAGTTGCAGCAGGACTAAGTGCAGACTCTCCCACTGAGACCAGACACAGCAGACCAGCTAGAGGAAAGGGATCCAAAGGAATCCAAAGGATTCCTAAGCCCTCTTAGACAGTTCCATTGAAGACCAAGCATTCAAATATATTAGCCTATTGGCCCACTCTCTTTCAGACCACCACAACTATGGTACATCCATCTTGGCTGTGAAGTGTTGCAAGTAGACAGACATCAACTTTTAAATCCCAGAGAGAAAAAGTATATTTTAGGAGGCATTTAAAAGTCCATTGCTGAATTAAGGATTACCAACTTGATGTAATTCACTTGAGTTTGGCTTTGGCAACATGAGCTTCATTTCCTCATCAATAAAAATTTAAATATGTCACTCTGTCACCATGACCTTTGCTCTGAATTTCTTATGTTCTAGAACAGCTTTTGTGCCTAGGAAAAATCTCAAAGAAATTTCAATTTTTAAAAAGTTTAAAAAGTTTATATTAAACATAGTTTTTAAAGTATTTTTCTTAAAAATTGAACATGAAAAGATATTGTTTACAAATATGTTAATGTTAAATAATCACTTCAAGATGTATTTATAGACTTTGTTCCATTTTAAAGGTATTTTCTTTTATTCATAGCTATAAATGACTTTTTCTACTTATTTATTTGTTTATTGTATATTTTAAGCCATGATATATTACAGAGCCACCCAAAAACTGAAATTCCATCTCTAATCAGTTATGTATCTGTGGGTAAAGATACCCAAGTTATCTTGAACATTATGATCCACTACCAACCCTCAGAATATAATTCTCCTATGTATCCCAATTAAAATCAAAATAGAGTAATTCTTTTTCACTTCACTGGAATTATATGTCCTCATATCTTAATAGGTCAAATTCTTTAATTTTATTAATACACTTAATACCATTTATACATTTTCTTATATTAAACCACAAGTCATTCCTAGAATTTATTTTTCTTTATGATTTCAGTTTCTAATTTGCAAGCTTTTCCCAGAATCTGAAAGTCACTTTTTATAGTCTTCTCACAACTTTATCACCGGGTAGACATAGGTCTAACACCTAAGTGTCACATCAAAGTGTATTTTCCAGGACTATGGCACAGTGACTCACAATGGCTCCACCTCAGAGCCACCTCATCTTCATCCCATAATCTATTTTTTAAAACTGGAATCCAGAGCTGAGGCTTGCCACACATAGAAAAAGAACCAGCGGATTGCAGCAGGTTCTTCGGACTTCTGCTGGTTTGTTCTCCATTAGCTGGAGTGAATTACTTGCCTGGAAGAGACCAGGACGAGAGGTACACCCCTCCCATCAGGAGGAGGAGGATAGCATAGAGAAATGCATCAAATAATTTCATTTGGAAAAAGATCTCATGTAGCCCAGGCTGGCCTTGAACTCACTATATAGCTGGCAATGACTGAACATCTGATCCTCCTCCCTCCACTATACAAGTGTTTGGACTACAAGGATTAGCCACAATGCCTGATTTATGTAGTGCTAAGGAGCAAACCCGAAGCTTTGTGCACACTGTGCCAGCACTCTACTTACAGAGACACTTTACCTCTCAGGCATCAAATACTGCACATTCTTATCCTGTCGCCTATCAAGTATGGTTAGATAAGTGACTGCCATCAGGACTTGGGCTGAGATCCAGCAGCTGTTTTGTTGCATGGCCTACTACTAAATTATTTCCCTGTTTTTGTCAAGGTGTGTGATCAAGCTAATGGCTCTCTCTTGAAGCTACAATAAGGCACCTGAAATGAAATCATCTCTGTATCCTGAGCAACATGAGCAATATTATATTGTTCTGTTTCCTGTTTCTGTCTTCATCCTTGGCTTTTTCATTTTGCTTCTATATCTGTGTCCTTTGTCTTCAGGTCCAGCTATCTAAAGCAAAATAGCTGGTTTGTACATGACTAAAAGGAACTGCACTGCCCTGTCGTGACACTTTGCCTGCCCTTGTCTTTTGTCAGGAGAAAGAGACTGATGCAGTCTTGAGTATTCGGACCAACCCGCATTGCTCTAGAGATCACATTTACCCTCAGGGGCGCTCTTCACGTTGTTATTTTGAGAGACTAGATCATGCTGTTTCCTAGTATTACACTAACTTAACAATAAGCAACCTGCAAGCTGTTTTATCAGATAGCTGTTGGCAGCATTTCATTTGTCCTGTAATGTGTTTGTTCAGTAATTTTTCATAAAGATGCAAGAATAATCTAGCTGCCCAGATTATAGAAGGATTTGAAAGGAAAAGAAATTTAGATTTAATGATGTAGGAAGTAGGAAATAATTGGGCTTTCTGAGGCAGGAGACAGGAAAATGGTGTCATTATCACAGTAGGGTAGAAGGTTAGGATTTCATATCAGATCATCATGAGCTGGAATCTTACCACCACGAATGGAACCTCATGTTCCTACCCAGTGAAGAAGATCTCCCTACCTCCTCTCTGGGAGTCTCATCCATGCATTGATTTGGCAGACATCAGCTTCCCTCTTTCTAACCGATGTTAGTACATGAAACAAGTCAGTCCTTAACCATGATATGCTTGAATTGATGACAAAATTAAAGCTTTGAAAAAAAGAAAGCAAATCCATTGTGAACAATTTTGAAAAAGAAAATCTCCAAAGGAAAGAAACAAGCAAAAGTGAATTCTGGCAAGAGACATTTAAAAGAAATTGGTAACAATGAGGAGCAGGTGAGAAGAGTTTATGCTGTTGAGGACTGCCTCCCAACCCACCTGATCCAAAGGTAGCCCAAGGGTCTCTTTGAGTCTCCTCAGAACACAGTCCCAGCTTCTCAGAGTAGAACATTTCTTCCACTCATTATGTCTTTCTTTTCCTTGTTTATTTTCTTCTTTACTCTTATATTTGTGCTTTCTGAGAATCTTATCCAAATAAACTATTTATTCTTCAAATTTGGTCTCCATCAGAGTCTACTTCTGGGGAAACTAACCTGAAAAGAACCATTTGTACTCACCTGGGGTAAAATCAAAGTAAAATGCCTTCTCAGCAAATGTTTATTCACCCTTATTTCTCCTGACCCCTAGGCCAAGATGTTTGCAGTAAATTCCAGGTAACAGCTGTAGTCCATTTGGTTCCCCTCCCCCATGTCTTTAAGTATGCTTTTAACTACCAGCATTCAATGCTGTTCTGTAGTGTAGCAATGACTTTCTAAAAACTTTCATCAAATATCTTGGTTTAGGAGCATTCAAATCATGACTGACTTGTCAATAAGAACCCTCCACTCTCCCTAGTGTGTCCTGGTGTCCCCCTTCTGGGATCATACAGTATGAAGGCTGTACTGTGTCAAATTATATCTCGGCTTATGTTTAAATGTGCTTTATCTCTATCCCTCCACAGACCCTTCTGTGGGTATGTTCATAACGCATCATAAACTCCTGTTTCACTTGATGAATTCTGTTTTCCATCTCTATGGGCAGACCTTTCGCCACACCTGTCTACTCCACCCAGATTTTACTATGTTTAAATGCTTGATTTCTTGCTTCTGGTGAAATACCCTACTCTGGTTCTTGGTTTGACTTCTGATAATGGGTTTTATGAACATACTGGTGATGTTTAACATGTAGTTGGTTTTCACTTGTTGAGGAATGAACAATGGATCTTTGGAATTTTTTTCACCCTTGTAATTCACCCTTCAAATGCCCTTTGCCATAACTCACTCGCTGACTGAGATGCTCATTGAATTTCTTTGCTATGCAGTGTTTGTACTTAATCAGCTCCTAGGATATTATTGACATTAAATAATCAATAACGATTAGTAATCATGTCACAGAAACCCTAAAAAAAGCATTGACTATGACATTAACTTAAAGCTTCCAGACAAATCGATACTTTATTGCAAAGCATGCTTGACATTTTAAGTTCTCTGGACTTTTCACTTAAGCATCCTTTTGGATCCTCAATCTCATGCTTTGCAACTTCCAGACCCCCTCTACCCTACGGATTTCAAAGGATGATTTTAATGATTGCTTCAGTGTTTGCAATGAAGAATTGTATTTAAGTATATCATTAGTGAATGGCAGGTTGTAGGGCTTGACATCTAGGCCTGACATATTTCCCTGTACTCACACTAAAGCCTGAAGCGATGCGTGTTAAATATTTCAGTCCAACCAGACTCTCAGATTAAAAGTGTAACACAAGAAGAATTTGCCCCTGGGAAATCATGTTCTAAGTAGTAGCTTATGCCCAGAGGGTTTTTAACATGTGCTTTCTACTTTTGAGTAGTTTGCCAGAGACACAGTTCAAACTCTGGGCAATTGCTGACTGAGAGGGTACTCCCGAGGATCGTACATAAACACCGCAGCACGCATGCGTCTGCCCCATCATGGTCTACATACGGCCACAGCATCCAGGACCATGGTTTAATTTCTAGAATGTTAACTAAGAAACAAAAAAGCTAGAATTTCCACAAAAATAATTAGAGCCCAAAGCAAGGAGCCTTTTTTTTTTTCTAAGCTTTTAAACAATACATCTTTGTAAAAGCTCTCTCAAGTCTTTGAAATGCTCAGTTATGCAGCCAAGTATACCCTGCACAAATCAGGACTGGAAGAGCACTAGAAAATTCTGCTCACTTATGCACCTTAGAGTGTTTTATTTTATTTAGAGGAAGGAACTGGTTGACGCTGGTATGCTGGAGTCTATTATAACGAAGAAGTGTCTTTGTTTGTGATTACTGTTTTTTATTTTGAAATGTCAGTATCCCACTAATCACAGAGACTATCGCAAACATCCAGTTCTGGAAGGGAGAGCAGCAAGCTTGCCCAGGTTTTAAGGAGTAGAACATATACTCTTATAAATTAACTACGTGTTCCTTTCATCATAGCAAATAGTAAGTTGACTTAAGTAAAAGCAGGCAGTTTTTTTTTATCGTAAAAATGGGAACAAGCCAGAGGTTTGTGTTTGTAATTCCAGCTCATGAAAGCGTGAGGGACTCAAACAAAAGGATTCTTGTCTATTCAAGGCCGTCCTGAGCCATGGAGAGACCCTCAGAAAGACAGAGAGGCTATCAAAAATGAAATGTATCACCTTTTAGAGTAGAATAATATATCTTTTCTTTTTTGTTGTAGTTTTTGTTTTTGTTTTTTGAGACGGGGTTTCTCTGTGTAGCCTTGGCTATCCTGGACTCACTTTGTAGACCAGGCTAGCCTCAAGCTCACAGTGATCTGCCTGCCTTTGCCTCCCGAGTGCTGGGATTAAAGGCGTGCGCCACCATTTGTCATAATAAGACAACAATGAGTGTTTGGATTTTAACATCTTATATCAGTAAATAAAAACACATGGTGAAGTTCAAATACTGTTGTCATTTTGTAGCTGACTCCTATTTTCTAGTTTGAAGATCTAAGCTGTATTAATGGTCTTTAGTTGACTATAGAACTTCTGTTTCAGTAACATGAGCTATGTTCCTGATCAGTGCAGTTAAATCTTGCTTATTAAAATTTGACACATTTGAAATATGCATGAGATCTAGTATAAAATTCACCAAGGAATATTCAATTCTAAGGAGTAAATGAAATTATTAAATGCTAATTCAGCATTTTACTCCCCCATAGAAGCATTTCCACTACAAGATGTAAACCACAATTGTTGATGCTATCTATGTGTAATAGATTTTACCCTAAGAGCTTTGCTGGACTACACCAGTCAGTAATCTTGTTAGTTCCTAGGACTGTCTACTTTTTCCCTTTGTCAAGGCCAATGGTCAGATAACATCTGCATAACATTATTTTTTTTAGAATTTACAAGAAGGAAAATATATATACAAAAATTTGTTACAAAAAGGAGCCACAGCCTTTTGACAGGTGACCCTCAAACTTACACTTCCCAACAGTATAAGTCAGCTTTCTGTTGTTGTGACAAAAATACCTGAGATTATCAACTTATTTGCTGGAAAAGCTTATCTGGTCTGTTAGTTTCTCAATGTTCAGCTCATGAACAGTTGGCTTTGTTGTTTGGGGCACTGTTGTGAGAGCAATCATTGTGGTAAAGAGCATGACAGAGAAAAGCTGTTTGTTTTATGAAGGCAAGGAAGTGAAGAGGGGAGAGAGAGCCAGAATGCCAGAATCCCTTCAGGTTCAACTCACAGTGTCTACTGTCCCTCACCTGGACCCTACATGTAAAAAGTTCCTTCACCTCCAGACAGTCCCATTGGCTGGTGACCAAGCTTCAACACATGGCTTTTCAAAACAGTCTAGACCCAAGCACCAGTAGCACCCTTCCCTCCCCAGGAGAAGATGGTCATAAACATACACAGCTACTCTGAATCTCTGCTCCCATTTTAGAGGATAAATGCATTGAGAAGCCTTCCCAGAAAGGCCTGATACCTTTTTAGATGCCCTCATAAAAACAAAGTTTCTTTAACCTTAAATAATAAACAGCATATGAAGAGCTTACAGCCTGTAATGAACAGTCTTAAGGGGAACCCCAAGAGTAGGAAGAGAGAACAGGCTAGAGAAAACAGCAGTTTGTTTGATGTAAATCTAAGTTGGAGGCACAGAAAGTTTGAAGGACCAAAGGACCTATGGAGGAGCATGCACTTCAGAACCAAAACTGACCCAACAGAGAAAGCCTATGACCTCAACTTTAAGGTGAATTGTGCAAACTGACCTGAAGATATATGAAGAGCAAGAAAACTTAGGCAAAATGAAGAATGGTTGAAAAGGAAGGAGACGAGGCCCTGTCCCCATATCTGTGTAAAGAAAACGTGTAGCTGAGTCAGTATTCATGTGTCATAACAGGAATCTGGATTTTTTTCACTCCCTGACACAACGATGACAATTCTATAAAGATGTTAAACCACATCAATTCTGTTTTCTTTCTCATATTTTATTGCTGCTATTGTTTGAGTTCAGTTCTAACAGATACATTGTATTTTAATTTAACAATGCATATGTAATCAGAAAACTACTTGAGCCTAAACACATGGTTTGCTAAGCTTTATTTTGTCTAAGACTGAGCATTTCAAACAAGTAAATAATTGCATCAATTAAATGAACATAATCATCATCATTTTAATTGCTATTGATACACTGTCACTATGTTTTTAATTTTCTAAAACATCCTTTGGTGAGTTCTCCCTGGAGACTAGCCCTTAGTGCCTAAGTTCTTCTGAACATAGTTGGCATAATTAAATACATCTTGACTATTTCCTTCATCTCTTCACCCCATTTAAAGATTTGGTTGGAATATTAACTAAGTAAAAGTAACAATAGAAGCTTTTGGAACTCTGTAAAACTCTCTAGCTTTGCCTCACTCTGCTTGGACTAGATGGTTCTCAGTTCTACAGTAAGTGATGGATGTACATAATCTGGGTAATTTAATAACTCCCTAGAGATGGTCTCAGATGAGCTGTGGATAGAAAGACTTAATATAGAATATTTGAATGAATACATTTAAAATATTTTTTTATTTCCCACATCAACCATGGGTAGGACACATACAGAAGTCAAACCTTTATGAAAAATAAATGTATATAACTTCATTCACCCAATGAAAACTACTCACCAAAATTTAATTATTACAAGTGCTTTGGAATATGTTTGGCTCAGGTTTTTGGTTTTTTGTTTGTTGTTGTTGTTGCTGTTGTTGTTGTTGTTATCCATGATATGCAGAGAACAACAGCCATGGCCACTTCTACATGAGAACTAACCACATCAAAGCAGACTGTTTTGTTTTAAGATCACTGGAAATTACTAATTCAGTGTTTGTAGTAATGAGAACATAAAACCTCATTCAAATGGAATTATTGGAAGTTCCTCTAATATGTAAGAAACAAATCGTATATTTTTAAAAGAAATTATGTTTTACAATTTTCAAAATAAAAGAAAGAGCACTGTGTACCCATCATTCAGGTCGTATAGTATTAAATCAGCAAAGGGGGTATTATGGTTAATGTAGTCTTCTCACAGGGATGAAGAGTCGTTTCAAAAGCAGAGGTCACACACTGAATTTACACGGCCATGTCACAAATGTTTGAAGGGTGTTTTGGAGAGTGACAATGATAGGAAATGTTGCATCAGACAGCTAGAAATGTCCCTGAACATTCTGTTCTTGCTTACTATGTTCATTTAGATGCATTTGTTAATTTATAAGTACAGTTAATTAAAATTGTTTAAATTTTCTTTTTTTTTTTTTTTTTTTTAAGGAGCCCGCTACATGAAAAGAATGCAAGTCAAAGTGCCCACAGCCTAGACGTCTTCAGAGACAGGAGTGACTAGCAAGTAGATACTGTGATACTTCCTATGCCTAAGTGTACAGGGTTCAGCCATGGAATGGGGATTGACTCTATGATGACCAAACATTCTTACCGCTTTAAAGAGATGCTTAGCAATATTTGTGCTAAGCTCTACTATGCCACAAAAATAATTAGGAAGAATAATGGCCATCATGAGTTTCTGGAAACTCGTTTTCTGTCAGTAATAATGAAATCATTTTTTAACATAAATGCGAGATTAAGTACTGTGTCTTCCCCCAGGCCTTACTTTTATATTCCCAATTCAACACTTATTCAGTCATAAAAAGAGTAAATCAGTCTCCTAATTTCTGGCGACATATTCAACCGTGGTACATATGTATTCATGCATGTCATAAGCTATTTGAGGACATTATTTTGTAATAACACATTCACTTCTGAAGGTTGCACTTCAAAACTTTGAGGTATTATGAAATAAAACCCAGGCACAGAGTAGAAGCTCTGACCTGAGCAGCACACCCTGACATCTGCAAGAGACAGCATCAGAGATTCAGTGACAAAACCATGTAATGTGTGGTTGAATAGATTAAAATGTTGGGGGCTCCACAGAGAGAAAAGGGTATATAAGATTAAGGGAATGGCAAGAGAAGGTTTGAAGCACTCTTGGGTTCATAGTAATGTGGTCAAAGTCGAATCTCCTCAAATTTATCTTGAATATTATAATAGAATCAAATGGTCAGGCCAAAGGATTTTTGAAAGTACATGCAATAAATATTTTACTACAAGTAGATTTGTATTTTTAAACTCTATGTATTAGTATTTCAAACATTTACATATATGTGCACATAAACATCATTTCAAGATAAAAATTAGTGTCATAAATTATTAAGCCTTAAAAACAAATTCATTAAGTTTTTTCCCAACAAAAGTATATAAGAATATGGGTTTCACATTAAATTTTTTTAATTGTGCGTGTATTTATGTATTTAAAATCTTATGTAAGGAGAAAGTTCTATGATAGAAATTATAGAAAATATATAACTTGTATTTGAGTTTCTTAGCAACACAGATTCCTAAAGCCAAAATAAGTGTCTTCCTTTTCAGTATCCTTTGAAATTTTTATGAATGAAAAATTACAGATGATAAACAATTCATATACAAAGTTTATCAAATATTTATACAGTTGAGACCACACAATTTGAGAGGAAAGCATACTTAGCAATAACTAAGTGAAGATAAAAATTTTATAATGTAAATTATTTGCCTTTAAGGCATTTGCTTACACATTTAGAGATTTTATGATGGGCTAGCAGAAAGCAATACTTCTTACAGTTGGAGGAAATGTGAAAGAATGCTTCAAAATGCAGTCAATTTATAGTTCACCTAAGCAACCTCATACTTAAGGAGGAAAATGGTGAAAGTATGCTTATAAATATTTTTATGTAGATATCAATAAATATTCAAGAAGTCCATGATGTTTAGAAGGCAGTAAGGAAACTAAAAATAGAATTGTTCTTTAAATAAGTGGAAAACAGTGGGTGGCGGATGCCACCGGACTCCTGCAGGTATGCTGCTAGCAACCAGGATGCTGACACTTGAAAGTAGCCAGGTATAAATAGTAGGAGCTAGATCTGGGAAGGGGTTTAAAGTTTACCTCCAGTATTGTCCTTGGCTGGTGCCTTAGTTTGAGCAGGACCCCTGGGCCCAAATCTGCCTATCATATTGTTCTACTTGTAGATTTCTAGGACCCTCTGTATCCTTTTATTTTGCTATTCTCCCATGCGTCTCTCATTTAGAGTCCCCATAGGATGCCTTCCCCTCTGTCCCAGTTTCCTGGTAAGTGAAGGCTTTCGTGGGACATGCCCCTTGGGCTAGTATGCAGATATAAGTGAGTATATACCATTTGATTCTTTCTGCTTCTGGGTTAACTCACTCATTATGATCATTTCTAGCTCAATCCATTTATCCACAAATTTCGGGAATTCCTTGTTTTTAATAGCTGAGTAGTATTCCATAGTGTATATGTACCACAGTTTCTTTATCCACTCTTCTACTGAGGGACACTTAGGCTGTTTCCATGTTCTGGCTATTATGAATAAGGCTGCTATGAACATGGTTGAGCAAATTTTCTTGTTGTGTGCTGGAGCATCTTCTGGGTATATTCCAAGGAGTGGAATAGCTGGGTCTTGAGGAAGCCCTATTCCCATTTTTCTGAGATAGCACCAGATAGATTTCCAAAGTGGCTGTACTAGTTTGCATTCCCACCAGCAATGAAGGAGTGTTCCTCTCTCCCCACATCCTTGCCAGCATGTGGTGTCGCTTGAGTTTTTGATCTTAGCCATTCTGATGGGTGTAAGATGGAATCTCAGAGTTGTTTTGATTTGCATTTCCCTGATGACTAAGGAGGTTGAGCAATACAGGAGGTAAACTTTAAACCCCTTCCCAGATCTAGCCAATGATCAGAATATTCTCCACAGTTGAGTGGAGAGTGTGATATGACTTTCTCACGTACTCTGGTGCCTCACATTTGACCATGTCCCCTGGAGGGGGAGACCTGGTGGCACTCAGAGGAAGGACAACAGGTAGCCAAGAAGAGACTTGATACCCTATGAGAATATACAGGGGGAGGTAATCCCCCCCAGGAACAGTCATAGGGGAGGGGAATAATGGGAAAATGGGGGGGGGGGGTGGGAGGATACAAGGGATGGGATAAACATTGAGATGTAACAAGAATAAATTAATAAAAAAAAAGAAAAAAGAAAAAAGAAAAAAAGAAGAAAATAAATAAATAAATAAATAGTAGGAGCCCAAACAGGTGGTGACAAGAGAAGGGAAGACATTAATTTGAAAGAAACATTCTGTGCATGCTGCATGCACTCATATGTGCAACTGCCCTGCTGCAACAAGGAAAACACTGTTTCCTTGTAGTCATCCGTAGCCTCTGGCTTCATCTTCAATCCAGACAAAATCCCAGCATGAAAGGGGAAGTGGGCAGGAAGTCCCACACCTTAGCTGAAGGCCTTAGCAACTGATACCTGTTGATAAAGGAAAAGTCAGTTTTCTTTAAGGTTGTGACCCTGGTAGATTGACTTGCTCATTGTGAGGCCACATACGCAAGAATACTTGGGCAGCACAACAGAAAGAAAGAAAAGACACAAAGTTGAGTAGGGAGGACAAGGATGATATATCTAGAAGAGTTAGGGGAGGGAAGTGAAGACAATCAAAATAGAGCATATGAAATTATCAAAAAACTAACAAAAATGGAAATGATACATGCATACTCCATGGTCCATCATAACTTTAGACAGATAAGCTGTGACGTGGAACATTTTTTAAAAGTCAGGGATAGAGGGGAGGGCAGCTGACTTCCAGTGGAGTCTGTTACCATGGCAACTGTGTTTAGGAAGCTGAAGTCTCCCACCTCTAAACTCAGTAAGCTGAGAATGACCACAGTGGAGAGCTAGCTGGAGTCAAGCCTATGTACTGAATAGCCTGGACAGAGATATTTGAAGCCACAAGAACTTAACCAGTCAGAAGGCAGGTTACAAAGTGAAAGGTGAACATTAGCCAGGTACAGCTCTGAGGCTTAAGATTCAGTCATCAGGATTATGTTTAAGGAACTAAACCATAAATTAAGAGTAAACTCAAACTAAGAATGTACCAAATAAGTTACTGGTATTCAAAGCTGACGAAAGTTCTTGTGTAGAGTGACTGACAAAGACTCCAATTAGTCAGTAACTGAGATGGGTAGCTAAGCCAGTCTAACACTGAGAGACTTGATCTATGAATTCAATATGGTACCTTTGTGCTGTTTCCTGTCTGTAGGGGCAAGTGGGAGATTTCAGATTTACCATGCCAAAGTCCAGTTTTAAATTCACATATTCTATTTGTTGAATTCTATTTTCCATATAATCTTTGTTTGCTCTGTTTCTGCTTCTCCTGGCCTCACAATGTGGGCAACTTTTCTAGTTGCGATCAGTGCAGGAATGATAAAATTATTTTAGATTCTTTTTGTTTAGATAAAGATAACTCTTATTCTTTTGTCTATGTTCTTCCTTTTACTGATGAACATAAAAATAACTTTACTATAAATACCTGGTTATATTAATAATCTGAGCTCACTGTAGAAGTTTAAACAATACATTGATGTACTAAAAAGAATATATAAATCATGTACAAAGCACCCAGGTGATACCAGAATGAAGTAATATAGCTTATTTGGTGAATATTTCACAAAATGTGCCTTTTTATCATTAATAAAAATTTTTGTTTTAAGTCTTTTCTAATTTTTTTTCAAATACTGGCAGCTTTCTTTTAGTTAACATCTGTGTGTTTTTCTTGCTGCATCCTTTGTTCAACCCTCTTGCTCTTGAATTTGAGTTCTCTATACATACCATCCAGTATGGAAATGTTGATCTTCCTAGGAATACGTAGTTAAGTTACACTTAGGTTTAATTGAGATTGCTTCTTTGTATTTTCTGTGTTATTTCTTATTTTATCTTTAACCTCCCTGTGCAAGTTCCCTTTTCTCTCTTTTATTACTTTCTTTGGGATTGTTTGCTAATTTGATTCTTCTTGTTATTTCCTTTCTTTTTCTGTGTCAACCTACATTCACTTGTTGCAGTTTAACTCAGTGAATGTTGGCAGTTCTCTGCTAGGGATAGAATTCTGAACGATGCTCCATCTTCTGCTGCATCAAGACATGTTTCACGGAGATTGCTTCATCCTCACATCGTTCCCGTTGTAAATATCCACTGATAGTTACCAGTTGTTTGCCCTGTCTGTTGCTCTTCATTTCTTCCTGCATATCTGTATCTCAGATAATATCTTTTTATGCTTGATAGAACCTCCCCAGCATTCCAAAAAATATGTTTTCTAGTTTTATTTCCCTTGACAATGTGTGGACTTTGTATTTACAGGCTCTATGATTTCAGTCATTGCATAATGTCCTAGCTTCCACATTTTTGGTAGTAAATATCAAAATTGCTTACTGTATTGTTTTGTTTTATTGTATAAATAATTTGTATTCACCTACAAATATTTCTGTAATTTTCTGGAAATGGATATAACTGGAGATCATCATATTAAGATAAATGTGTGTGTGTGTGTGTGTGTGTGTGTGTGTGTGTGTGTGTGTTGATGGGTATCTATTGACTTCATAACTCAACTACAATAGTAGTGTAATGAAGAGTGAGTGTGTGTGTGTGTGTGTGTGTGTGTGTGTGTGTGTTGATGGGTATCTATGCTGACTTCATAACTCAGCTACAATAGTAGTGTTATGAAGAGTGGTATGTGAATGTCTTGTGTCATGTTGATGCAGACTCTGAATGTATACACAGGTGAAGCTAAGTCATACGGAAGTTCTACTTTTGAAATGTTTAGAAACCACCATTGTGATTTCCTTAATGAACATACTAACATACATTTCAGCAAGACTGAGAGTTACCTTTTCCTCCCTTCTCACTAGCATTGCTGTAAACTTTTCCTGATAGCCATCTGACTGGGATAACATGGAATCATAATGAATTTTAATGTGCCCTTTGTCTGTGTTGTCCTATCTTTTATGTGTTAACGAGCATTTGAACTTCATTCTCTGAGCACTGTCTGCTGGTCCATTCTATTGTTCCATTGTGTGATTGGATTGTTTAGGTTTGGAGTATTTGGTTGCATTCTCTATTTACTCTAGGTGTCAGATACAGAGCTGACACTGACTTTCTCCCATTCTCCAAGCTCTCTCTTCTTTTCCTTTGAAATGCAGAAGCTTTTTAGTTCCATGTGATCTCATTTGTCAATTCTTATTACCATTTCCTGAATGATGGAGTCCTTTGCAGGAAGTCCTTGATTACGCCTGTATCTCTAGTGGGTTTCCTATGCTTTTCTCTAACAATTTCAGAGTTCCAGGAGAGACCTTGGATTAATTTTTTTGAGTTAACTTTTATACAGGGTGAGAGGTGGAGAGAGAATTCCACTCATTTATATGTAGAGATCTATCTTCCTCTACACCATTATTAAAGCCATCTTTTCTCCGGTGTTTGCTTTCTGGATCTTTGTAAAGAATAAGATGACTGAAGCATTGTGGGTTTGACTCTAATTCTAGGCTATTCCTTGGTCTACAAGTCTTGTTCTGTAACACTGACATCTTGCCCTTTGTTCCTTTGGCTCTGCATTCAAATCAGACATCAGGTTACCTAGAGCAAGCCTCTTTCTTACTGCATGGGGTCTGCTGAGCTTTCCTGAGAATTTTAGGAAATTTATTCTATTTCTGTAAATGTATCATTGGAATTTTGTGGGAATTGCATTGAATCTGTAGAACATATTTGGTGATATAGCTATATAATTTCAGTACATCAGTTCTGTAAACCCGAGATCATGAGAAATCTTACCATAATCTGGTGTCTTCTTTCATTTCTTTCTTCATTGTTTTAAACTATAGAGGACTTTAACTTTCTTGGTTAGGTTTATTCATACGTATTTTTGAAGCTATATAAATAATATCAATTTCTTGATTCATTTCTCACTGTGTTCCTTATTCATACATAGAAAAATTCTGATTTTTATATGTAAATTTTGTTTTCTTACACTTTCTGAAGTGTTTGTCAGTACTTAACATTTACTGGTTTTACAGCCTGATGCCCAGGATCATATTATCTGCATCAGAATTAATTTGACACATAACTTTTCCATGTGTACCCTTTAATATCTTTTCTTTAGCTCACTTTTATATGAAAACTTAAAGCACTGTTTTGAAGAAGTGTGTAAGAAATACACACTATTATTTCATTCCGGATTTTAATGGTAACACTGAGTTTTTCCTTATTTAGTAACATATTAGCTATTTGTCACACATAGACTTTATTATATTAAGGTACATTCCTTCTCTTCCTAGTTTCTTTGTTTTTTATCATAAACGATGTTGAAATTTGTCAGAGGCTTTCCCTACATCTACTGAGATGATCAGGTGATTTCTGTGTATAAGTCTAGTAATATAATACATAAACATTGAAATATTGATTATGTTTCCAATGCCCATTTCTTAGAATGAGGTCATTTTTGTTATAGTGAATGGGTTATACTTTGGGGTTTTTTTTTTATTTTCCCAATACATAATGGAATTTGATTTGAATGCATTTCTGAAAATCTTTGCATCCATGCTCATAAGAGATTCTGGTTTATAAATTTTCTTTTTTTGTTATGTTTTTATTTGCTTTGATATCAAACTAATACTGAATTCTAAATTGAGCTTGGTAACATGCCTTCCGTTTTTAGCCATGTAATAGTTTGAGGAACAATGTGCTGTTTCTTCTTTAGAGGTCGGTAGAATTCAGCAGCACGTACACCTAGCTTTTGCTAGTTGGGAAACTTTGTAATGATTTCTTGGCCTTAAGTTATTTATATATATTCTCTTGGGCTATTTTTAAGTAAGATTTGTCTAGAAAATTATCTATGTTTTCCTAGTTTATTAGAATTTAGGCTTTCAAATAACCCAAAGATCATTTAAAGTTCATCTGTACCTGTTGTAGTATTTCCATTTTCTCTCTCATTTATTTTTATTAATTAATAATTTTTACACATAAATTTATATTATTACACATTTATACAATAAACTACCTATAGCAAGAAGAACCATGACACAGTCAGGAATTATATAAATGCTACATTCTTAGTGTTTTGGCTATTTGTGTTTGGCAGCCTCGAAGAAAACATCTTTTCTATCTTGGTACGTCTAAAATTCTGAATGTAGATCAATCTCCATCATATCTTGTCATTATCAATTTAAAACATCTATCTAGACCTAAAAGCCTCTTAACCCCCAAACAACTAAGCTTCATTGTAGAACTAAGCAGCTAGTCTTCAACTCCATCATTTGAGTGTTCTTCAATGTGTTTATTTTGATGAACATTTTGCAATTCTTTTAAATTTGTCTTTTAAAAGAACTGAGTCTTGGCTTCACTGAATCTGTTCATTTCTGTTCCATTGGTAGTTCTCCACTGGTGGTCTCTCCATCTGCAGAGTGTGCATCAGCTTCTTCTTACTTTCTTAACATCCTGTAGTACTTCAAGGTGTTAATTATTTGATATTTCTCTAATGCTAATGCAAACATTTATAGATCTAAACTTTCCCTAGGAGCTACTTTCATAGTGTCTGACCCAGTGTATTGTATTTCAATTTTAATAAAACTTTAGGAAGTTTTAAAGTGCTGGTTTCTTTCATGACACATCCATCACTCTGTCACATGTTGCTCGATCTCTATGAGTTTGTGTGTTCTATACACTCCCTTGCTATAGATTTTTAGTTGTACTTCACTGTAAAGTAAAAGAAAGACTTCAGTTGTCTGTATTAGTTAAGGACTGATCTGTATTCCAAAGTGTGGCTTATGTTTTAAGAAAGGTCCGTGGGCTGCTGAGGAGAATGTGTGTCACTGGAATGCCTGTTAAATCCATTGACTATAGTGACAGTTATCTCAGGTGCTTCTTTACCGACTTCTTGTCTGTGTGATCCATGAAAGGAGTGGGTCGTTGGAGACCCCATTACTAATATGTTATGGTCAACTTGTGCCTTTATATACAGTAGTGTTTGTTTTATCAAACTGGGTATGCCAGTGCCATCTTGTTTTTATTACTATGACTCTATAATATAAAGATCTAATGATAATGATTGTTCCTCCCTCAGGATTGTTTTGTCAATGTGGATGGAGTCTTTCATGATTCTGTATTATTATTATAATAGTTTTTTTTTTCTATTCTGTGAAGAATGAGATGAGGATTTTATTTGGTTTGCACTAAAAATATAAATATCATAGAGTGAAATGGTCCTTTCTGTACACCAGGACTCTTACCTGGATGTAGGTATTGGCCTCTCTCTGCAATCCTTTGTGTGGGGTACAGGTCCTGGCCTTTGTGTGTTGTTGGCAAGGTCATGAAAACCATGCCTGTCTCTCTGACGTCCTTCATGTGCACCCATGTCCCAGGTCGGCCTCTCTTTGTTGTTAAAATGGTTGTGGGAGCCATACTTTTCTCTTTCTGGTTCACTCTAATCTGTGACTCGGCAGATTTGTATCCTACAGTTCTGATTTAAAGAACTACCATTGTATCTAGGGGCATTTTGTAGGTGAGGTCTAGACGACACTCCGAAGATACTTGCTATGGATTCCCAGCATAAGCTCTGGAGGGACCTTCACCTCTAGTGCCTTCTGAACATGAGGTGGCTTTTTGGTGCTGTTCTTGTTGGGTGAGATAAAAGAGAATTTTGCCTGTACATAGTCCTGTTGCCACAGGCTTTTTTTTTTATCTACCAGTCATCTGTCTGTCTGTCTGTCTGTCCATCTGTCTGTCTCCCTTGCCTCTATTTCTCCCCTGTGTGTCCTATTCCATGTATGTTTTCTCTTCCTCCTTGCCATCTCCTTCCCCCTGTCCCCATCTCCCTACCACATCTCATCTCTCATCTCCTCTTTCCCTCTACTTCCCATCTTCTCTGGTTAGCTCAAGCACTTGCTTTCTTTTTTGCTCTTGCTACTCATAAAAAATGTGCTACTGAAAAGAATTTTCCAACTCTTATCCTCACACATTCACTAGGAAAAGGATATTCTCAAGGACTGAGGCCTCAGGAAAGGATTTAAACTCTCTTTCCCTCTGTTCTGCTCTCCAAAGCTTCCTTTCCGTCTTGGAGACATTTCACCCTCACTCTCCAGGTCTCTACTCTCCCTCTGTCCTGGGATTTTTCACAGAGGTTCTGAAATCCATGCACAGTGTGGCTGTCACAGCTCATTGTGGTTTGTATTTGCAGTTTCCTGGTGGCTAATTATGTTAACATACTTGCATGTGCTTATTAATCATTTGCTGGAGAAATGTCTGTTTAACTTTAATTTTCTAACCTAGAGAGTTTTTGTTTCTGGCTGTTAACCTGATATTCAAAAGCCCTCCATATTTTTTTCTTTTTTAATCTTTAAATAGATGTTTAATGATTTTGGACAGTTTCACTCATGTATGCAATGTATTGTGGTTAGATTTACACACCCACTAACTGCCCTGTCTTTTCACACCCCTCCTGCTGGCTTGCTTTCTTTCTTTCTTTCTTTCTTTCTTTCTTTCTTTCTTTCTTTCTTTCTTTCCCCAGAAGTAGATGCCATACATTAATGAAACCGCCATCACACAGAAGTACTCTTATCAGCAAATACACAGCAGAGTTAAAAATGTATTTTGCCTTAAACACATGGTTTTTATAAACAGAAACATTACATCAGGATTATCTGTGGAAGTTTACAAAAAATGTTTAAGTCCAGGCCTCACTGTTAGAATGGGAGTTGGTACCATAATGTCTTTGTGTGTGGTTTGTGTTTTTGTTTTTGTTGTTTTGGTTGGTTTGGTTTTGGCAGCTCTGGGTACTGGACATCAGTACCTTGCAGAGACTAGTAAAGTTTTCTACCACTAAGCTATACCTCTAATCCAGGGCTAAAGTTTGGTTTTTTGAAATGGTTCTTGCCATAGCCGAGGCTTGCCTCAAACTCCTGATTTGTTGCCATCCACTTCCGGAGTGCTAGGATGAAGAGAGCACCTTTCCTGAGTGTTCTGTTTAAGTATAATAATTATAATTGCCTAATATCTTCTTATGAAAATAAGGATCTAACACTTGTTATTTGTTTAGTCCAGGGTGCTAAAGCCAACGCATGATACTCTCCCCCCTTTACTTTTCATTTTCTTCAGTTTACTATATGTATAGTAAAATTCATGTTTCTACCATGTATTTTTGTTTTGTTTTTACTGCTAATATAAAGCCTTCTATCAGGTTAGGACAGTCTTAGCCATTATTTCATCAGGTAGTATTTCTTTTTTTTTTAATACTTTATTTTTTGCATATACATTTATATTATTACACATAAATAAAAATTACATACAGCAAGAAGAACCACGAAACAATCAGGGATTATATAAATGTTACATTCATGGTCTTTTGGTTAACTGTATTTGGCAACCTTGTAGAAAACATCTTTCTTATCTTGGTGATTCTAAAACTCTGAATGAGAATCAATATCTATCATATCTCATCTCTGTCAAATTAAAACATCTGTCTAGGCCTAAAAACATCATAACCCCTAAATAGCTAAGGTTGAATCTAAGACTAAACTATCTGGTCTTCAAACCCATCAGAGACTTGAGAAGGAATAAAATTTTACTTGAGTGAACCAGAAGTGCAGGTTAGCAGCTTCCAAAATGAGAAAAGAGGGGAAAAAAATTGACAGAGACAGTTTTCTGCCTGAACAGTCACCCAACACTCTCTATAACATTGGAGCATCATGTTCAGCCTTCTGGCCCAATATATCTGACAGACATGTTTGTGAGGCAGGAACTATTGAGGACTTGTTTACCGTGTCTTGGCAGAGTTTGGCAATCAACTTTGCCTGCATCCAAGCTTACCCATTTTTAGGCAGAATTCTGTCTGTGGCAGAAGTGAGGATATTTTAGCCAGTGGATCCTTTGCCACATTTGAAGCCATCTCCATAAGGAGGTTCTTTGATGGTCGTCATCTTCCTGAGATCAACTGGTAATATTTCAATCTCATTCTTTCTGAGACCTCAACCTTACCCCTTCCCTCTGCCTCCCATTGTTTTCTCACCCCTTTTTCTGTGCACTAAAATCTTTTCTCCCACTTTCCTTTGAATTTTTTTTTATTACTCTACTTCCCAGTTCACATTTCTGGATTTCTAACATGGTTTTAAATGTATTTATTAAGCACTGAGTTTGAGATATTTGTCAATCCAAGTCCATTTGAGTTTTTATCATATTTCAGTTCTCTGGTGAAATTCTCTTTATACTTTCATTTTCTTCTAACTCATTAGGTGCCTTTTCTCCCACCTGTTTGAGCAGAATATTGTGATTCTTTTAAAGTTCTTGCCTAGTAACTCTGATGTATTGGTCATCTTTATCTTTATTTTTAGTGTTTGTTTTCTTAAATTTTAGGTCATTATGATCCTGTCTAATTAATTTTTGTTTTAAAACAAAAATCTTAAAATATTTAACAAAAATTTGTGTGGTTTATTATTTACATCATGTTGTTTTAAATTATTACTCTTCTGCTGTAGTCACAGCTTTTGAAGACCTCATGCAAGGGAAATGGTCAACAGAAGTAACTAGTATATGCATGCCTTCATAAATTTAACATACACTTTTTATAATGAGTGCTTTTGGGCCTATAGCCTTAAGCATATTTATTGAATGACAGTCTTGAGCACATAAGATTTTACAACCTCTAGGTGATAAAAAGCCAGGCAAGTAACATGGAGAGCAGATTATAAATAACTTTTCAAATACTAATACAAACAGAAGCAGGAGCCCAAGTCATCCAGAGGTGTACAGTGTCCAAAGTGTTTCCCTTTCAACAGAGCGCATGTGTGTTCAGTGTGGCACTGCCCTGAAGGGCCTCAGGCTGGAGGGACGACTTGGACTACCTTCTGCTTTATATTTCAGAAGGTTGAAAAGTCCATGTCGTGATCAATTAGACTGTAGCAGCTGAGACAAGAGGCCAGCTGGACACTGAGCTTCCTTACTTCCTGTCCTTACTCCAAGCTCCCAAGATAAAATCCTTTCATCTCTAAGTGATTTGTTATTATGTGGATTGTCCCACAGTCTATTCAATCAGAGTAAATTGTTCTAATTTCTGAATTTGACTTTATAACTGGATATCTTTCATTAACATCTCCTATTTCCTGTTTCCAACATGTTTCCATCTAAAATAATGATATATGCACTAGCCTGTATGTATTTTATTTATTTATTTTTTGTAAAAAGTAAAGTATATCCAGTTACAGGATTATGGAGACATAGGAATGTCTTTAAAGAAATTATTTGTAAAATTGTTTTATTGAATAAAATATGCATAAGAAGGCTGCAGGTGTGGCCTGGAGGTCAACTCCCATTACCATAATTTCAGCAGTCAAGGTCATTCTCTGCTATGTAGTAAGTCTGACAGATACATGAGAGCCTATCTCAAAAATAATACCGTAATATAGTAATATATGTGATAGAAATTAAAGTTTTAACAATTTACATGTATAAACCAGTGGCATTTAATCAACTCATATTACTTTGAAAACAGTTTATAAGTAATAGCTCATCTATTCACAAATCTAAACCTTTTAAATTACATCAGCTGGATAAAATTCTGTCCCACTGCTATTACCAATGATGTAATTTTACTCTGTATGGAAGGTAACTACTATTGCCAGCTTATGATCTAAAAATTATAAGAATAATTTTCACCTGTGTGGTAGATATAGGTTGTCATAGTTTTTCTTTTCCATATTTATCACATCATATTGCTTTTTTATTTACTGTAAAATGCTACCTATCATATCTTCCCACAAGGAACTTTCATGCTTTCATTTTTTGAGTCTCCTCAGTGATACCTTGCATGGTTCTGTGCGACGTCCACTGCTGCCCTGCTCTGAGTCACCATGTAACACAAAAGTGGAATTGCTAAGCACAATGCTATGCAAATTTGTAATTTTATACATTTTATAAAATTGCTCCTCATTAGTACTGTTTCATTTTTACCATTGTTCATACTGTAATGGACATGGCATTGCAGCTGAGTTCTGGTTGATTCCCTGATCGTGGGGCTGTGAGCATCCCTCCATTCTTTATGTTCTACGTGGGGAGGGACCTATTCCTTGCCCTGCTACCCAGAAGTCGGCTAAGCAACAGTTGCCCTTTTCTGCCTTTATTATTCTGCTGGTTGCAAAGCAGTGTTTTGAGTACTGCCAACAAACATTCTACTAGAAGAATTCATCCTTTCATAGAGTCCTATCCTTTATATTATGCTAGCTTCTTCACTTTATCACTTTATAACTATTCTTTGTATATATGCCACAGGCCAGACTTATTTTCTTTCTAATGCACTGCAAATGATTCCCCGGATTTTATTGATCTTAGGTTTTACCCTTTTAGTTATATAAGGCAAAAATGCATCTATTGTTTTCACGTTGCATAAACTAGTTTTTATATAACTTTTCTAAATATACTTTGTTTCTATATTTAATCCCCCCAGAGAAATGGGATCATTCTTGTAAGTTATAATGATAAATTTCTTATTATTTATTTCCAACTAAATTCACTAATGATAGTGAAAAAAATCTCAATTTCTATAATAAAAGAATCTTTTATCTTTAATTTAAAACACACAAATGACTTCACACTTTTGTATAACTGTCCTGAAGAAGACATTTCCAAGATAAAAGATGTCAAGAGGGGCTAAGAACATGGCTCAGTGGTTACGAGCGTTTGATGTCCCTGAAAAACACAGGTTCAGTTCCCAGCGCCTACGTGGCAGCTCACGGTCACTTATCACTTCAGTTCTGCGACACCCATGTGCTCTTCCGTCCTGTGTAGCACTGTGCTCACATCAACAAAAATTAAGGATCAAAGCAGAAGCAGGATAGGACCAGAGGCTTTTGAATCACACCTGCCATCTTACTCGGGTGTCCACGTGGACTGACTATTAAGAAAGGAAGGAAAGTCCTGGGAACCCGAGGTGACACCTGCCTGCAGAGAGAGCTGGAGAGAAGCAGAGAGGTTGGCACACGTGTGCTTGGCTCTCGCCAGCTGAGAGAAGGCTGCTACCATTTTACTGGGTAAATTCCACAAGTTATTAGAAAATTTAGAAATTAAGCCTTTAAATTTTCTTACTACTCAGTTTTTGTGATGATTACAGACCTTAAGTCTTTGCAAGTCAATACTGGGACATATCTAATAATAAAAGTTCATTAGCATAATTATGGGGGTTAGAAATCCTGAGGTCAGGGTGTCTGCAAATAACACGTCCCGGTAGAATGGTTTTCTCTTAGGCTGCTGTCTTCCCTCATCATCTCCTGTGGTAGAAGGGGCCGGGAGGAGTCCTTGAGCTCACCTTGTAAGGCCACTCATTCCATCTGTGAAGAACCCAACACTCTGCAGGACCCCTCACCCCTGATACCTTATAGTGGGGAGAGGGTTCCATCTCAGGTGTTTGGTGTGTTGTAAATGATCAGCCCATTGAAGATCAGGATCCAGAACAGCAAAGGCATATGAGTCATGAAACCATGGGACCCAGCTGCTGAAGATGCATATTATGGAGTCTAATCATCTGGTTTAGAACACAGTGTCTTTCATGGTAGTTTCTGGATGATCACTTAACCTTTCATTCATTCTATCCACTCATTTTAAAAATTGAAGCTAGCTCAGGTCAAGAAGGCCTGATTGGAAATGCTAGGGGCATACATGTTCCTTTCTGGTTCCAGCATTCTTTGTGTTTTAAAATAAATTGTGTATGTGTGTGTGTGTGTGTGTGTGTGTGTGTGTGTGTGTGTGTGTGTTAAAGATAAGAAATAAATGTCAATGTGCCATTTATTTGTTTATTTTATATAATATATATATAATATATTATGAGCTTAAATAGAAAATAGCTTCAAATCACAGTTTTATTATACCCACCCACATTGTGACTGTAACCTTGGTGAAATCATGCACAGTGTTCTACTTCTGACATCATGTGCATACTCAAAAGTTCTTAAATTTTGGAACATTTGGGACTTTCAGGATGTCCTGGCACTTCCTCTCATGATGAACAGAGAAACAGGATGAGCAACCTCACCCTTCACAAGCAAAGTCCCATCTCCCTTACAGGAAATAGGAAAGCAGGGAATGAAATATCCTGTCACACAGCAGAGAAAAAAATGCCCATGGGAATGACAGGTGCTCCTTACCTTTCTCCAGAGAAGAAATGCATTTAGCACATCTCTTTCATCCAGCATCCTGGCTTGAAAACCCAGGACATAATAGTAAACTAGCTTACATCCTATGGCCACCACCAGCCAGCTCAAAGCTAGATTCCCCTGCCAGGGCCTAGCACCAGAAAGCATCCCACTACATGCTGCCAGCCAGAGAAAGGTGAGAGCTAGGACTCTGAAGTATGGCTTCTACTGATCACTTTTTTAACACAACCCCAAAAAGGTGGGAAGCCTTAGTCAGTGGCCCTTGGGATGCCATACAGATCAAATTAGACAAATTTATTTTAAATGAAAACACAGGTGGAGCTTGTTATTATTATTTAAAATTCATTAACCTGTTCTAAACATGTTCTGAAAATTGTCATTCATAAATTGTGAAGGCGAATAAAGTGTAAAGTTATACAAAAAAAAAAAAAAAGAGAGAGAGAGACAAGAAAGACTCTTCAGAGTCTGCAGAGGCGCCTCAGTGCTGGCCTACAACTCGGGGGTCCACATGGACTGACTATTATGAAAAGAAGGAAGGTTCTAGGAGTCAGAGGTGAGCTGCAGACCTGCCAGCACACGAGAGGGAGAGGCTGGAGACAAGCAGAGAGGTTGGCACACATGGACTTGGCTCTCACCACCAGAATGACAAGTGAAGGCTGCTGTCAGACGCACACTCCAGGCTGCCAACCATGCCTGTGCTGCTCTCTTCCTGAGCCAGCAGCCCCGCTCTTCATGCTGAGAGGTTCCTATGATGAGCAACCAGGTTCAGTATCTGCTACATCTGGCTGTATAGCTGTCGTCTGTGCTGAACAATGAACCAGACCCCACCCTGAGATCCCAGGTAGCTCTGAGAAACTGAGTTAGATGTTTAAATGATAGCCAGAGCCATATGCCTGGGGAGGGAAGGAGGCACTGAGCCGAGGTAAACTGACATTGATGGAATAAGTTCTCTGTAGCCCCAATATATTTAGACTCATGCTTTATTCCCCATGCTATTTATTTAAAAAAAAAAAAAAAAAAGACAAGTCACTGGGGGAGGGGAGGTCTCTCCTGACTTTGCTGTGGTTGCCTCGGTTGCTAGAGGAAAGCCCACATGTTCCTATATAGTAGAAAGGACCATTTTGTCTCTACTGTATTGGGCTTACTTAAAATAAATTAGATGGAGAGAGTATTGTAAAATTTTATCACCTCAATAAACTCTATAGAGTGATAACATCATGAGAAGAAAAAATTAAAATCTTCTTAAAGCAAAAACAATAGAACGACAGTGACAACAGAAACCTTGATGCCGTTGACTAGGGGGTAGGATGTGGGGAGGACAAGGGACCTTAACAGAAGAGGCAGAGGACAGCCACCAGGTGGTGAGCATGCCTGGGGTTCTCTGAAATGTAGCACAGGGGTCTGGAGTGAGATGTGAACTTGGGAAATGAGTCCACAAAAGCAAAACAATCTTTGAAAAGTGCTTTTTTTAAAAAAAAGAGTCAAAGCCTGTGGCGAGGTCTAATTATCAGGGGAATCTGGTAGTTTCTGAACCTTTGCAGCCTGGAAAATTGAGTGAGTCTTAGGTTGGGTGCCTTAGTTTGTTTTTGTTTTTGTTTTTGTTTGTTTGTTTGTTTGTTTGTTTGTTTTTTGAGGATTTCTGAGCAGCGCTGATGGGAAAGAGAGAAAGACCAGGGTAAGCTGAGGCTGCAGGAAAGCCTCGGTGGATCATCGTAGCTGGGAAAGTCCTTAGGACAGTGCCTTGTGTGAGGTTGAACGGCTGGCTTGAGGTTCTAAGCCAGGATCCTAAAACTCACTTACAAAAGATCATATTCTGAATGAGGTGAAATTGCATGCTTAAAGGACGAGGCCCCAAAAAAGGGTGTCTGTGGCCATTAGTGAACAGGCTTGCAGCAACGTGTAGCAATGCGAAGTGTGAGCTCCTGTGTTCCTCAGAGCACCGTGGGAAAGTCAGGCTTCCTGATGAAGTTTGCTGTAACGCTGTGGTTTTCTCAGTCTTCCTAACGCTTCAGCCATTTAACGCAGTTCCGCATGCTGTAGTGACCTCCAATCATGAAATTATTTTGTTGCTACTTCATGGCTGTAGATTTTATGCTGCCACGGATCATGATGTAAATATCTGATATGCAGGATGTCTGATATGTGACCCCCTGTGAAAGGATCATCTGACCTCTAAAGGGGTCGCACCCCACAGGGTTGGAAGCACTGCTGTAAACAGGGGCATTATTGACGCCTCCCATACCCCTCTCATGTTCCTTGGTGCTTCCATGTAGCCAGCCCCTCACTGACAGATCTTCACAAAGAGAGGCTTCACTTACTCTTCTATTCTCCATTTGAGCAGATCTTTTGTTTCATGTTCTCATTGACCCACTGCTTACCTGAACCACAGGAGACAGGGTAAGGTTATCATGTGTTATGTAAAAAAAAAAGAATATATTTTACAGAATTATTTTTATACCAATTACCACTAGAAGGGAGGCTTTCTGTGGAACATCTAGGTTAAGGATTTCAGAAGTTACAGGCTAAGGCAATATATCATTTCCAAACTCTGAAAAATGTAGAAGAGCCTGGCTTTGCATATTTTATGTTTGGCTTTGCCTTTCCTTCAAAGAGGATGCTTAGTGAAGAGGCCACAATTACAAATATGAAATTTTAACATATCTCATGCTCATGAATATAGAAAAGGTTAATAAAAGCTGTTAATCACTCTGGCAATTATTAATTTATGGCCACTCTGCGTGTAGGGTGATGTAAAACAGTTCCCGGGTGGGATCTGAGTCAGCACATATGCTAGCCTATCATTTTTATTTTTTTCCTCGTCCTGCATTTTTATGTTCCCTGTAGCTACTTAATGCGATGCTAACTACATTCAGCTGTCTGTGATATGTACTGAGTGGAAGTTCATTAGTTTTCAAATGATATAGAACCATATTTTGTCATATTATCAGTAGAATAGGTTAAAATGTATTAGTGATAAGAATTTTTCTGAAACTGTGAGGTTCTTGGGAGCCACTTGTGCCCAGCATTGATACAAACTCAAGAAGTGAGTCCACAGAAGCAAAAAGAGAGAAAAGTATAAAACAAAACAAAAGCAAACAAAAACCCCAACCAAAGAAAAAAATGTCAAAAGAGAGAATGGATGAAAATAAGTCTAGTTATTTATTAAATCTGGCCCTTAGGATAAAGCTGGAATCTGTGAGCAGATTGCATCACTTTGCTTTCCACTGCGGCCTACTACCAAAACCTCCCAGATTTGTTCTTGCTTTGAAAATCGTGTGTAGACACACACACACACACACACACACACACATGCACACACGTTACATTAAAGCTATAAACATGTAGAAATGGAAGAAAAAACAACATTGACTTCCCCTGTTTTGGGGTACACTCCTTGGTAGAATGGGTAGTTACTGTTAATTCAGACTACACACTATCACAGAGAACCACAGAGTTGGAAAAACAATGGTTGACTCCAAATCCAGCCCTTTCTTTGATCATTAGCCAGAGAAAGATAAAAATTAATTACATTTACTTCTATTTTAAAGAGAAAAAAATCTTAATTATCCCTACCAAGCAAAACTATGGCAAACAAAAGGAGACTTTTATTTGTATTTGGGGAACTTGTGACTATTAAAGATCATTAAGAACTGGCAAAGAAATAAAACCACTTACATTCCTCAGATCTGCCCAGTGCGAAGAGGAGAAGCCTGAAAGGTGCACTTGCGAGCTGAATAACGGCAACTGTGCGAGCTGAATGACTGTATTACAAAACGCAGAATCAGCAGAGACAATCAGGCTTATTAGGGGATGCCAACAAGAGTCACACTGCCCCATAAACAGCCACTGCAAGGAAAAGGCACCATAAAACTTGTGTGTTCATCCTTTGCAAAGGTAGCTTTTTGCTTGGATGATGCTTCTAAAAATGTTCCCTTTGCTAGCAAACAACAAATTGGAAAAATGTTATGTGGGACAAAATGTTCAGTGTCAAACTTAGTGGATGTGGTCTCCATCTGTGAATGTTAGCAAATCTTTCCAAGAGCGCTGTTGATGCATTCTGAAGACAGCAGAATAACATCAGATGCTCAGAACAGTTTATTACCGCTTACAAAACAAGAACCATAGCCAAGAGAGCCTGCTTATAAATAGTAAGAAATAATTTCTTTTTTATTATTTTTAAAATATACATTTATGTTATTATACATATATACAACAAACTACCTACAGCAAGAAGAACCACAAAACAATCAGGAATTATATAAATGTTGCATTCATAGTGTTTTGGCCATTTGTATTTGGCAGCCTTGAAGAAAACATCTTTCCTATTCTATCTTGCTGTGTCTAAAATTCTGAATGTAAGTCAATATCTGTCATTTCTCATCATTATCAACTTAAAACATCTATCTCTGAAGATGATGCTCCAACATTATAGAGAGTTTTGAGTGACTGTTCAGGCAGCAAACTGTCTCTGTCATCTTCTCATTTGGGAAGCTGCTAACCTGCACTTCCTGTCTACTCAGATAATTAATTTTATTCCTTCTCAAGTCTCTGATGGGGTTGAAGACCAGATAGTTTAGTTTTACAAATAAGCTTAGTTGTTCAGGGCTTAAGAAATAATTTCTTACGTAGAAATAAGAGTTAAGAGGCCACCCTTTGCCTTCTACTTTATAATAAAAAAAAATGATATATTTCGGATAATTGCTTGGAAATACCAGAGAAAGTACTTGATTCCTTTATCCTAACTTTGACTCGAGTTTTTGAACTACATAACACCTAGAAAATAAAATTAAGTAGGAAGTGCGGAAAACTCTCACTTTAAAAAAATGTATTATGAGTTACAAAACAATTCTAATTTTGTAATAATAATTATCAGATACTTTTTAATATACTGATTCTTACTGAGTCTAGAACTATTAAGGACGGCTGTTTTTTAATGAATTAAACATTTAACATTGTATTAAAGAAACAGACTTGTGTTTTTTAAAATTCTAAAACATTTCATAATATGGCATAACCTGAAGTGTGTGTGTGTGTGTGTGTGTGTGTGTGTGTGTGTAGACTGAAGTAGCAGAAATATAATTGTTTTCACTGCTGACTTGCAGATTGAAAATTTTATTAATTTATTTGACTACAGACATGCACTGCATTATGGGGTTCCTGTCACAGTTTCCCTACCTTATAACAATTTTTCTGTGCTTACTTATGAGTAAAATAAAAGGCAATTTGGGTGTCACTTGTACCTAGCATTGATAAATCAGGTATTTAACAACAAAAAAAAAACATAAACTTAAAATAAATAAATCAATCATTAGCCTTGTTTTCTAGACAGTTTAAGTACAAGTCCTTCATTGAGTTAACCTCACAGTCTGTGCTCTGTCCCAGGGTAGACAATGTGTCATTTCATAGGATGTAAAGAAACTCCTATTCACAGAGAGAGGAACAAGGACCAATTATAAGCTTAACTGCATGTCCAACAGGCGGCAGGATCCTTGCCAGACTTCCACTGAAGGGCTTTGGATTAAGAGTCAGTAGATCTGGACTCTCGTCCATGTCTGTTGTCAAGCGGCCACACGGTCTAAGCCAAATCACCTCTTGAAAACATGTCTCCCCTATAAACAGAGCAATTTCAGACTGCTGTGATTACTTGACTTCATTGCTTTCTAAATACACAATGCATGTTTTCATTAATATATAGCAAAGATTTTCCTCATCAAACATAGTTTTGAATTAAAAAAAATAAAGTAAAATGTGCATCTACTTGAATTAATGTGAAGTGTTTTTTACTTGGGTTTATTTGGCCAATAATAAGTAAATCAAATCTTATCTAAGAAGGATAAAAAGCAGTATGAATGTCTTCAAAACTCTGACTTGTCCTTCTTTTCTTAATTTTAACCTTGTGAACAGTGTATCTTGGGTATTTAAGAAGCATGGAGTATAATTATAAGATACAAGCACAGTGACTTTGCTAAGATGAAGCGAATTCACATGTCCCTCCCTCATACTTTCTCCCCTGTGATAAGAGTGACTTTCTGTCCATTTAGCAAAACCCCTAATGAGTACAGTTTTTCCAACCACGGTTCCCGAGCTCAACATTCAATTTCTAAGCTTATTCACCTGCCTATATGTAACTTTTCATCCTTCCCGAACCTAGCCGAAACCGGTTTTATTCACTCCCCCTCTCCCAACCTCCTCTCTTCCTCCCTACCGCCATGCCTCACTCCCCTCCCTTTTCTAAACTTCTATTACACATATAAGTGAAGTGATAAAATACCTTTCTTTCTCTTTTTTGGAGGGGGGGGGGAGGTTGAGACAGGGTTTTTCTGTGTAGGCTTAGCTGTCCTAGACTCGCTTTGGAGACCAGGCTGGCCTCAAACTCTGCCTCCCCAGGGCTGGGATTGAAGGCATGCAGCACCGTGCCCAGCTGAAATACTTTTCTTTATATGCATGGTTTATACCAATTAAGTGTGCTGTATAACCAGTCCACCCATATTCTTGTCTATTCAGGGACATTAATTTGCATTTATATTTGTATGAAATATACCTATGGTCACATTTTTCTGTTTACTCTTCATTAATACATATTAAAGTTTCCTATACCTTCTGACACTTTAGTTGGTGAGCATGAGGCGCAGGCATGTCTCAGGTTCACTGGAGTCCATCCTGAAAGGCATTGCTGTGCTGTATGAGTTCTATCTTGGTTTTCTTAGAGTTTCCATACCCTTTTCTATAAAGGTTGTACCAACTGCAGTCTCAGCCGCTGTATGTAGACCCTCGCCTGCATTTGTTATTTTTTTTTTTTTTTACCATCCTTGTGTGCATTTGAAGTGTAGTTCATGACAGTTTCAGTTTGTATTTCCCACTGATGGCTAATGTGATCATGTTTTTTTTATACCTATAGGCCATTGTTATGTTTTCTTTGAAAAAAACTGTGTGTTCAAGGCCACTTGCCCATGTTTTCATCATGTTATTTGATTATTGAATTGTAAGGGTGCTTTATAAACTTGGGCATTAATTCCTCAATGTGATGGAGTTTGCAGCAATTTTTCCCAGTTTATATGTTGCCTTCTGTTCTGTCACTCACTCCCTTTGCTGTGTTAGTTTGATATATACCTGCTTATTTAGTGTTGTCTTGTAACTGAAGTTTCCCATGTGGTATTCAAAAAACTCACCTCCAGGCCAATGTCAAAGAGGCTCTTGCTATTTTTTCTTCTATGAGGGTTGTAGTTTTAGGAGGCTCGTTCTTGAATCTTCTATCCACTTTGAGTTGATATTTGGGCATGATAAAAATAAAAGCATCCAAATTCATTCTTCTGTGTGTGATAATCAGCTTCCTAAGCTTCATTTATTAGAGTAACCACTCTTCATTGCTTCTGATGTACTGATCAAGGGTTAATTGGCCATGTGGTTAGACTTTTTCCCCTTGATTTTCTCTTCTGTCCCATTGGTCACTGTTTGCACCTGTATTTCAGCGATAGATTATTTTGAAAATGATATGATGTTAATTCAGGAAGCCTAATATCGACAAATTTATTTTTCTTTCTCATTATTATTTGTTCTACTTCTGTGAAGAATGCCAGCAGCAATTTGACAGAGACTGAGTTAAATCTGAGTCATGACATGGATATAAATTCCCTCCAGTGTTCTTCATGTTTATGAACATGGGATAGTTTGCATTTTCTTCAATTTCTTCCATAACCTTTAATTACTGTAAATATAGAGCACTTCTTTGGTTAAATGTATGCCTGATTGTTTATTTATCTTGATGTTATCATAATGCAATTATCCTTTTTGTTTCTTTCTTAGCTAAGTCATTACTTGTCTATAGAAGTATTGGTTTTTATATAAATTTACATTCTGTGACTTGATTAAATTTATTTATTAGTTCTAACATTGCTTTATAGAGTTGTTGTTTTCTATGTACAGAAACATATCATTTGTAAACTGAAGAAATTTTAGGGTCTTTTTTTTCCTTTCCAGTTTTTATACATTCTTGGTTTTTTGTTTATTTATCTGATTCTTCTGGGTAACACTTCTAACACTAAATCAAGTAGATATAGCAAGACAAAAGCTTAGCAGGAGAGCTTTAAGTTGTACACACACACACACACACACACACACACACACACACACACACACACACCAATAAGTGTTTGCTTTGGATTTTCTTAAGTGGAGTTTATTAGGCTGAGGAATTTTTTAGAGTTGTTTCAAGAAAATGATGTGGACCTTTGGCAAAGAGTTTCCTGCATCAGTAGGGATGACATCATGGTTCTGTTACTGCAAGTGTGAAGTATTCCACCTACTGTTGCACATGTTCATAAATGGCTTCTTCTGATTATCATGTATGGCCTTTTCAGTGTTATGAAATTTGGTTTATTAACATGTACAGATGGGTGTGAAGTTCAGAGATTGACATCAGGTAACTTCCTGGGTGTTTTAAGACATGTTTTGTTTTTTTCACTGAACCTGGAGGTCAACAATTGAGCTAGGTCAGCTGCCAGTGAGTCCTGGACCACTTTCCATATCTCCAGCACTGGGCACTTAGCTGTTCACTGTTAAGTTCTATGCGTTGAATGCAGAATCCTTATGCTTGCACGTCATGTAGTTTACCCAACTGACCTGACTTCCCAGCTGTGTTTCTGATGTTCTTTGGCGATACTGACCTCTGGTTTCCTTCTCTGTGTTTTTTGCTTGGCTTATGTGTTATGTGTTCTTGGACTTTCTGCATGGTATTTCCTCTAGATGTATTTTTGAAAGAATTTAAGAAGTTTTTAGCACTATTTCTTTGGACGTTTGGTAAATTTACATTTCAAGTAATCTGGTACTGGCTTGTTGTTGTAGTGGTGGTGGTGGTGGTTGTAGTTGTGGTTGTGGTTGTTTTTAAGGGCTTTTAAGTTATTCCCTTAATTTCTTCTGTGTTATTGTTACTGGTTTAGAGGTAAAGTGTTCCCCAAAGGCTGCTGTGTTTGGACACTTTTCCCCAGCTGGTAATGCTGTTTGGGGAGGCTGTGGAACCTTTAGGAGTGATACCTATCTAGAGGAGATAGAGTGTTGGGAAGAGACTGCCCCTCTTCTGGCTGAGTCCCTGTGAGTCCTCTCAGATATGTACAAATTCTTGCCGCCATGCTTTCCCTGCTGTGGTATACAATACTGTAAGACACCGAGCCAAATAAGCCCTTCCTCCCTTAGGTGGTCAGGCATTTGGTCACAGTAACAAAGAAAGTAGATAATGGTAGTCTGCTTAGGCTTTCTGTCTCTTCTCTATTCAGTTTGGACAGGTTATTTTTTCTAGTAATGAATCCCTTTCTACAATGACTGGTTTGTTGGTACACAGTTGTTCCTAAGAGTCTCTCATGGTGCCTTTTATCTCTAAAGCATATCTCTACTTTTACCTCTGATCCTGTGTCATATATATTTTTATAATATTCTATCTAAGATCTTTTTTATTGTGTTTTCCAAAGAACCAACTCAGTTTTGCTGAATTTTATTCTGTGGCTTTTCTTGTTCTTTATTTGGTTTGTTTATGTTCTGATCTTTATTACATCTTTACTTCTACTGGTTTAGAGTCTAGACTGTTACTTTCTAGCTCTTTTAAGTCATTTATTTAGTGTCTTTATTCATCTTAAGTGACAGCATTCATTCCTATGAAATTCCATCTTAAGACTTCTCACATAGCTCATGAGTTTTGACTTCTTATATTCCACTGTCCTTTGTGTACAGATGTTTGAAGTCTTTCTTTTTATTTCTTCTTTGATCACAAATATTCTGAAATGCTATTTAGTTTCCATGTACCTGTGGATTTCCCAGGAGCCCTTCTTATTTTGACTTGTAGCTTTATACTACATTTATCAGAAACAATACTGGACATAATTTTATTCTTCTTGGGTTTGTTAAACCTCTGCCTAACTGGAGTATGTTCCCTGTGCCCCAGAGGTGGTTTGCTGTTATGTGTTTGTTTGTTTGCTTGTTTGTGTTTTTATGGAGGTTGTTTTGTTTTTCCTCTTGAATGGGAAGTTCTTTATATGTCTCCTGAGTACCTCTTGGTCTAGAATGCTGTCAAATACATTCTTAATTTCTGTCCTGCTTTAGCCATTGATAAAAGTGGTATTGAAGGCCCTTACTCTTGTTATATTCTATTTCTTCCTTTAAATTCACAACCATTTGTTTTCCATGCATAGAGGCTGTGATGTCAAAATATATGTGTGTATATGGATTTACATGAATATGTTTATATGTATATTTGTTAGGTCCTCCTGATTAAGTGGACTAATAATCACAATGATCATTTCTTACAATACTCTAGACTATATTAAACTAATAACAATTTTATTATATATAGGCATTGCTTACCTTTCTCCTGTCAATTTATGTTTCTGACATAAAACTTTTATGCTATTTTTATGTATTGTAGTGATTATCTTCTAGTATTTTTACTTTTAATGTTTGTGCTAAAGGTTTCTAGGAACCTCTGGATCCTTCTATTTCCCCATTCTCCCATGCTTCTCTCACCTAGAGTCCCAATAGGATGTCCTCCCCTCTGTCCCACCTTCCTGATAAGTGAAGACATTCATGGGACATGTCCCTTGGGCTAGTGCTAGAGAATTGAAAACCAATCTCTTCAAATTTTGACCTGATTATGAATTTCCCTCTGCCTTTGAGTTTTATGTTTTCTAGTATTTTCTCAGGCATGATAATCTTCACTTCCAGTTGTTCTCTCCTCTGAATCTGCTGAAGCTGGGCTGGCGATCATAAACATCTCCACTTTTGCTTGTCTGAGAAAGGTTTTCCATCTTTCATTTCTGGAAGGCAGATTTGGTAGATATGGCATTCTTGGCTGCCAGGAGTCTTCTTCCCACACTTTGAGTATGTCAGCCCATTTTCTTCTGACCTGAGGAATCTGCAAACAGTATAACGGAGACTTGCTTATTTTCACTTCATGTGTTTCTTTAGGTACTTCTACCCTTTCACTTGTTTGATTTGGTTTGGCTTTTGATTCTTGGTAGTTAATTAATTACATCTCAGAAAAGACCTCTTTGGGTAGAATATACTCTGAAAGCTTTTATCTTCCTGCTTCTGAGTATCCCAGCATTCAGACAGCAGAAGCAGGAGCCTCCTCAACTTGGGGCCAGCCTGACCAGACTGTATACAGTCTTTTCTAGGCTGGCCTAACCTATATAGGCCTAATTTCAAAGGGAAAAAAGTAAAATAAAAAAGAGAAGCTTTTAAATAAGCTTTCTTTGTTCCACTCTCTCTCCTCCTTTCTAGCATTCCCGTAGTGTGAAACTCTTCACTTATGGGTATTGTACAAATGCTGTAGATTCTCTTTACTCTTTCTAGTCCTCATGCCCACTTCAGTTGTTTTAAAAGATCAGTCTTCAGTTCCAGAAGCTTTCTTTCTGTCTGCTCTAGTCTGCTACTGAAGTTCTCAGTTGTACTTTACTTAATATGTATTTACCGAGTTCTTCAGCATGAGACTTCTGTCCATGTAATGCATCTGCTGAGTTTCTCATTTGGATCATGATTTTGCTGATTTCATTGAATCGTCTCTTTGTTTATTTGTCTTGTATCCTCAGAAGTCTTTGTAAGATCATTGCTGTAAGTCCTTTCCTAGCTGATGGCCAGGTACCTGGTGGCTTAGTATCTCTGTTGATGCTGGGTCAGTGTCTAATAGAACACCTTCTTATCATATCCAGTAGTGTTACAGGGAAAACTCATATCTTTGGAAGGGTTCTCAGGTCAGTTGAGGGGGTTTCATTAGGATGCAGCAGTGTAGTCTCTGTGCAGCTAGCTATACTGTGTGTAAGCCATGTATGTGGTGATTACTGGCCTGGGCTCCAGGAGCTGCTGGAGATAGTTGCAAGACCAACACAGATTTAGTGGCAAATCTTTATAGACCACCCACCATCACTTTTCTTCCAGGGGAGAGACTTAACTGAGGATATCTATATTGGTGTTAGATCTGACCTGGCCACAGGCAAGCACAGAGGCACCATACTCTAGGGCATGAAACTTATGGTGCCTGAGAACGACTGTGGTGCCTGTGCTATAGGGCAGGTTCACCCCTCTAGGTATTGGGATCCTTCCCATCAGTTCACTGCAACCAGACCTGGAGAGCAGGTCGCAGCACTGGTGTGGTTCCATTGAAAACAGGGCGTTGTTTGGCCATGAGCATCCCAGCTACAGCTTGTTCCCTGGGCCTGCATGCCAAGAACATGGCAGCCACTAAATGAAGGAAATGGTGTGCTTCCATGCCCTTGTCCTCAGGAGAAGAGAGCTATGGGCCCAGCCCTGGAATGGCTGTGTGTGACTATGGATGGACCAATGACTGAAAAATATCTTAAGGAAAGAAAGCTGCAGTAGTTGATGTCTCTTGGAGAAGGAACCACTCGGGTAGTAAGTCTAGTTTCAGGGCCCAGCACGTAGCAGCTTAGTCATGGGGGAGACAAACTCTGCCAAGACATGGAAAACCAGTCCTCAATAGTTCCTGCCTCACAAATATGTCTGTCAGATATATTTGGGACAAAAGGCTGAAGATCATGCTTCAGCGTTATAAAGAGCTTTAGGTGACTGCTCAGGTAGCAAACTGTCTCTATCATCTTCTCATTTGGGAAGCTGCTAACATGCACTTCCTGTTTACTCAGGTAATTAATATTATTTCTTCTCAAGTCTCTGATGGGGTTGAAGACCAATTTTACATTCAGAATTTTACACACACTAAGATAGAAAAGATGTTTTCTTTAAGGCTACCAAATACAAATAGCCAAAACACTATGAATATAACATTTATATAATTCCTAATTGTTTTGTGGTTCTTCTTGCTGTCGGTAGTTTATTGTATACACACACACACACACATATATATATATATATATGTGTGTGTGTGTGTGTGTGTGTGTGTGTGTAATAGTATAAATGTATATGTAAAAAGAAAAAATAATTTTAAAAAATTAAAAAACAAGAAAGAAAACCTGTTCACAGGCCACACAACAAAGATTATTGTACAGGCCTGCCACCTTGTGGGCAAATCTTTTCTTAAACAGGTCACTCCACAGTTTTCATACCAAGACTTTTGTGGCAAAGACATAAGAAGTTGAGAAATACTAAACATGAATTTGCTGTTTTGGTTTTTTCCTTTATTTTTAATTTGAATGTTCACTTTACATTCCAATCTCTGTAAGCCCCCATGGGACTAGGTTAGTTAACTCTGTTGGTCTTTTTGTGGCCTGTTTGTCCCCTCCAGGTTCTTCTATCCTGGCCACCCACCCCTTTCTCAGGACTCCCTGAGTACTGCCTACAGCTTGGCTGTGAGTCTCAGCATCTGATTTGATCAGCTGCTGGGTAGGGCCTCTCAGAGGACAGCTATGCTAGGCTCCTATCTGTGAACATAGCAGAGTATTGTTAATGGTGTTGGGTTGGTTCTCTCCCATGGGGTGGGTCTAAGGTTGGGCAGGCATTGGTGGACATTCCCACAGTCTCTGCTTTATCTCTATCTCTACATACTTTGTAGGCAGGGTAAACTTTGTGTAGACAGTTTTGTTGGTAGACTGGTGTTCCCCTTGTACCCCTACAAGTCTTGCCTGGCTAGAAGATGCCCTCTTTGGTCCCCTGTTGTTAGGAAGGCTCCACCACTGGAAATAACCTAGATTTCCCTCAACCAAAGTATAGATAAAGAAAACATGGTACATTTACATAATGGAATACTACTCAACTATTAAAAACAAGGAAATCATGAGCTTTTCAGGCAGATGGATGGAACTAGAAAAGATCATCCTGAGTGAAGTAACCCAGACCCAGAAAGACACACATGGGATATACTCACTTACAAGCCAATATCTGCCCTATATTACAAGATAACTAACTGCACTACAATTCACAGACCCAAAGAAGCTAAGTAACAAGGAGGGGCCTTTCTTGAATCTCACTCAGATGGGAAAATAGAATAGACAGTGGAGGTGGATGAAGAGATGGACATGGTGAGGAGACGGTGTGGGGAGAAAATGAGAGGTGAGGATCAGATGTGGGGAGAGTGGGGAGGGGAGGTAAAAGGGCTTGGAGAGAAAAGGGAAACTGAGGGAAAACGAGGGTATCTCTGAGGTAAGCCAGAGATCCATGACAGGGTAGGCACTAGGGATGATATGGGGATGACTGTAGCTGACACTCTTTTGTTTTTAAAGAAAAAGTAAAACAGCAAGTGTAACCCAAGTCAATTGTTGCTTTTAACAAAAATCTCAATCATTTGATTTAACCAACAGAGACTTGGGCGCTAGATGCTATGGTAAAAGCCCGCTAGCACAGAGAGGCAGAGAAAGCACTCAGCTGACCTTCTTCCTCAGTCAAGGTCCCAGAAGGAATCTCTTCTTCTCCAGTCTGACTCAAAAACCCCTCAAACTGAATGCCACTCCCTTCTACTCCCTGTGTGTCTCTTTAGCTGTCCTCCTGACTTCCCCTTACTCTCTCTGGTTTTTTTTTTTCTTAATAATTCTATCTTCACTTCCTGTCAACCATTTGCTTGTTCTGCCTCTTGACGGATGGTTGGCTTTATTAAATTCTGTTTACAATATTCAAACAGAAAGTTCTTGGATTAAAGGTGTGTGCTAGGGCTGAGACACATCACAACTGAAAACAGGTTTTTCCAGTAAATAACATAGTCTCAGGGATTTCAGTGTGATCCAATATCCTGCAACAGTCATCACTTGCTTCAGTAGGCTCTGTGCTTCTGTTTGGAGAAAACTGCCTTTTTGCCAGAAGAATATAAAATCTTGTCTGGACTTACTGGAAGCTCACAGGTGCCAAATGAAGACCAAAGTGCCTATAAACTTCCCTCTGTATCTTGCTGAGACCACAGATAAATGAAGTGTGCTTCATGCTGACAAAGAGTGCTGCATTCGTCTTTGGATCCTATGTTCTGGGAAGGTAGCAGGGATGACAGAGCTGGGGTTAGACAACCCCATCGTGTGGGCCCTGTACTTGCCCCTTCCTCATCTGCCTCATGCTTCCGAGCTGGTTCTGATCAGCCTTTGAGTGTTTTTATAGGGTCTGCGATATTAGGACAAATCCACATAAAAGGCTTTTGTCTGCAAGTTTTACCTTGCTTTTCTGTATTTTCTTGCAAAGTCAAGAAGAAACCTGTAACTCTAAGTACTATCTGCTTTAATGTGTGCAGTGTTAGTTTAATTTGTGGACATTTGTTGTATTTATTTGCTTGGGGAAGGGGAATAGCGCTACTTTGAGAGAAGGGGAGAATATTTTTGTTTAAAACAGCATATTGGGCAAGGGTGTGTTAGTTGTAAAGACAAAGCCCCAATCCCCAGGGACAGTTTGTATGGAAGAAAAGGTGCACAGAAAACACAGGAGAACCAACCTGCCTTACTTAATAAGCTAGCAGAAATTACAAATGTGAGTCTTAGCAGTTTGAGAAGGGAAATGTGTAAGTGAACCCTGGAGACTTAAGAAACTGGAGGCAGAAAGAGGTCCTTGGAGGACTCTGAAGAGTGTGAAGGCAAGCAGGGCCTAGAAAAGATGCCCAGTGAGAAATCCCTTACAGAGGAAGAAAATTAGACTAAATTATGCCCAGAATAACAAAATTTAAGTTACTGAGTATAATGCAAAATTTCTGTGTAGAAAAATAAAAGGGGGTGGGTCAAGAGACTAGCTAATAATACCATACCAGAAGTTGGTCACTATGGTGACCGGAGGAGACATAATATTTGTGGAAAAAAAATTTCAGATTGGGCCAAAGAGAAAGAACATCAATTTGCTTCTGCCATATAGTGTTTCTCAAAGTGAAAAAGGAAAAGTGGAGGGAGCCAGTTGGGTTAGAAACCATCGTGAAAGGAGTCTTACAGCTTTCACCATATGGGACTAGCAGAAGAAAAGTAAGCATAGTAATTATAGATATTAATCGTGGAAGGGCACAAACTAAGGCTTTAAATGGATCTAGCATAGATGATCGAGAATATTCCTAGATCCACGTGTCAGAATGACTGAAGGCCACGTCTTTTCCATCATGATAATGTGGTAGCTATTCAATGTCTAAAGCCGCATAAATTCAATGAACATAACATCAAAGAGGAAAAGATTGTGTTGAGACTTTCAAAATGTCAATTAATTTTCATGCAGGCCTTTGTGTTCACTTTTTTTCAGTTATACTGAAATGTGTTCATATTTAACTTTAAAAAGAGAAGTGAGCTATATACTGATTAACTGGGCAGTGTATGGCTAATAATGCTAAATTTGATTTAAAAAAAAAACAAATTACCAAGATATCAAGTCATATTTGTGTGTGTGTGTGTGTGTGTGTGTGTGTGTGTGTGTGTGTGTGTGAGCCTAAGGGCAATGCCAAATCTTCTTTAGTTATTCTCCACCTTAGTTGCAGGTGTCTGCCACATGCCTCACTTTTTACATGAAATCTTGGTAGATCACCTGTGGCTCAAATGCTTCCACAGTAAGTGCTTTACCCCCTGAGCTATTTCAGCCAACCCCTCAAGATATAATTTGTCAAAAACAAGTTTAAATTGTGCACAGAGGTGGCTATGAATTGAATCATTCAAGATGTTAATCACTAGAGAACACACTGTTTTCTGGCTTCTGATAATAAAAAGGGAATTATTAGGAAAATTGAATTCAATAATGTTCTCAACCTGCTAGTCAGAATCAAATTGTATATACCCAATGTCCGTGTATATGAGCAGCATCAGAAAGGAAAGTCATCTCCTTCAAAGAGCCACCAAGTAGAAACATAAACAAAAGGAAGATCAGAGGGCCCACTACACGTTAGTCACTTAGGGTAGTCGCACAGGCACGGAGCTGTATAACCAGCTGGGCCTGATATTGTGGATTGGGTGTGGCTTGGTCCCTCTGAGACTCATGGTGAGATTTGTTCTTCTGCATCAGTATTGAGCAGTAGCAAGGATGTGAGGAGGTGAGTTAGGTCTTAGGAAAGGGTTTCATTTCCGGGAAGTGGATCCGTGACTGAGGTCAAGGTCTCCGGCACTCAGCCTCTTATGACCTCCTTCCTCATACTCAGCCTGCTTTCCCTCACTCTCACAGTGCAAGCAGCAACAAGAGGCCCTCTCCAGGAGCAGCCTGCCAATATAAGACCTGGACTTCCAAGTTAGGTATCATGAAAAATCTATTTCTTCTTAAACTACCAACCATAGACACTGTGCTACAGTAACGACAACAAAAGGCTAAAACTTCTGCCGTTATGAGAGACCCTGATCTTGTAGGTGTCAGGTGTATTTGAGAGTTCATGTGCAGATGGAGGCAGAAGTCAAGCTCACATGGAGTTCTCCAGGAACTGTCCACCTGCTTTTGTGAGGGAAGACCTCTCATTAGCCTAGAGTTCACCAATGAGACTAACATGGCTGCCAGGGGGCCCAAGGGATTAGCCTGCCCCTATCTCCTCACTCCCTAGGGCTCAGGCAATCAAACTTGAGTTCTTGGGCTTGCAAAGTAAGTACTTTATTAAATAAGAGATAAATGTATTTAATCTTATGTACTTCATTTTGAGTGTGTTTAGTATCTTTATTTCAAGTTGTCATCAGAGCATATTTGTACATGTTAAATGTATGTATATAAATATTATATGATATATTAGCAACTCTCTATTAATAACTTGGGGTATGAGGCTCATTTATTTAATAATGTTTGACAAGTTTTACTCTCAAGTTCACCATTCACAGATAAAAGCATATTTTTGAAGAATTATACCATAGACTTACATTGTTTAAGTCTTTCTGAGTAAAAATATTAGGGTAGTACCTTCAGTTTTGCCAAACATGCCCCTACTTTCTTAAAGTATAATTGTAATATATCAAACTATATATGCAAAGTGTATATGCAAGGTGTAATTGTAATATATGCTCTCCAAAACCATGGCAAATTGCAAAGAATTTTTTTTTAAATACCATGTGTTCTTGTTTCTACATAGGATACAGAAAAGCACTCCTATGTCATAGATTAACTAAGAAAGTGAAGAGATTCTACTGAGCATGAAACCAAGCTGAGATATGGTTATGTTTATGAGAGTTTTTTATTTACAGCATAAATGTCACCAAGGAAGACATCCAGTGAAGGATGATTTGTCACTTAGATGTCACCTATATGTGATGTCTAGCAATATACAGGAAAGTGCTAAAGATTTTTGTCTTCATTGGAAATTAGCAGCCGAGGTCACAAACAGTCCTAGGTGAGCCCTGTCACTCAGCAGAAGCCTAGTCCCCTGAAAAGCTTACAGCCTGGGGAAGGTGGTGACCTTTGTTAAGGGACTGAACTGTAGTGAAGTTGGGTGATCAATATTTCTCTAAGTTTAGGAGACATTCACAATCCTTCTTGGCAAAAGAAAAATGTTTGCAAAAGTATAGAAGATGAGGAGGCTTCACACTTAACGCCAGCCAGGAAGAGGCTGTCAGCTTTACCAACAGGATCCAAGAAACCCAACTGAAAATCTGCTTAAGTAGGGACCAAGGGGGAAAGCAGCACCTCAGCTCTGCTACAAAGAGGAGAGTCACATTTGCAAGTCTGACTCATCCTTGACATGAAGTGGGGAAGAGATAAAATAGAGAGTGGGGGATGCTTCCCACAGCTGAGAGGAAGGTATGACAAGTGATTGGTGAGAAAAGATGGCCAGATCTTAGAAGGGTCAAATTTGGAGAGAAGAAAAATGAGTGACTGTGTAAACCCTGTTACTTGTCAGAAGGTGGTGAGAGCCCTGTGGGTGGCAGTTTGTACAGAGGCAAAAATTTATGGGGTAAAGTCTTATAAGAACTAAAATAGAAACTTTAACACTAAAATTGAAGGTATATTCTGTTATCATGTAATGTAAAGGCTTTACAATTACATACACTTGTTCTATTTAAAAATGAAAAAAAAATCTCTAAAATGTGATAGGCTATTTCTTATGTCATACTCATATCTATTATAAGCTTTACAAAAGAGTTTAACAAAATTTATAACCCTGAAATAACCAAAAAGATATGATAAATGTATTCCATGCATATGCTAGGAGAATCATCACCATTTGAAGTGGCAGTAGGAAAGGAAAACTTGGGAATATTTTTCTCTCCATCCATGTATGCCTGGAAAATAAGCCTCCCATTTAACAAACCACCTAGGAAATTATATAGAGAAATGCCATATCGGTTCTTCAAATGCCGCAATTTAGAAGTTACCCAATCATTATAAGGCTCTCTTCTGATAAATGCTGTCTCTCCAAAGCCATAGCAAATGGCAAACTCCCATGAATGCTATCTGGGTGATCCACATTGTATTGGAACCAAACCTGAGAATGAGACTAGTTATCAATGTGAGGTAGTAGAAGAACTTTTCCCAAGGAAGCATGGAGAAACTGCATGTTTACCATAGATGGGACAACAATGACAGAAATAAAGAGCCAATTTCAGGAACATGAGCTGTTTATAGGCAGCTACACTACCTCCCACCAGAGGTTTCTTCCAGAAACTGCTGTATGCCTATTTACCATCTGAAAAAGTTATATAAGTCCTCTTCCTTTGCAGCCTCCAATTGCCTAAAAGGCCTCAAAAAGAGGTAGGACCTCATTAGTCCTTCTTCTTCTCCACGGGTCAGTCTTGTGCTCATAGCCTGCTGGCAGTCCTGCTGAGGTGCAAGAGGACAGCAGCGACATCAGAGCCACAGAAGAATGGTGCACAGCAGATGACACAACCAAAAAAAGAAAGAAAACTGGAAACCTATGAGATTGACAGATCTCTAGGAAGAAAGTGGGGAATCTCCAGATTTGAGGTTGAAAGGCAGTGATTGATAGAATAATAATTTATTTGTACTCCTTTGAATTAAATCTGTTCAGTAGACTAACCTTTTTTTTTTTTTAGTCCTACATTTTAGAATACTTCACTCTTGTTGCTCTATTTTAGTGGGACATTTTTCTTTTTCATTCTTTTTTATTATGATTTATTCACATTACATGCCGAGGAGGAGCCTCCTCCCCCATCTTTTCATCTGGTCTACCAGATCTCCTCCACATAGCCTCCATTCCCTTCCTCTGTGGCCTCACATCATCTCCCTGAAAAGGGGAGGTAGTCAACTGTGGAGCACCAGAGTTCATGTACAGGTAGTCCCTGCTCCCCACACAACCCTGAAGAATGAGCTGTCCATTGGCTATCTCTAAACAGGGTTGTAGTTTCTCTGAATGCATTGTCCTTGGTTGGTGCAACAGTTTGTTCAGGGGTCTAGATCTGTCAGCCTTGATGGTCTCCCTGTGGGATTCCTGTCCCCTCCTGGTGTCTCCATCCCACTCAATCTTCCATACCACTCTTAGCACCCCACCCAGAGTCCAGCAGCAAGTCCCAGCGTCTGTTCCCATCCCCCACTGGATAGAGTCTCTCAGAGGACATCTATGCTGGGCTAATCCACTTATAAGTGAGTATACACCATGTGTGTCTTTCTGTGTCTGGGATACCTCACTAGTTCCATCTATTTGCCTAAAAATTTCAAGATTTCCTCATTTTTAATGGCTGAGTAGTATTCCATTGTGTAAATGTATCACAGTGTCTTTATCCATTCTTCGGTCGAGGGACATCTAGGTTGTTTCTAGATTCTTTCTATTACAAATAATGCTGCTGTGAACATACTTGAGAAAATGTCCTTATGGTATGGTGGAGCATCTTTGAGTATATGCCCAGGAGTGGTATAGGTAAGTCTTGAGTTAGCACTATTCCCAGTTTTCTGAGACAAGGCCAGATTGATTTCCAAAGTAGTTGTCCAAGTCTGCACTCCCATCAGCAATGGAGGAATGTTCCCATTACTCCACATCCTCTCCAGCATGTGCTGTCACTTGAGTTTTTGATCTTAGCCATTTTGATAGATGTAAGATGGAATCTCAGAGTTGTTTTGATTTGCATTTCCCTGATGACTAAGGACACAGGGCATTTTTAAGTGTTTCTCAGTCATTCAATGTTCCTCTGTTGAACAAGTCTTTGTTTAGCTCTGTATCCTATTTTTAATTGATTAATTTGGTTTGTTAGTGATTAATTTCTTGAGTTCTTTATATTTTTGTAAATGTAGCATTGGTGAAGATCTTCTCCCAGCTGTAGGATGTCACTTTGTTCTGTTGACAATGTCCTTTGCCTTACAAAAGATTTTCCGTTTCATGAAGTTCCATTTATTAATTATTGATCTTAGAGCCTGAGCTATTGATGTTCTGTTCAAGAAGTTGTCTCCTGTGCCAATGAGTTTGAGGCTATTCCCCAAATTTTCTTCTAACAGATTTAGTGTGTCTGGTTTTATGTTGAAGTCTTTAATCCACTTGGGCTTTAGTTTTGTGCAGGGTGATAAATATGGGTTGATTTGCATTTTTCTACATGTAGCCATCCAGTTAGACCAGCACTATTTGTTGAAGATGTTATCTTTTTTCCATTGTATGGTTTTGTCAAAAATCAATCAAGTGCCCATAGATTTGTGGGTTCTTTCTGAGTCTTCAATTCAATTCCATAAATCAACCAGCTTATTTCTATGCCAGTGCCATGCTTTTTTATTTACTGTTTCTCTATAGTACAGCTTGAGATCAGGGGTGGAGATTCCTCCAGAAGATTTTTTTATCATACAGCATTGTTTGGGCTGTTCTGGGTTTTTTGTTTTTCCATATGAACTTGAGAATTGATCTTTCAAGGTCTATAAAGAATTATTTAGATATTTTTATAGGGATTATATTGAATCTGTAGATTGCTTTTGGTAAGATGGTCATTTTTACTATGTTGATCCTCCCAATCTGCAAGCATGAGAGATATTTCCATCTTCTTATATCTTCTTCAATTTCCTTCTTCAGAGACTTGAATTTTTAATAATACAAGTATTTCATTTGTTTGGTTAGAGTTGAACTAAGATACTTTATATTATTTGTGGCTATTGTGAAGGGTGTATTTTCACAAATTTCATTCTCAGCTCATTTATATACAGTAGGGCTACTGACTTTTTAAAATTAATCTCATATTCAGCCACTTTGCTGAAGGAGTTCTCTGGTGGAATTTTTGGGGTCACATATGTACACTATCATATCATCTCTGAATATCAATGCTTTAACTTCTTCCTCTCCTATGTGGAGCCTCTTGATCCCTTTTTGTTGTCTAATTGCTCTAGGTGGAATTTCAATTATTGTATTGAAGAGATGTAGAGAGAGTGGGCACTCTTGTCTAGTCCCTGATTTTAGTGGCATTTCTTTGAGCTTTTCCCAATTTAGTTTGATGTTGTCTATTGGCTTCCTGTATATATTGCCT